>NW_026571133.1:30018774-30326274 GCF_026225935.1 Boleophthalmus pectinirostris
AGACCTGTTTAGACCTGGTTTAGTTTATAGACCTGGTTTAGTTTAGTCCTGTTTTAGTCCTGTTTTAGTCCTGGTTTAGACCTAGTTTAGACCTGGTTTAGTCCTGTTTCAGTCCTGGTTTAGTTCCTGTTTAGTTTCTGGTTTAGATCTAGTTTAGACCTGGTTTTAGTCCTGGTTTATAGTCCTGGTTTAGTTTCCCTGTTTTAGTTTAGTCCTGGTTTAGTCCTGGTTTAGACCCTGGTTTATATCTAGTTTAGACCTGGTTTAGACCTGTTTTAGTCCCTGGTTTAGTGTTTTAGTTTTAGACCTGTTTTAGTCTAGTTTAGACCTTCCTGTTTTTAGTCCTGGTTTGGTTTTAGTTTAGACCTGGTTTAGATCTAGTTTTACCTGTTTAGTCCTGTTTTAGACCTGGTTTAGACCTGGTTTAGTCCTTTTAGTCCTGTTTTAGAGCTAGTTTAGACCCTGGTTTAGTCCTGGTTTTAGTCCTGTTTTAGTCCTGGTTTAGTTTAGTCCTGTTTTAGTCCTGGTTTAGTCCTGTTTTGGTTTAGACCTGGTTTAGACCTGTTTTAGTCCTGTTTAGATTTAGTCCTGGTTTGTCCTTTTAGACCCTGGTTTAGACCCTGGTTTAGATCTAGTTTAGTCCTGTTTTAGTTTTAGTTTTAGTCCTGGTTAGACCTGTTTTAGTCCTGGTTTAGCTAGTTTAGACCTGGTTTAGTCCTGTTTAGTTAGACCTGTTTAACCTAGTTTAGTCCTGTTTTAGTCCTGGTTTAGACCTAGTTTTAGTCCTAGTTTAGTTTTAGTCCTGTTTAGTCCTGGTTTTAGACCTGTTTTAGTTCTGGTTTAGTCCTGTTTTAGTCCTGGTTTAGACCTGGTTTAGTCCTGGTTTAGAGTTTTAGTCCTGTTTTAGTTTTAGTCCTGGTTTAGATTCTAGTTTAGACCTGGTTTAGACCTAGGTTTAGTCCTGTTTTAGTCCTGTTTAGTTTAGATCTAGTTTAGACCTGTCCTGTTTAGTCCTGTTTTAGTCCTGGTTTAGTCTTGGTTTAGATCTAGTCCTGGTTTAGTTTAGTCCCTGGTTTAGACCTGGTTTTAGTCCTGGTTTAGACCCTGGTTAGCTTTTAGACCTGGTTTAGTCCTGTTTTTAGTTTTCCTGGTTTAGTCCTGTTTTTAGTTTAGCTGGTTTAGATCTGGTTTACCTGGTTTAGACCTGGTTTAGACCTAGTTTTAGTCCTGTTTAGTCCTGGTTTAGACCCTAGTTTAGACCTGGTTTAGACCTGGTTTAGATCTAGTTTAGTTTTACCTGTTTAGACCTAGTTTTAGTCCTGGTTTTACCTGGTTTTAGACCTGGTTTAGACCTAGTTTAGAGTTTAGACCTGTTTTTAGTCCTGGTTTTAGTCCTGTTTTAGTTTAGACCTGGTTTAGTTTTATCCTGTTTAGACCTGTTTTAGTTTAGTCCTGGTTTAGTTTAATCCTGGTTTAGTTTAGACCTGGTTTAGTCCTGTTTTAGTCCTGGTTTAGTCCTGTTTAGTCCTGGTTTAGATCTAGTTTAGTCCTGGTTTAGTCCTGGTTTAGACCTGGTTTATATCTAGTTTAGACCTGGTTTAGACCTGTTTTAGTCCTGTTTAGTCCTGTTTAGTCTAGTTTAGACCTGGTTTAGTCCTGGTTTAGACCTGGTTTAGATCTAGTTTAGACCTGTTTTAGTCCTGGTTTAGTCCTGCTTTAGTCCTGTTTTAGAGCTAGTTTAGCCCTGGTTTAGTCCTGTTTTAGTCCTGTATTAGTCCTGGTTTAGTCCTGTTTTAGTCCTGGTTTGGTCCTGGTCCTGGTTTTAGACTTGGTTTAGACCTGGTTTTAGACCTTGTTTAATAGTTTTACTGTTTTAGTCTAGTTTAGTCCTGGTTTAGATCTAGTTTAGACCTGGTTTTAGTCCTAGTTTAGTTTAGTCCTGTTTTAGTCCTGGTTTAGACCTAGTTTAGTACCTGGTTTAGTCCTGTTTTCCTAGTCCTAGTTTAGGTCCTGTTTTAGTCCTGGTTTAGACCTAGTTTTAGACCTGGTTTTAGTCCTGTTTTAGTTTTTAGTTTATCCCTGTTTTAGTTCTGGTTTAGTCCTGTTTTAGTCCTGTTTAGACCTGGTTTAGTCCTGGTTTTTAGTCCTGGTTTAGTCCTGTTTACCTGTTAGTTTAGTTTTACCTGGTTTAGTCCTGTTTTTAGTTTAATCCTGGTTTAGTTTAGTTTAGACCTGGTTTAGTCCTGTTTTAGTCCTGGTTTTGCCTGTTTTAGTCCTTGGTTTAGATCTAGTTTACCTGGACCTGGTTTAGACCTGTTTAGACCTGGTTTTAGTCCTGGTTTGTTTAGACCCGGTTTTAGACCTGGTTTAGACCTGTTTTAGTCCTGGTTTAGTCCTGTTTTAGTGCTGGTTTAGATCCTAGTTTAGACCTGGTTTAGACCTGTTTTAGTCCTGTTTTAGTCCTGTTTTAGTCCTGGTTTAGACCTGGTTTTAGACCTGTAGTTTAGACCTGGTTTAAATCTAGTTTTAGACCTGTAGACCTAGTTTAGTCCTGTTTTAGTTTAGACCTGGTTTAGACCTGTTTTAGACCTGGTTTGGTTTAGAGTCCTGGTTTAGACCTGGTTTAGGTGTTTAGTTTTAGACCTGTTTTAGTCCTGTTTTAGTCCTGTATTAGTCCTGTTTAGTCCTGTTTTAGTCCTGTTTTAGACCTGGTTTTTAGACGTTTAGATCTGGTTTTAGACCTGGTTTTTTTTTAGTTTAGACCTGTTTTTAGTTTAGTTTAGTTTTACCTGGGTTTAGACCTGGTTTTAGTCCTGGTTTAGTTTTATCGGTTTAGTTTAGACCTGGTTTAGTCCTGTTTTAGTCCTGGTTTAGTCCTGTTTTACCTGGTTTAGACCTAGTTTAGATCTAGTTTAGACCTGGTTTAGTCCGTTTTAGTTTAGACCTGGTTTAGACCTGGTTTAGTTTTAGTTTTAGTCCTGGTTTAGTCCTGGTTTAGACCTGTTTATTAGTCCTGTTTTAGTGCTGGTTTAGATCTAGTTTAGACCTGGTTTAGACCTGTTTTAGTTAGTCCTGGTTTAGTCCTGTTTTAGTCCTGGTTTAGACCTGGTTTTAGACCTGGTTTAGACCTGGTTTAAATCTAGTTTAGACCTGGTTTAGTCCTGTTTTAGTTTTGGTTTAGACCTGGTTTTAGACCTGGTTTAGACCTGGTTTAGGTGTAGTTTAGACCTGTTTTAGTCCTGTTTTAGTCCTGTTTTAGACCTGGTTTTAGACCTGGTTTTAGACCTGGTTTTAGTCCTGGTTTAGACCTGGTTTTAGACCTGGTTTTAGTCCTGGTTTAGATCTGGTTTAGACCTGGTTTAGTTTCCGGCAATGAGTGGAATTACCGGGAAAAAAAAAAAAAAAGGCGGGGGAGGGGAGTATAGCCCAAAACGCGAAAACAGGAAAATAGCGCCGTGTAATCCATTTAAAATAAAATTGTAATGGTGAGATATCTAGTCAATGTTTTTGTTAAGATTTATAGAACTTGGCACAAGTAGATTTAATCCTACTTGGAAAACTTTTAATTTTTAATTTTTTTTATTTTACAGTGTTAACACTTGTATGTTTAGGCCTATAGCCTGTGCTGTTGGCTGATCACCAAATTATTTGGGGCCATTTCAAAATATATTTTGCCTCATTGAAATATAAGAGGCTACATTCTTTATCTGTTTGTCACCTAGCCTATTTCTTCATTTTTGTTACGCAAATATCAAATGAAATAGAAAATGCTATAATTTTTTAACCGTAATAAATAAATTGGCCTCAAGAGGGCGTGATAACGCAAAGGCTGTAGTCAAAATGTAAAACAGCCCTAACTGCAAAATGAAGGACACGGATTTAATTTAAAGCAGGCCAATTGAAGCACAGTTAAATGTTGTGCCTGCTAACATTCAACAAGTAGGCCGCTATATTAAACATATACATTTATAAACCAAAGACCTTCTATAGCTCTATAATGCATAAAAAAACAAAAACAGAATATAAATTATAATATAAATTATATAAATATAAAAAAACTAAATATTTCATCAACAATAACAATGACAATATTTTCAAATCTTCTTTTAATGAGCAACACATTTATATCAGTCAGCATTGAAGTGCATTGATTAAAAAGTAAGTGCAAGTACAGATTTCGATGCATTCATCTTGACTAAAGGATTAATTTATTTGCAGTATTGCCCCCAAAAACAGTCATTCTTCAGGGCACTCTGTAACAGAAAACTCCTTTATTTGATGCTGTTCCTAATCTAAAAGATATATACTTTTCCTCAGTTTAATGTGAGTGACAGTGTGAAAAGACTGCCTTAAACTGCTGTCACTTCAGTCCAACATCTGACCTCAAAATCTGTCATGCCGCCTGACTCCAAACTTTAGGTTTTTCCATTTCTTCATAGGAACACTGCAACTGAATCAAGCCAGTGGAAGCACAAATGTCTGTGAGAAGCACTAGTTTAGTGCAATAGATTCACACGTGGTAACCTTGCCACTTAAAACTGGCTACCGCTGCATAGAAGTGGGTAGAGTTCTTCTCACAGCCCCATCGATAGGAGTTGTAACTCAGGGAAGCGCTTTTGTGGTCATGTCACCAGAGCAAGGATATTAAGAATTTTGAGGTAATAAAAACAAATAACAGCATGGAGTTATCTGTTGAAACATATTGTAGCAGTATCTTGGATTCTGTCATCAGAATTTGGATAATACTTATTGAAACCATACGGCTTTACAATAAATGCAACTTGGCCATATGATGGCAAAACTCTGGAGCGGAAGACCCTTGGACTCTAGCTGCTCTCGGAGGATGTGGGTGGTGCTGTGGAGGAGGAGCGCCGCCGAGACACAGACTGTGAGCGCTCAGGGCTGTGTTTGTCGTACGGCTGCATCTGCACCTCCAGAAAGTCTCTGTGCTGCTGGCTGATCACCTGGCTGATGAGTGTAGGTAGGGCCTGCAGGTTACTCAGAAGAGTCTCCAGCTTAGTCTCCAACAATCCAATCCTCTTGTCCATGTCCTCTCCTCGCTCATTCAAGTCCGAAATCATGTCATACATGATGTTCTGAGTCTGCAACAGGGCACAGGCACAACATTACTCACAAATACAAGGTATTGCATTGAACCTAGTACACTATGATGTAAATACACTTTCAGTATCGTAAGGTTTATTACAAACAGAGAAATGCACAGGATTTTTTTTTTGTTCAGTAATAGTAGCAAGAATGCAAATAATGTGCTCTTCTGTCACGATTTTTGCTTTGACACAGGCAGCTGGGGCTCAGGTTTTCCGAAACTTATCATTAAGAAGATGAACCAGTAACAAGAACAATTTTTTAAAAAAGATATGAGAAAACATTATGATGACAGATTATGACATGTTTGACATTCAACCTCAAAAATTAGTACATTTCTACAAAAATAACTGAGAGACTGACCCCAAACAGCGTAGGAATTTGTCTTTGTATTGTGTCTATCAGTTTAGATGCGTTCACAACCTTGACGATACAAGCAGGAGTTGCTGAGTTTGTGTGTCACTTTTCTATGTTCTCCTACTCCCCAAAAACTACCTTAGCTGCTGATTTGTAATTTCACACACTCAGTCTTGAAACCCAGTCAACCCCATGCCCATGCCCATGTCACACTGGGATGAAGGGGTGCGAGTGATGCTGCCGGAGGGAGGTTTGTGCAGTATTATTCAGCTCATGACTAATAATCCCTGGCAGCCAGGAGGCACAGCCATCCATCACTTACCTTGTCCTGGTCTGAAGTGAGGCGGGGAGATGAGAAGCGCTGTTTATATGAATCGGCCTGGGCTAAAGAGGCACAACATCCAATTGCTACACTCCCTGTATCTCTGTCTGACACCATATTATACTCTATTAGAGCAACTGCTTTGAACAGGGAATGCATGGGGTGTGTAAACATACAAATAATAAACATGAAATGTACTCTACATCATAATACTATAAGCAGGTTCAAGGCAGGTCCAGGTTTACCCAAGTGCAAAATGGGGCACTGCATCCTCATTTGATGTATATTAAATGATCACAGTTTGGAAAAGTATTGTCTTTGGACACTTTTGAAAACCATTGGTCTTTTTGTACAAAATAATGTTTTTTACATTGCATAACATCAACCAGGAGGCCTACAAAGTGGCTATATAGTTTGTGTTAATGGAAAGCCCTTTATAATAGCCTTACATAAATCCACAACCTGTATTAGTGTCTGTTAGGGTGACATTTTAACTGAAATTAGAAATACTTCCGTAGGATAAATATGTGATGGACCTATACTAATGTGAATAACAACTTAACTGTGTAAAAGTTATACTAGTATTAACATACACTTCCACTGCATAAAAAAGTGATTGGATATTGAGAAAAGGCATTTTTCCTTTCATGATGAACTGTAAACATATTAGAGTGGAGGAAGAAGAAAAGAAGTGAAAGGAGAATAGCTTAAAGGTGCAATTGTGCAATTTGGATATGAATAATTTAACCAGGACTGCAGCCATGGAGAAGCACTGTGGAAGAAATGCTACTGTTGTCAGCACCTTTTGTGTCAAACACCTGTGTTAATGTTACTGGTCATGGTGACACACAGTGATCTGAGCACATTCTCAAAGCACTGCAGCAGTAATACACTTGCCAACATGCAGGCTGCTCTATTTAGGGCCATTATCTGCTGCAAGAGTGAGAAACAATACTGCCCTCTTCTGGTAATAAGATCATATAACTACAATATATTCGCTTCACATCACCACACTATCACACTATCCTACTATCCTAACCATCCTAGATTGAATGCTGTTGTCCAGATCAAGACAATTACAATTAGTATTAACTACATATTAACTAATGCCATGACATACTGGCCTGAATTGCTTTCAAGGAGAGGAGCTGAATGTAGAAGCGCACTACCACTCTCTCCACTGCTGCGTGTGCCTCTGGCTGAATCATCAGATCACTGTGTCTCCCTTCCCAGGTTACTCTTTCTGCTGTGTCAGGCTGGCACAGCGCCTGGTCTTTCCCTAAGGTTTGTCAACTTGTGTTTAGAGCATCTGGAGACACACATCTGAGAATACACAAAGTGAAAATTACTATTGGATTTGTGCATGTATACAAGTTATCACTTTTGTCCTGAAGCATGACAATGCCATGACAAGTTGCATTATCACAAGGTTTTAAGTCATCAGCACACAGAAAGCCTGTCTGTTTATTTGACACCTGTAGACTTTGATCATATTAGAGAACACAGGGAAGCAGCATGCAAGCAGTTGAGTCACACAGAAGAAAGTGCCCCATGGTACAATGAAGCAGTGAGCTGTTAGTCCAGCTTACCTTTGCAAGATCCACTAGTGAGTTTGCCTGGTCATTCAGCTTGCGTTGCTCCATTTTAACACTTCTCAATCTGAACAAAAGACCATTCAGAACCCAATAAATCATCGCTATCAGTTGGTGATTGAAGTTGTGCACACAAGCGGCATACACGCAGAGCACTCCTAGGACATGCATTGAATGTGTTGTTAATGCAGTGGTCGCAGGGTCAGTCTGTTTGGTTCAGCTGCATGCAAGTGACAGGAGATTACAGAGGAGAGCTGCCACTAAGAAGAATGAACTGTTCCAGGAGCAACTCATGTCATTTGTTACAAAATCTACAAAGGGGCTTCAGATAAATGAGAGAATTTTAACAGGCAAAGTGTAAAGGATATAAAAGAAAGATGGCCGTTGTTTACTATTGCCTGGGCTGTCCTTCTGCATACTCCAGGTTATTGTTTACAGCTCATAAATTATTAAGTTGCAGTTCAAGCCACAGATGTTACTTCTTACTTTATGCACGCAAGGAACTATAATGTTAAAGCCTAGTGTAAAAATGTTAAACAGTTGCCGCTGTAGCTTAACCACAATATGCAAGCCTATCAAGATGCAGTCATTTCTAATCATCAATTATATGCTTGAGTCTTTTTAATCGAGAGGTCCACAACAAATTCTCTATCAGTAAAAACATGATTTAATCTTTTGTTGTGTTAAATTGTAATAATTTATTGTCTTGTTTGGTTGTTGAGGAAACAAAGCCATTTTCATTAGTTTGTAATATCACTTTTTTGCCAAGTTGCCCAGCCCTTCTTTGCGCTGTCCCAGCTCAGACAATTTGGAGAATGTTTTCTGATATATATATATATATATATATATATATATATATATATATATATATATATATATATATATATATATATATATATATATATATATATATATATATATATATATATATATATATATATATATATAAAAATGGGAGCCCACTTTTTTAACTTAAGAAAAAACGCAAGGAAGTGAAAAAAAACAGCCTTAATAAGTCACATTTTCTGTTTAATTAGACTTCCAAAATCTGTTTCCTTCTTCTTTTAAGGCTTGAAAAGAACAATGGTACAGTATTGTACAGTGTGTGGACCACATGTGGTCTACAATATTAAGCACTATTTTTTCTTAAAGTTTGTGCCCACGTGGGCTAAATTATTTTGAGCACAATAAGTAGGACTGGCTTGTGGTATTAAGTCAGTTAGCATCACAGATTTAGAGTACATACCCTGTATATCTTACAAAGACCAACTGTGCTCTGTGAATTAAATACAAACATCAGTGAAGGTCAAAAGAGGATTTAAAGAGGTTATTAGAGATCTGCTAATTAGTCATGATGCAACCAATTTTATGCAATGCAGCATTGTTTTTATGCTTCCTGAATATGTGGAATAAAGGGATGACTCAAGAACCACCTATTCAATAGATACAATAGAGCCATCAATCAATCAAAAAGTAAATTACAGGAATCTTAAAGAATGAAATAGTAAATAATCAATGTTAAATGACAGCAGTTGATGTAAGTCCTGTTAGATTAATGTGTTTCACAGTTGGATGACCAGTAGCTGCAGGGGGCAACATGAGGTCACTCTGAGGAAGCCTATGGACCTGGCCTGAATATCCAATGCATCCTATTGCCTTGACTCAGTCAATCACTCATCAGAGGCACTACTCGTTTCCAACAGGGCACTCTCTTTCTGCTTGTTATTCATCAGGGGAAACAGCTACGCTAAGCTTTTCATTAGATCCCCAGTAAATCTGTTCAGGCAATCTCAGTTATTGCAGTGCTACATTTTGTCATGCTCCTGACTTCATCTCACTGTAGAAACCACTGCTAACATGGTGGTGAGGATTCATTTTAACCTTACATTGCTTGGCCACTGAAACAACTTTACACATCCCTCAGCTAACAGAGATACACTGCCCCCCTATGGTGCACACGTCACCCTTGTTTATGGAGTAGACAGCAATCACGATAGTGAAAAACTGAACATCAACTTTTAGCAGCAATTTCAGACTGTTTATAGTACAAAGACAGTTTTTACAAAAAAAAGTTTTTTATTTAAAACAGCCTTACATGAATTAAATATATATTATAACAGAGATTTATGCTTGTTTAGCATAGAATCAATATTTAAATATTACTTATTCATTACCAAGAGTTGCCTATTAGAATGGCATGTCATGCATCGATACAGAATCATTTCTATATTCTCAAGCTCAGATTGTTATGTTGAATAAATTTTTTGTTGAATGTTGAATTGACAGCATGTGTGGCTGTAAAAAATATGTTTGTTGTTAAAATGCCACAGCTACATTTAATGCCTCAGAACATAATCTCCCTAGATATGAAATGCCCCACCCAGACAACCTTTTTGGACTTTTCAACTTATAACTTATCTGATAATTCCTCTTAACGCACAGAAGTATGACAGCTGGGTATTATGCTGTTAATGCCATGATAACTCCAAATCATTGCTACGAAGTCATCCAAGAGGGAAATGAAGGAAATGTGGCTGCAAATGTAGTACCAGGCGAAACAATGGTTCCACATGCCGAAAAGATGACCCTGAGCCTAATTAGCACAAAAGCGTGACTGCTAAGTGCTACAACATGACTAGAGGGGATAGAGTGAATGAGATAGTTTGCTGCTCGAGTTGTCATCTTTCGGTATGTGAAAGCACAGTCGGCTAAAGTTTAATCAGTGTCTTCCTGATTAAAGTTGATATTCTCATCACATCCATGCAGAAATGGGAAGACCGGAACCCTCCATCAATGATAATTGAAATTCACTTGAGGTGGGTGTAACGTGTTTACATAGGGTGCAGTCAGTAGAAGAAAATAAAACAATGTTTGGTGACATTTAAAGTGTGGAGAGAGGCATAAACCAGCAAATGTCAGATTAAAGTGCACATAATTCAAATGACATGCTTTGCAGAAAGAAAACTAATAATTTAAAGCTTGTTTGCTAAAGGAAATATATCATTGTAAGGTTGTGATTCTATTTTTATATTCTTGGTGACATGAATTTCACTTATCAAATGAGGGAGTGTAAAGTTTAGTCACATTATTGGGTTCAAGCTCTCATTTAGGCATGCACACAACAAGTCTGTATCTACAGATGAGGGGTAGACTTACTTCCGCGCTCTATCGCATTGTGTTGACACAAACAGGAAAAAAGGAAACATGAAGTAGACAAATGAGATATTGCAACATTGTAAAAACACACTTAGGTGGTGAATGCCTGACATGATGTGTGGCTGTTGTAGCCCTCATCCCTACAGTGGCTCTAGAAATAATGTTATCTCAGAACTACTCTGCCTTTCCTACTCCCTCCTGCCAGAGCTGATTATAAAAAAATGCACTAACCTTCTTAACATCAGTCTAGAGCCTTGTACACAACAACAACAACTGCTACCAGCCCATGTCTGTATATTTAAACTTGAGTAATGTTCATATTCCCCTGTTGGTTAAGTTAAGTTAAGTTACAGTTTTGTGCTGTCTATCTCCTTACTGAGGTCAAGGGCAACTTTAGCCTTAATATAAGCAGCTTGAACATCATAGCCTGCATAGAGATAGCTGCTGGCCACACTTAAGTTCTCTGCGATAAGGTGCACAATCACACCACCCACAAACAAATGCTGAGTTTGAAGATAAAGCCACCACAGAAGGAGGATATCATGCTGAGTAAACGTCCTCACACACTGGGCCAGAAATGACTTTTACTACAAGAATATACAGCTTCAGCTCAGAGGGGTTTCCATGATTAGACTGTCCCACAGTCTAAGGGTGACATGAGACATAATGCCTTTGCAACTGAAAAATATCCTATTTCCCTATTTTACGTTTTAAAGTTTTAAGTCTACAAATACAACTTGTATGTATGTGAGTTGCATTGAGCATGCAGGCACAATTGAACATCCTACGCTTCAAAGTGTGCACCTTAAACAAACGATAGACACGAGAGAGCACACGAGCACAGAGAACCAAAAACATAAACTTCAAAGCAAATACACCTACCAACAGAGGACACTTACAGAGCCTATGAAGTTATGAATTACACATTCAGGAATTATTCGTTTAGTAACCCTTTATCTTGTTGTAACGGACTGTGGGTACTGCATGGTTTGTGGGCATGCAGGCACTATAGGGTATAAAAAAAAAAGAGGGAGGTGAAGCTACAATCAATATTGTTTAGCAGTTAGATAGCACTTTGAGGTTCCTCTGGGAGCCACTGAAAGACTAGCTGACAGGTAAATGTCCAAACAGCCACGAGCAGAGGACAAAGCAACATGTGTGAGCTTGTGGGCCAGCCTGACACCAGCTAAAGGTGCACAGAGGAGCGCAGTTCACCAAAGCAAGATTAGATTAGAAAAAACAAAATGTCACCACTATTGCATACTGTTGCTACAGGTGTCAAACAATTCAGATTTCAGCTTAGGTTAGAACAAAGCACCACTGATAGAGCTGATCAGTTATGCCTGTGTGGTACCTACTGGTGAATGGCTTGGAGAAACTTCCTCTGGTGCTTCCTGACTTTGGCATGGTCCATCTTTCTCACTAGTTTGGTGTTTTTGTAGATGAGCCACGTCTCCCTGAGAACATTCGCAGCTGTGTTTTTCACCTGAAGAACCAAAAGCATATTAGTCATTCAATATACAAAATAATTACCTAAAATTAAGTGACTTACTCTTTTTGTTAGCTGGGTGTCCATCATAAAATTGTGGACATGTTTTTCAGCTTTGGTTAGTTCCAGTTTTTTTGCCACAACAGCCACCACAAGAGCAGTGCAGCCAGCCCCCTGAAAAAGACAGACATACACTTTTATAAGGTTGAAAGACATTATAAAGGTGCTTTTTTGTTAGTTTTTTTTGTTTGTTTGATTCAGTTTTAGTATCATGTCATAATGTATTATTATCATGCTTCAGGGCAATTTGTGTTGTTGTGTAATGCAGTCTTGAGATTAACATGCTGGACTGTATGTACAGCATGTGTCCTCTTTGTGGTGGATTGCATCTCCCTTTTTACTCTTTTTGCTCTTGCTTTTACTAATTATTTGTGCTAGTATGGATTCATAAGGAATAATTAGGTACTATAAGCCATATGTGTACTCTGGGGTAAATAAATATGATAGCTCTCACCATAATGCCTGTTATAAGGCAGACTCCTTTCCCACAGTAAGTGTTTGGGACCATGTCTCCATATCCAATAGTAAGAAATGTGATTGAGATCAACCACATGGCTCCTAGAAAGTTGCTGGTTATGTCCTGGTTGTCATGATACCTGCAATAAATAATAAATGAAATAGATCCTCCAGCTCCATGTACAGAAATGTATCTTCTACTGCTTAGGCATCAGGGTCTTCTGTAATTTTGATGCAAAATAGAATTGTGTGAAAGATTAGATAAGAATTCATACATATATATATTAGTAAAATGATTCTACAATAATCACCATACCTTTATCATCATCAAACAGCACCTAAGCCTTGACAGTGGTCTTAAAGTTGAATTTTCAAAATCAATAAACATTCATGTATTTTTTCAGTATAAATGTGCTCTTTACACAGGATATTATATGACTAATACTGTTGTCTCTCTGTTGAGTGTTATACACAATCCCACTTGACTGTATGACTTTTTTTTTATGCATCATACATGTTTGATTTCATAGCATGAGAAAGCTATTCAGCACCTCTCGCAGGCTCGGACCGTCCATGCGGCAATGATCCACAGCGAGATGGTGAAGACTAGCAGCACCGTCCCGGGGCAAATGGTCATGAGAGTTTTCATCACAAAGCGTGTGTTAAAGTTGATCTTGTTGAGGGCACCGATGCTTCGTGAAGAGGCGTCCGTGAAGAGCTTACTGTGCAACAACATAACACGGGCGATGAGGTACAGGCGGAGGAACATGGGGATGGATAAGATAATGTCCACATCTGCGTCAGTCTTGGATGGCACATAGGAGTATGCCAGGCGTGCAGTCCAAGTGAAGGTGTAGTTCCCTGGGATGGGGTGGATGGCGCACACCAGGATCTCCAAGCAGATGAAGAAGATGCGCTCATAGGTCATGGCTATCCTCCAGTCATCTGCTGCATTGTCCACCATGAATAACTGCAAAACAAAGAGCACCTTACAGGGTCCATATTCTGTCATTTTATGATCACCAACATAATTGGAGTTGTTTTTTGTGTAACTCTCATATGTTTAACACACAAACCCTGCATAGTTCAAGAAGTAATATAAGAAGTGCTCCACTGTATTTTTAAACTCCAGTGACTAGTGTATGTATCATTCAACCCTGCATTTGCCAATCTCTACTGAACTAAAGGTAAAGGGTAGCTGTTAACTTGGGAACAAAGCATTTTTAACTTTGGAGATGTAGACAGACTAATAAAGGGTTACTCAAACATGTGTGAATGAAACAAAACAAAAGGTAACAACATCATAACTTGGCTAAAAGCTCAAAAGAGTCAATTCTGTGTAATATAGGACCTTTAAGACTAACAGGGAGCTGGCTAGCATTTCCATCAAGGCTGACAAAAAAACTACAAGAAATCATTAAACTCTTTTATTAAAGGCCCCAGGTTATGTTTCTCTTGGCAAGAATTTTTCACAAACCAGGTACTGCAAATTACTTTTTTTTTTATTATATAAATACAGTGACTGTAATAATTGTATTGATTTCATTTGAGTAATGGTAAATAAAAGGACCATAGCAGTAGACTATAAAACAGAAAGAAATGTTCTTTACAACAGAGAGTGGACTTTTTTAAGAATTCCATTTGATTGTAAAAATGAAAACAAAAAATGTATAGGCCCTTTAGATGGTCAGAGCCCATAATTTTTCTTTAATTTAGGGCACCACAGAAAAGGACTTCTTCACTTTTCCAGGATTGCTCTTGAAGCTCTTGAATTAAGTGTCTGCGATCTTCTGCTGCAAAAAGAAAATAATTTCCTTTTGACTTTGTTGCCTGCAAAATTTTGTTTGTGTAAAAATCCTACTCTGTTTCTAATACCAAATGGCAATGTAGTAACAAAGAATAGGACACACATAAGACACACCATAGTGGTAGAGTGTATGTGTGTGTGTGTGCGTGTGGAGGTGTGTGCGTGTGGTGTGTGTGTGTGTATAAGTGGTCCTCTGTAAGTGTTGTTCAGTGCAGTGACACTGGACTGCAGCTGATGAGAACAGCTGTGGCTCCACATTAGCGTGGCTTGTGCTGGCCTGGTGCTCTGTCCAGAAGGTGTTTGGCGTTCACAGGGGAGCTCCATGTGGGCGGATCAGTGTGCCCCTCATCAGTCACACACCTCCAATGTCACACAGGGGCCCCTCTTCATCACATCAATCCTCTGTGCACTTATCTCCAGTCAGGACACTCTGACAACTCGACCACACCTCCTGCAGGAGACCACACGCCACCTTCCCACTTGTACACACAATCTCCATCTCAGAGCTCAGATATTGGTGTGTGCTGCAGATTAAACACCATCAAACTGTATTAGACACTCCTGCATTTGTCAAAGCGCTGCTCTCGCTGACATGCCTTACTGCTCTTCCTCCACACCAGCTCTTTCCACTCAATCACCCCAAGGTCCTGCACTGTGCATGCGGCATCACAACCGCCAGTAGATATTTCAGAAAATGTTGTCAGCAAATACAGCAGAGGTTTCCTATCGGCTTGTTTTTTTCTCTCTGAAAGCCTTTCTGAGCAGTGAGAGAAAAACGCACATGATTACATTCTGCCGAGGCAGCCTTAATGTGCTTGAATTACAGCAGTAGATCTAAATACCTTCATACTTATACAGGGTTTGTGCTTAGCATTTTTCGCAACGAGTTTTCACAGGTCAAGCCATCCTTAGCTTATCTTTAAGCAGGAGGATTTCGCTGAGTGCTTCTCTATTCCCCATAAGTGTGTCTGTGTTTAGCTATGAATAAAAGGCTTAAAAGCTCTTTATGATTTTAGCTGTGTAAGTATGAAATATAAAATGTTCATTTATAAGTCAAAACTGCAGTTTTCAGAGGAGAGTAAAATAGTCATACAGTGTCAGGGTTAACATTATAACTCGGCTGCCTGCCAGCTAGCTCCATTCAGTTTAATTTGGTAATTCTTCGAACAGAAATAAAAATGTGGGCTGTTCTGAAAGGGCTAATGGGATCAGTGCCCTAGATTGTAAATTTAACAGTGATATGTTACATAAAATTGAATTGCTGAAATAGTAATAATTCTCCCATTGAGAGAGGCCCCTTTCAACATGTTCAATTCAAGGACAAAGGGAGCAGGGATCGATAGTGGACATACTCGAGTGCTCCACATAGTTCAGCCTGACAGCTCTAACTCCACAATAGCAGCATTCCCACACAGACTCATTATACTGCAGCTTGTTTGGGAGCCAGAACAAGAAATATCAACTGTCAGCACGCTGCCACATTACAGCGGACAACTGACACTGCCAACACATGTCCCCTGACAAACTCTGTTCTTTCAAATGTATTTAAAAGCCATAATCAAAGCCCATAGAGCACACAGAGAAAATAAAGGGATTCAATTTTCAGAGGCAGTTGTTCATATCAGATGAGCGACACTGAGCTCTTTTAACAAACAGACATCTGTCAATTCAAGTGTGTAACTCTAACCACACACGTCCTGAGTGTAATGTAGACTCGGAAACACAAGCTGTGACTGCTGTCCGCCACGCTTACTAATTTACACCATTCCACCATGAAAAACGCCTGGAACTATTGTTTGCACGTGACACCCACGCCACAGTTTTCATTTACAGCCTGCCCAAGCCATACTGTTAAATGCGTTTACAAAGTTTGTTACCTCAAAACAATGTGATTAAACATTTAAAGGCAGTTGCATAAGGAAAGCCTACTTGTGGCTAAAAGCAATTATGGTAATGGATGACCTGAAACACAATACACAAGGGCCCTTTAACTCCCAGCATCACATATTCCACACAGGCAGCACAACAAATGGAGGTGACACATATAATGGCTACTGTTGAGACCCTTTGACTAGTTATGTCAAAGTTATTAATATGGAAAAGTCCTTAAATACCAACATGTGTGCAATGCCCCTGAACCATTAATGACTGACCTAGATTTAATATTGACCTGACCATTAGACTTTTAATTGTACTGTACTTTTTAAATTTCTTTAATTAGGCCTATGTAATTAATCTAAAGTAAATATGCAACTTTGTATACAGATTTGTGGTCAGACTTTACTTTTAAACAATCACATGCTCATTAAATGTAGACGACTGCTGAACTCATCCAAGTTTACAACCTATTCTTCAATATTAATAGTATTGCTTGTTCCTTGACCAACTAGTGGCCCCTGATGAAAAGTAAATTCCAAATGCCCATTGTACATTTACATAGACAAGAAGGAGCACCTGTCCTGCAACATTTGCCCCACCAATGCACTCAAACAAGAGGTACACTGAGGAAGTGGTACATCACTAGAAGAATTATAAGGCCCAAGACCCTATACTTTTTGCCCTGCATAGACTGGTTTGGCAAACTCCCAGATAGGCTTTTGAGTCACTCATGAGTCGCTCACAATCTGCTAAAATTGCATTTTTTAAAAATGTGTATAGTGTGCCAAGGGGGCTTCATGGATATAATATAGTGAACATGTACAAGAAGGGGTCAATGTTTTGAGCTCTGGAGAGGGAGTTGGACTACACCTACACAAGGATTGTTGAAATATGTATAAATGAAACAAAATACAAAAATATCAAATATATTTTTGATCTGCCTCCCCAAATGTTTTCTTCTCTAAACATTATATTTCAGAATTCCACCAGCTCGTTCTTTTGAAAAAGCATAGGCACTCCATTATGATGCAACTCTCTAGCACAGTTTGCGTTACGCAGGCAGGTGAGTGAGCTGACTATGAAAAACATTTAGCCAAATTTATTGGCATAAGTTTGTTGGCATAATTCTGCCATTCATCTGATTTATGCATTTAAAGTAAACATGTACAGAATCCAGAAGATGAACATAGGATGGTTGTTGGGCCCCGGTTTATCCTTCAAACTAATTCAATGAATTATGAATAACTGATAATAGAAATAATCAACAACTAATTTAGAAAGGATCAGATGAGATACAGATTTAGATTTAATTTAAAATAAATCATTTGTGCTATAGAGTTCACACATTTTGCTTCTCAGTAGGTGTAACTAACCAGTGTTAATCCAAGACAATGAAGAACAATGATACATTGGAACAGTTAAATGATGAGTGGTTGTAAGAAAAGACAGTAAAGACTCTAGCACCTCTGACATGCTGCCTTTTGTTTTGTGATGGGGACAAAATAGAATGTAATCACTGAGAGTGTGTGCCCTTCGCTCTCTGAGAGTAAGTTCACTACACATCAGGGCAGAGGCCTCCTCGGAGCACATAATAGTGTTTCATTTTATTAAGACGTGGCTATCTGCACATGGCACGAGAGCTCACCTGTGACTGGGGCTGGGTTGGTTACTGGTTTCACTACGCTCAATACAACTAATGGAGTCCAGCTCAATATTTAATCTGTGTAATGCAGAGATGGGAACATATATCTTGTCACTGAGGATGAAATCGCTCAATCTCATTAGTGAATTAGGTTGAGAGGTTCAGTCCAATTAGACTTTAATGTAATGCTTTATTTATGATATCAAAGCGAGCCACTAAGAGGCCACTTTGCTGAGTAAATCCAAAGCTGCAAACCATTCACCAGTCTGCTTTTGTCTCAGAAATTAAGTCTCACATTTGCATATTCCCTTTCCTGTATGAACAGAGTCAGGGCTAAGGGAGCCTTGAGAATATAAAAGTCTGTATACATTTCTTAAAAGGATCACTGTCACTGCCAACCTGCTCACATTCATAAATCTGAACAAGTCTGGAAGTTAAAGCAGCATGATATATCATCAAAGAATATGTCAAAGAAATACTGTAATTGTGAAAACACACTTGAGGTTAGGCCAAGCAGGACCTAACCTCAGAATCTGTGACCCGACAAAAGGACCAAAGAGCCATAGTGCAGTGCAGACAGACACAGTATAGTGTGGTCTTTAGGAGACTTAGTGCAGTGGCCCTTGTAGACTGTACGTCCAGTGAAAACAGTGAGCTCACCGCCCAGTGCTGTTATCTGACTCCAGTCTGGAGTCTCAGGTACGGACCCATTTCACTGTGCCGTATCTTTGAC
This sequence comes from Boleophthalmus pectinirostris, assembly GCF_026225935.1. NCBI lineage: Eukaryota > Metazoa > Chordata > Actinopteri > Gobiiformes > Gobiidae > Boleophthalmus > Boleophthalmus pectinirostris. Next base: position 30,037,373 of record NW_026571133.1, read on the forward strand.
CAAACATGCCACCTGCCAAGTCTGCCCCATGCACTTGCTCTGCACCACACATAGCCACACTATTTTATCTTTTCTGCAGATTGTAGGATTTAATTTTGTGTGACCATGAAACATCAGCGCTCTCTTTTATCACCACAAGTACACATCAAAGACAGAACAGGCCCAAAGCAGTGGAGTTTTAAAGAACTCAGCAGATCTGTCATCACAAGGTACAGCAATGGCAGCATTAAAAAAAGCCCCTTGGCTAATGAATTTTATAAGTTTCAGACCAAAATACAAGATTAACTATCCTATAAAAAGAAATGCAAAATGTTTCCAATAGTAAATATCACACAATACCACACCAATGTCAGTTAAGTGATAGTAAAAAGTGTTCTCCATGGATTTTTAGACACATCATATAATTTTAAAATAGTATATGCCTAGTGTATTGAAGAATGCAGTAAAACTAAAAACTTTGACAGCACCTACGATGGTAGTCAAATCAATACTGCACTTTTGACATACATCAATACAACAACATGTCGCCATCTAAACACACAACTAAGGGATTGTGGAAGTTTATGTCCAAAGAAAAAGGTCAACGCATCAACTATATCATTAAGTACAATGTGCTTGGTGCACTTAATATCACACTCTGACAATGATGCCTCAATGTCACAAGTGGAGCTGACTTGAACCTCTTTTCTCTACTCACACTGAAGTACAAGTCACTGTTTGCCAACACAGCAAACTCAACTAAAAACTCTGAAAAATCCTTTTGGGATTTTGGCCAGCTGTCAACAACAAAAGACGTCACTGGAACTGAATGAGGATAGTAACATTTCAAGGAGAAAAAGACAACGCTTCAGCAGCCAAGGCCACATCAGTATGTACAGAAGGGGATTGGAGCGTTTATCCTAATTGTAGATGCTGGAACAAATCTAAGGACATACTTGGCCTCCCTGTTAATGTGCTTTGCTCCGCAGGTCATCCGCTGATGTTGCCCCAAACAATTCAAATGACAGCTGGGCTACTCTGTTTCTGCTGGGTGACCTGACCCTGTAAATGCCCATAAGAAACAAAAAGCCGCATTTGAGCAACTTTGACTAGTAAATCATTTTAAAGGACTGAAGTGAAAGGAAATATTTCATCAGGGTGACTTCTGCTACAGCATCTGACAGGCATCTGTGAGTACACATAGAAGTGCATGCATAATCTATTACCCCACAGGAGCCGCATTCCCACTTGGAAACTGCAGCTTGAGAAGAGAGCTGTTACAAGCTTTTGCAGAGAGTATAGAAAACCTTCAGTTGATTGGGATATAATAGTGCATTTGAACAAAAAATAAACATACATTTTCAGAAATAAAATATATAATAATTTACAACTGTGCAATGTCTTCAAGTGTCACTGAAAGAAAATACTCCAATATTAATCTACATTAATTAAGTAATATTAACATAATTGTGACCATACTTGAGAATACCTAATCTCGAAAGCAAATACATTTTTAAGTGTTAAGTCTCTGTGTCCCCATGTATCATTTCAGAAATTGCATTATATCCTAGATAAATACATCTCACAAAACTTTGCATGCACAATTTTATTCAATTTGTGGATCTGGCTTTAAATTTTAAATTTCAATATTAATATAGGCAAATATTGCCAGCAAACCACACTGCAACACAACTATCAGATATGTCTCTGAAACAAACAAATATGACCACTCCCCAGTTCAAACCAATAATGTTCTGAGTGAAGATGAAATTGTAGAACCCCATAAATTGTGCGTTCTTCATTTATTATTATTATTTTTTTATTAATTTATCATTGCATTTATATAGCACCTTTCAAGACACCCAATTCATTCTATACTATAGTAGAAACTATAGTAGCCACAACTGCCCTGAGGCAGACTGATGGAAGCAAGGCTACCAATCTGCGCCATCAGCTCCACTGACTACCAACACTCCAGGTTCATACTAAACAATGTGAGTGAAGTGTCTTGCCTAAGGACACAACAACAGTTTTTGCCCCTGGCGCCTCATTGTGGCACCTGGAATTCCCACTGGTCTCCTGTGCAAGTACTACAGGCCCAGCCTTACTTAGCCTCTGAGATTTGAGGAGATCAGGCTTTGACAAGCCGGTATGGCCACTTTTGTTTTGCTTTTGTTTTACACTTATATTTGTGTTAATGATTGGATTACAATTAAATATACTGATATAGGAACACAAATTCAAACACTGAAAATACAAAAAGGCAGCATTCACAAGGTTTGGGCATTTAGGTTTTAAAAGCATATAATTCATTACACACACAAACACATCCACACTGGATAAACATTGCCAGGTTAATTAGGCAGTCTGCTATCTAAACACTACTTTCTGAACAGTAACTACAGCAAGGGGTGTTCTACTTCACTCAGTTTGACCATTGAATTCACAGTCACATGCTTATCTTTTTATTGTCTCTGAATGTGTGCTAAACTCCAGCTTCCTCCAGTGTCACCACTAAGACAAATCTCTATTTAATTTGTCTGTGAGAATGCATCCCTGTGCATGCACATTTATGGAATGCTTGTGGAAGCTACCAGCTACTCAAGAGAAACAGGCTGCTAAGACTGGACAATTTCAGAAAAATATCTAATTGCATTTTTTTTCTGAACAAGCACTGTGATTAGATTTGTAATATATGTTTTAATAATAGGATTCTGTTCAGAATAATGGACAAAAACGCAAATAATATGTATAATAGAAATACAAACTGATTAAGAACATTTATACAGATCTAAAATGCAGGGTTAGCAGTTTTTATCCAGAATGAGATATCATATTTTGTTGTTTGTGGAGAAAATTATGGTACTTGAAAAACTGCAGCCTTTGCGATTTGCTCATTATGTCCATTCACATTGCAATTTCAATTCAATTGTGATTAATTTTGCAGCCCTACAGCCTGCTGTACAAATAATAGTTTAAATGTCACTCTAACTAATACTAATGTTATATAATTATCAGATTACTGCAATAACTAGAAGAGGCGAACTCATCCATGTGTTGTAAATGCTTTAAGCAGTGCTTTTCTAAATCCACTCAACGCGTCAAGGAATCACCCATTCACACGTAGGCCTCTCTCAATAACACGTTTTGAAGTGCTACAGAAAATACCATGATAAAAAAATAATAGAACTATCTTGTGTATCTTGGATATATTATGTCTTCACAATAAACCGAAGATACACAAGCTAACCCTTTTCTAAATGTACAATATTTTTAAGAAAAACTTGAGCTGCAGTACATGAATAATAAAATGAAACAATTTAGTACAATGACTCCAATACTCTGACAACAAGTACCACCTAAGGAAATTTTGCTTTCCAAGTACTGTCAGATCAGTGATTAAACCAGACGTTGCCGGAACAAAACTTGGGGACTGGTGGCCATTTTATTTGTTTGAGCACATTTCTGTACATATGTTGTACTGGGATGTTCATTCATTCTGACTCAAGTCATAGATGGGCAACTGACTACCAACTGAGCCACTGTCACCAATAAGTTAGTTTTCCAGTAAAAGTATTATGTGAGTGAACTGTTTGTACAGGGTGACCAGACGTCCCTATTAACCCTGGACAGTCCCAGTTTTGAGCCCTGTGTCCCCTGTCCCAGCAGATTTCTCCAAAACCACTGATTTGTCCCAGTTTTATACAAAATATTTCCCAGTAGCCTTTTGTCATTTGTTAAGTAAAAATTTTGAAAACTGTAACTGAAAATTGTACAGACAGAAGTCAAGAATGGATAATTTTATGTGTTCTTTTCACAATTTTATTCACATCAACCATCCCAACCCGAGTGTGTCCCAGTTTTGAATTTTGAAAATCTTGTCACCCTATACTTGTATTCAGTTACGCTGTGTTTGCTATAAACTGGTTAAAATCACAAAGGTCTGGTTTAAAATGGGAGATTTTGTGCTTTCTAGATTACTTCATAAATCGGGTAAAGGGCCATAGTATGGAAGTGTGAAGTGAAGTGACAACGTTTGTCATGCCTGTATTCATTTTGGCCTGTTCTGTGTAAATCCCATCAAGAGGGGGCTATGTGGTGAAAAGTGCATTACCTTAATCAACTCTGAAGCCAACAGCAGTCTTAATAATGTTTTCTAGGTCAGCAAAAGGAAAGGAAACATCTTGGCAGTAAAGACAAAAGTAGCAGACTTGAAAAATGTTGAGGGATATTGATGTGACTGTCACTGGATCAAACAACAGCCTTCCTGAGGGCTGAATGTGCAGCTATTCACAGTTAAAAAAACAAAACAAAAAACAAGTCTACAATAGCTTATTTGAGCTCAAATTAGCATTCCACTTTCTACAAGAGGAAAGAGGCCAATGCTTTTACTAGTTCAAAAAGCACCCCTCTCCTTTGATAGTTGTTTTGTAAAACTAGGGAAATGTAACTGTAGCTGTGTGTAGTGATATTTACCAAAAATATGCATAAATCCAGGGGTGGAAAGAAACAAGCAAATGCTCATATTACTGTAATTGAAAAGATTCTTTTCAGATAATTGTACGTTTTTGAGCATATTTTTAAACAGGTACTTTTTATTTTTACTTAAGTACAAATTTGGCAGCAGTATTTGTAGATACTCTTTCCACTACTACATATATCACAACAGCAGAACAGTTTTAGAGTGAGTTAAGTAAGCTTCTTCTTTTTTTTTTTTTTTCATTATGAATCATGCACAAAAGAAAGGACATACTATGTCCCAAACCTCTAAGGCTCAAAGTGAGCATGTATATAGAGCACAGAATACTACATCACAAACAGGAACAGAAAACTTGATTTTGAAGGCATACCAAATTATTACAAGCTTCATTGTCATAAATTGCAAATTCATCATATCACAATTTTCCTAGAGTTAGATCACAGTTTTGATTTCTATCACAATTCATGTACACAGTCAGTATCTTCATAATGCCTTGAAAAGGTAATTAAAGTCATAATGTTCTTATTAAAGTAATTAATCACACTCAATTGTTATTGGTTAGATTAGGTCCCTGACCCAGAACATCACTGAGGCTGACCTATAGAAGTTGTGGGCGGGTCTTTGAGCACAAGACTTTGAGCACAGTGCTGCAATCAAGAGAAAATGAGTAAATCATGACATATATATATACAACTAAATGATAAATTACATTTGACATCATCACCCACCTCTAATTGCTCGCTATTAAGAACAATAATAATCTAGCCTAAGATAGATCTTCCCATTAACACAAAATGGAAATTTGCTTTCTTTGCAAGTTTTGAAAACATGCTGTGGAAATAGTTCTATATCAGGAAAGAATCTTTTCACCCTTTACAAACAAATACCAGTCTTATTTATCTGCCTAAAAAAATAAGTAAGTAGAATGAAACTGGGTGATTGGGATATGGTTGTGGTAAAAAGTAGTAAGACTGAATGAAAGTAGAATAAATATGATTTTGTGCAAAATTGTACTATGTGCTGTAATTTATCCAAGCTGTTGGAAGTGTCTGCAGGGGAATGAAATGGCTCCTATTTTGTGTTGAAATATGGTAATGGCGCTGGTATTTCGATCATCACTCATAAAGAAGGGTTTACAATGTGATATTTGAACAGGCCTGCAGGTTCGTACTGTTGGGCTGTTTAAATGACTGATCCTCTCTTGGGACGGAGTGCACCAATGAACCACTGCTACACTAAGGCTAATAGCTGGAATCTTATGGAATATTATGTATTAAGATGAAATAAGATTCTTACTGACTTATAACTAACTTAATTAAATACGAGGCTAGTCCTCTTTAAAAGAAAAATAAACCAAGACAGAAAAAAAGCCACTTAAACCGCTAACCAGTAGTTCCTAAATAGATACAACCTGAAACACAAGGCATAGTAGACTAAGGGTAAGCTCAGCTGGCCGCACAAGTGGAACAAGCACACATAACTCCATACAGTCATGTCTTGTCCATGGTAGGCATCAGTATTTGGGCCAGGTTCATACTTGATATTTAGATATTCTGTCCAAGTAAACAGCTTTATATGTGTCAGTGATCCAAGACACCACATAGAATCTGTTTGTACGTCTTTTAATGTTTATGAGACTGTCCTTATTACTTTGCTAAGTTGGATTCAGTGCCTAACTTAGTAGTAATTTATACAAAGGCCAAACTTTGTTTGATATATGAGAATCATATGGAAATAACTATCCAAGGTGGGTGTTTCTTTTATGGTTCAATGCTTCAACAGTTCACTGTCAAACATTTTAGAATTTAGTATAAGTCCTTTAAATTAGTGAATTAGTTAAAAGCATCTGTGGTTTCATGTACAAGGACGTATCTGCTGACTAAACAACTGCCTCAGCATTTTTTGGTCTAACATGTTCTTACATTTTTCAAAAATATATTCTAGGAACCATAAGTATGATTAAAGACAGCATCTGAGAGTGGCTGAAAAATACCAGAGATGTGTTTCTTTGCCCAGTGGATTTAATGAAGACATACAGATACATGAAGCCATTCTTGCAGCATACCAACCCAATATGATGTTAATTTATTAGTGGGTAAATAAAGAGAGGTGTGCTCAGAAACTGTAAGTACTACAATAATGCTTCAGGTCCAGGTTGCAAAACTGTGCTAGTGTATGGGCACATCTCACGGGAAATGGACAATCTATATTCAGCCCAATGGTAGTCACTAAATCTTATCAAAATCACACAATGAGCTGTATTGGACTTTGAAAAGACAATAAAGTGATATCTGCAGCTGTCAAAGTATCTCAGCTATGCACATTCAGAATCAAATAAATTTGCATTATATACAAGATGTCTACAAGGCAAAGGGAGCTCCCAGAGTCAGTGCAAAAACAGCATTTTGTTTTCTAGAAACAGAAACAGTTTTCCACCAAGAGGACAGATGGCATAATTAGTGACCTGCTGTTCCCTCTGTTCTAAGACATTACAATTTGTGGGGCTGCTTTATAGGGCCATTTCAAAAATATTATAAGAAGAAAAAAAACAAAAAACAAAAAAAAAAACAAAAAAACAGGCTAAACCAAAATCACAAAACTGCAAGGGCACTATTTCTTATGTTGTACTTTGTACCACTAGATGGAGTTATGAGCTACTGTATGACAGTCTTGCATTGCTAAACAGTTTTTGATCATTGTTGTTGATTGCCTGGTTTGTAGGAGAACACACAACAATATGGTTACATTTTTTTAGCTAATACCTAGCTGTTAACATAAACTGCATGATCAAATATTTCTCAACAAGCAGCCTCTGGTAGGTCAAGAGAATATATGCATTAGATGTTTAGCTGCTATAATCTGCTAATCAATACTTGGGCCAAAGGTATCAGTAGATGCTGAAAAATTGCATTTATTTCCTTAAAACATAAGGCACATAGGATATAACAAGACTGCATAATCTTTCCTATTTCAAAAATCCCACAATATTAGCACATAACTGAAACAAGACACAGTAATGTGAGTGTTGGCCCCAACTAATATCTTCTATGATTACTTAGATTCCATTTTGGTAGATAAGTAAACTTTGCTTTGCAATGTTATATCATTTATAAAAATTAATAACAAAAGCTATATTATGAAATAGAGATGCACCAGTCCGACTTTTCCAGTTCCAAGGCCAGTCAATACTTGGCCTGAATGTATATGCAGATACTGAACAATTGTATTTATTTCCTTAAAACACATTTCACATAGAATATAACAAGACTGATCCAACTGTCATGTAACTGTAATTTGTTCTTTAAGTAACTACTGAACCGTTTTTCACATATCAAACATTATGAAATGCATTGGATCAACATTGGCGAGACAAGCACAATGCCTGATACCAGTAATGGTACTGGTGCATCCCTAATATAATGCCCCAGTGGTTAACACAGGCCTAGTGGCTGACCACCTAATGTGTTCATGTGTATAGCTCACACAGGTAAACATGAAAAGAACAGGTTGAGTGTAGACCATTACCTGTATCTCCCTGGCGTGGTATATGATAATCAGCCCCAGGAGAATGATTGTAGAAAGGCTTATCAGGCATTTTAGGGCTAATGAATACAGGGACTCCTGGAAAAGAACAACAAACACTAAAGCAAGCGCCACAACAACAAAATACAATGTACCTTTAAAAGAACCTGGCATTAGAACAGTGACAAACACATGGTACATTAATAAAGTTGTAATAACTATTCTTGTTAGATGTAAATTCTAGCAATGTAGACAACTGTGTGTTTATAATGTAGTAGATGGCCAATTAAGTTCTTATTAACTATTAGGGCACGTGCTAGTAGGCCTATAATAACGCACATGCAGTGGTTCTGCACTCAGTGAGGGCGAGGCACGTGTGGTGGTGTGTGTAATGTAGTAGTTCTACCCTGGTCCTGTACTGGGACTGTGAGCCTTCATGCAGGACCCCGGCCTCTAAGGCTGTGTGGAGCTGTGGGGCACGCAGCTGCACCCTGTCTGACTCATTGTTCCTGACATTCGCGCATGAAGTTTCTCATTTAACATGCTCACCGAGACAAGTCCCTACATTCACTGTGACAGTGGAGCTTAGAGTCGATACGCACCTTTCCATAGGCTCCCCACGAGAGTTCAGTCTCTATTACCATAACTACGATCCCAAACATTCCAAAAATTAAAGCATAATCGCTGAGTCGTTTTCTTTTTTCAAACAAGGCCCTTCTGTGTCCAAGCTTTTCCCCAATGTTTTGGTTCTTCTTTTTGCCCGATTTGCCGCTGCTGTGGCCGCAGCCTCCCCCTCCGTCCCCCGCTCCGTATGGCATCAGAGTGCTCGAATTGTTCTCCGGCTTGGATCCCAGAGTGTCCGACGCATCTGCAGCTGAGATGGGCTGCAGCGGCTGCGACTCAGAATCAAACTCGTGTATGTTTCTACGGGACGAGCTCAAGTTGCTCAGCGGCCGCATCACGCCGCCGTTATATCTGCAGCTGCTCATAGCGATGTCATTGTAGGAGTTGGTGTCTTTGTGGCTACTGCCCAGGCTGCCCCGCTGCTGCTGCTGCTGCTGCTGCTGCTGGAGGAGGTGCTGGTGCTGGGGATGGTGGTGTCTGAATGAACTACCATGACTGGAAGGGGTGAACTCACACGCGCTGTACTGGCCGCCTTGTCTCGAGGACGTCTCTGAAGGCGTCCTCAGTAAAGTTCCAACAGTGGTCGGCGATGTCCCGCGACAAACGAGGCTTTTCCTGGCGTCACAGGTGCAGCTAATGCAGGTGCAGTGCTCGTGCGGCTTGCCGTAGTGCTGCTGGTACTTACAGTGCTGCTGGAAGTGGCGCTCTGCTGGAAACAAGTCGTTCTGCAGCTGCAATGGGGTTTCCATGTCAGGGGTGCCTTGTGCAATAGCAGTCGGGTAGCGCACAGCACCCGGCCAAGGGCGTCCTGCTTCTCACCGCAGGACGACACGCTGGCTGCATGAAGAGAGCCATGTCGGCTCCGATAGAATGACAGCTAGCCTCCGATTGGGCAGCCGGGACCACAACAACTGGACGTACGTCATGGTAAGGGTGCAACAACGGGACACGCTCAGCCCTACCGTGTCAGCACCTTCTGAGGCCATTAAAGGACGTTTTTATTTAAACGTAAATGCTGTATTTTTGGCCTGCTCAATTGGTTTAACTCAATTCAGGTAAATAATTCAGTCTATATTTTAGTGTATTATGTGTATATAATGTACCATATAACTTGGCAAACATGTTTAAGTCTACAGACTGAAGTTATATTTGAAACAAGTCAAAAACCACTAAGCCTGAATAGACATGCCATGTTCTTCACGGTCCGAAAAAGTCAGAGCTTCTCTTGCTGCAGTAGCCTGTACACACTGACTAGATGGGGGTTGATGTATCCCATTACACACATGTAATTACGTTCAATGCACCAACACACACACTGACTGGGACAACTTACACAGGAATGAGCTGCATATTGTTGTATAGCACACTTTTTGATTTCATGACCCTAGTGTAATTAGTCGCCATTTATTCAAAAGGGGGAGATGTGCTGACCACAGAAATAACACTATCTGCTATTGGAGTTATATTACTCATGAAATCTATAGGTACTTTTTATGCAAATTCGGGAGCGAAGTTGTTAGCTATTGATACTCTAGGTCCGAACAGCAAGAAATGAAACCTTTGGAATATCAAAACTGGAACATTATAACAACAATTAAACAATTATCATAGAAAGAAAATGGTCACGGCATGCAAACAATTGAGACAAGAACCCTTTATGTGAATATGCTCACAATGTAAACTCAAATGCATGGCCATTGCTCAAAAATAATTATTTTTCATGTATTGACTTCACTTGAAAGATGCATATTTTTCTGTCATAGCTTTATTTACTGTGGCCTGGTTGCACTGACCCTAATGACCACTATGCTGTGCAGCTGAGGCCTATAATGTACCTATAGAGAGGGGCTTTTCCTGTCGGCTGGCTGCCACCAAATGAACTGCCACTGGTGGCTGTCTAGTTAATGGACTTGAAGAGTTATGGCACTCTGAAGAGATGGTACAGCTGAAGATTGAGTCTGCACATGGACAGACATAAACCAAAGCCCCAGAACCAATCATCCCACCTCTTCTGGACATGCTGCAGTCTCCACATTCTTATGTTCGGGAGAAGAAAACTAATTCAGTTGCTGAGGTTGTGAAGACAGTCTTGATTATCAGGATCCCTGTGGGATTTCAGAAGTTTTCATTATATCATACTGAAAATGATTGTGCATTGTAAATATACATCTGAGAAGTAAAAGCATCCCAAGTGTAGGCCTATATGAGCTATACTGCAGGGTAAGCACACACTTTTGGGCATTTTTGGTAGGCTTTAACAAAGTATGCTTCTCAAGAATAGTGAAATATTTTAGCAATAAACATGTTTCGTGCCCATATACCTTCTTATACATTACTGTTTAACTGTCACCACAGTCTAGGTGCAGATAAAAGCGCTGCAAGAGGGTGACGCTGGGACCTTTGGTGAAGGCTCTACCACCATTGCCCTGTTGATGTTATCACTTTATTCAATTAGATGATAGCAATTAGGCCACAGGATAAATCTTGTGTTGGTGAACAAGACATATAGTCTAGCCTACAAATCTTTATTTTAACACCGAGAGATATAGTCTGTGTGATTATTTAAAGACACTGTTCCCATTGTCTATAGGCAATGTGAACCTGAAGCTGTGATCCCACCCTCACTCTAATCACTACAACAGTCACTGCACAGGATCGCAATGCACACTACCTCCTGATTGGCTGTGTTTGTTCACCACGTGGCGCCTCCCGCTGTCTAGTGGCGGAAGTACTCTCTCTCCATATGGTCGTGTGGATGGATGAATGGACCGATGCATAATTTTACAGACCGCTCGGCACAGTAACAGTGTGACTGGACCCATTGTGGAGCATAATCTGGAAACAGCTTTAATTCTAGCTGTGGTGCACTAAAGTTAAACTATAGTACACTATTGACTTAACCCGTGTTGCTGTAAACTGTCGTCCTGAGACAGTGTAAGCAGTTAGTATAGTTTAGTTTACAAATATTTGACATTTAGTCTTTATCTGGGCATGCAATGTATCAAATATGATATTTAATAGCCTATTATCCTTCTAATGATACAAAAAAAATCCAGTGGTTTATTCTGGTGAACAACATAAATGATGATGAACAGTGAGACCAAGAGAAGTTCTGTCATAAGACTCAGGTCAGATGGGCATTCATGTTAATGGCGTCAGTGGTGCCTTATAACTTGGGGTCATCTGCCCCATTAAGATGGATTTATTACGTAGTAGGCCTAGCCTATGCGAACAGCCAGAGGATATACACACATTGTATGATGTATGATGTATATAATGTGTGCTGTCTGCAATTCTGAAATTCGGGACATAAAGGGGATACACATACACACATGCGTCCATGACAGATGTGCACACATACGCCCACTTCCATAGTCAAAAAAGTCCTATTCGATATTGCTGTCATGGCATACAAACGTCTTCCGTTGTTGCCTTATTTTCCTTTTACATAGGCTACGTCAGGCCAATTTCATGCATAATTTCTTATCAGGTAATTTCATGACTCCATTGACACTGGCTCCAGTTGACTTTACATTGTAGAACTGTCTCTCTCTATCTGTAACTGCTACAGTGATCCTTGTCATTTTGGTATTAAAATGCTTGTATTAACCCGCTCTACATGATTCTGGTGTTTTTATTCCACTATTTTGTCCGTAAATAAATTCCTATTCTTAATTTGGAACTTCATTTCAACCATTTTGACCAAGTTAACTGAAAAAAACAAAACAAAAGAACAAACAAACAAAAAACGTTAATGGAGCTGGATGTGCGCCCATGTTTACTTATGTGGAGTGTGGTAGCTAGCTATGTCCATTTATATAGCTAAGGCCTATACAGACTATGCTGCTAGCCTTGTGACCTTCATTTGACTGGAACTGGATGCTATGGGTGACGTCACACTCCCATAGTTCACTTCTTTATACAGTGATGACCAAAATTATCAGTAACTATAATGATGAGTGTCACAGGGGTCTGCTGCTATGTAATGTTGCACTATGTGTTATGTGCTGAAAACAGAAGCAGTAGTACTTGTAAAACATGTAAGGACGAGGTAATAACACTGCATGAACAACAGAATTATAAAATATAATTTATTTAAAATAAGCCTCATTCTTCAACAAGAACACAAACACAATATGGTACACAGCAAAAACTGGAGGGTTAAAATTTCAGGGTGCAATATTGTTTTTTAGTACAAAAAGTGTTATTTTAACTATTTGAAAGTTAAATGGGGGTGTTAATATGGTTTTCGTTAATTCAATTTCCCTTGGTGTTAATTTGGCACCTCACACCCACCACTTCAAACTCCTGTGAGAGAAGACCAGTTTGAATCAGAAAAACCCTACAAAATGTTATCCATTTACTCTCAAAATGTTAAGATATCTTTAGATTTTAGGGTTAAACAGGAACTTTGGTCCAGTGTTACTTAATTAACATTTCCAAAAAATGTTAAATTAACTCTAGAACAGATTGGACTCATATAAACTCTGAGAAAATGTTAAAATTGATTCTGTGAGAGTCAGTTTTAACACTCCACTTTTTGCTGTGTACCAGGAGTAAACTGAGTAAGTTGAGCAAACAACCAAGAAGCTGAAATGGATTTATTTATTTTATTTTATTTTATTTATTTATTTTGCACATAAAACATGACAATAAAAAGAAACAGACTACATAAAAAGTAGGTGCCGGAAGAGGCAAAAAACCCAGTAGGGCTTATATTAAAGCCTCCACCTTATGAATACATTAAAAATTTTACATTATCACTGTGCATTAAATATATATATATATATATATATATATATATATATATATATATATATATATATATATATATATATATAGAGAGAGAGAGAGAGAGAGAGAGAGAGAGAGAGAGAGAGAGAGAGAGAGAGAGAGAGATTAAAAAATAAAAAAATTACATTAAAACACCATGGATTAAATTCTTTTGATTCAAACATGGATTAAAAAAAACTGAATGAAATAGTTTTTTAAAACAGCCAAAGAACTTGAAATTCAAGGTTAATATTGACAAAAATTGGCATGCCTCAGGCAGCAGTTTAACAGCCATGGAACTAGAAACAAAACCAGACATGAAGGAAGGTAGCACTTTTGCTAATTTTGGAAGGGCCACAGGCCACTGAAGTGTACAACATGTTTGTGTTTGAGCTGAAGCTGGACGTTGTTCTTGCAAAGTCTGAAGCATATTCAACAGTTTTCTGACAACGCTGCTTTTAAAGGCATAGTCCTGCGGCTTTGGGACATTGAAAGACTCGACAGTCAGGAACCAAATAATTTTCAGTGTCGAGGACAAAAAGTTAAGAGAGAGACTTCTTCACAAAACAGATTTGACTCTATATACCATGGGAAGAATAATCAGTGTTTCTACAAAAAGAACGAGTGAAAGAAAGGCAGAAATGTTGTGGATGACAGTCTTGACACAGATTTAATTGACAGATTCTTTGCTGGCCTTGTGAACTGTGAAAGTGACCAAGAAAAGGCTAACTGTTACAATGGGGACATTCATCTACAGGTAAATGGGACTATTGTTACTATGAGACTGGACAGTGGTGCAAAAGCTAATCTTATAAGCATGTCTGACATTAGAGAAATGCAGGCACAACCACAAATACACAAAAAAGAGCAGATCTGAAAGATTACAATGAGCAGCCAATAGAGTGCTGAGGCACTCGCAGCCTCTATTTTTCCTGGTCAATGCAGCGGTCTGGAGTAGTTTTCATGTCATTATACATGTGTTATCACTTGAATCCACGTGAAACCTTGTTGCTTTGGTTAAATATTCACCACAGTCATAGTTGGTGCAACAGGAAATCTGCAAGTAACCAGCCGTCAGATGGCAACAATTAGTCAACAACATGGTTAAAAGCTGATTTTTAACAAAAAAGTAGGCATACCATATACTACTATGCTGTATATCAAAACCTGCTTTAATAGGTGAGGGGTTTATTTTCAGCACATTTGAGCAAACAAGATACAAATAAAAGCGCCTAGAAAAATTAAGAAATAGACTGAAATGTTTCTGTGGAAAAAAAAAATCATCAAAATTGATTAAATAAATCAATGACAAGCACATGTGCACTGTAGATTTGTTTTCAGTTACCATGCTTTTTTAGTACTGAGAATTTGTTTAGTTAAATTTTGTTTCTTGATTGTTCTACCACTCGTGTTGTGAGTGTGATTAAAAGTAGACATGTGGCTGCCGCTGCCTTATACTATTTCTGAGTCAGCAGCTCTCTTGTGTATCCACTGGCCAGTGTTTTGATCATAGTGACATTAGGTGGAGACATGGGAGAGGCATACAAAAGTGTGTTATTTGCTTAGTAGACAGAAACAGTAACTGCACTTGTTTTCCAGTTTTGCCCCCAGGACATAGTGATTAGGAGGATTCATCCATGTTGCCATTTTTTGTACTGTGTTTTGTAGGGTTGGGTTTGGTGAATAATTTTGAAGTTTAAATAATAAGACCTGGGTTAAATTCCAAAGCCAGGATCAAGCTCTTAATATTCTGTATTTAAGTGTCTCGTCACTCATCACCCCTCCCATACCCCGGCACACAGGCTATGGCAGGGCAATCAGGTTTGTTTATATGGTTTGTTATTTCTCACATTTTCTGTAGAAAATAGACAGGTTTCATAATTGCTCTTAATCTCTTGTTCATAACAGTCAGCCTTAACCCACTCTGTCGAAGCAGACTGAACAACTGCCTAGGACCCCAAAGCCAGGAGGCCTCTATGAGCATGTAAGTGCAAAAGATATAAATTGTGGGGTTTAACTTTTCAAACACAGGGATATCTTGTTTGGCTCACAGCTGATCCATTCAAGTCCATACATCTTTTGGTGTGGAGCAGAAAGAATATTTTGAGACCAAAACCTTTTATTAGCTACTATGAAGATCAGGGTTCATTCAGCCAAGTTTTATTACTGAAGCCTGTAAATGGACGGGAGCCATTCCAGATTGATATCACAGAACTAACCTTATTGTGCTGAAATATTTATCTGGCTAACAAGTAGCATACATTATATATGTATATATATATATATATATATATATATATATATTATATATATATATATATATATATATATATATATATATATATATATATATATATATATATATATAAAATGTGTTTCTCACCTTCCACGGTGGTTGGTTTCTCTCACCCTCCTTCAGCTCGGGTTCTCTACCAGAGGCCTGGGAGCTTGAGAGTTCTGCGCAGTATCTTTGCTGTTCCCAGTACTGCACTTTTCTGGACTGAGATGTCCATTGTTTTTCCCGGTATCTGTTGAAGCCACTCTTCCAGTTTGGGGGTTACAGCCCCGAGTGCTCCGATCACCACAGGCACCACTGATGCCTTTACTTTCCAGGCTCTCTCCAGCTCCTCCTTGAGCCCCTGGTATTTCTCTACTTTCTCGTGTTCCTTTTTCCTGATATATTACCATCGCTTGGTATTGCGATGTCCACCACCACGGCTCTGCTCTGTTTCTTATCCACCACCACTATGTCTGGTTGGTTCGCCATCACCATTCTGTCAGTCTGTATCTGAAAGTCCCACAGGATCTTGGCTCGGTCATTCTCCACAACCTTTGGAGGTGTTTCCCACCTTGATCCTGGGGTTTCCAGCCCGTACTCTGCACAGATGTTTCTGTACACTATGCCCGCCACTTGGTTATGTCGCTCCATGTATGCTTTCCCTGCCAGCATCTTACACCCTGCAGTTATGGGTGGTACGCCCCATGTAGGGGTTTGTCCTGCCATGATGGTCCCTCCAGCACCTCTTCCTCTGGACCCCACTGTCTGAGACATTCTCTGAGCACCTCATCTGCCGGGGCCTTGTCCTTGATGTACTCAAGGAGCTTGGATGTTTCATCCTGGACAGTGGTTCCCACACTCACTAGTCCTCGGCCCCCTTCCTTCCGGCCTGCGTACAGTCTCAGGGTGCTGGATTTGGGATGGAACCCTCCATGCATGGTCAGGAGCTTTCGTGTCTTAACATCTGTGGTCTGTATCTCCTCCTTTGGCCAGCTTACAATCCCTGCAGGGTATCTGATCACTGGTAGGGTGTAGCTGTTGATTGCCTGCACCTTGTTCTTGCCATTGAGCTGGCTTCTAAGGACTTGCCTCACTCTTTGCAGGTATTTGGCCGTAGCCGCTTTCCTTGTTGCCTCTTCAAGGTTGCCATTTGCTTGTGGGATACCAAGGTACTTGTAACTGTCCTCAACGTCTGCTATTGTTCCCTCTGGGAGTGACACCCCCTCTGTGTGGACTACCTTCCCTCTTTTTGTCACCATCCTGCTACATTTCTCAAGCCCGAATGACATCCCAATGTCTGTGCTGTAGATCCTTGTGGTGTGGATCAGTGAGTCGATGTCTCGCTCACTCTTAGCGTACAGCTTGATGTCATCCATGTAGAGGAGGTGACTGATGGTGGCCCCGTTTCTGAGTCGGTATCCATAGCCAGTGCGGTCGATTATTTGGCTGAGGGGGTTCAGGCCTATGCAGAACAGTAGTGGGGACAGTGAGTCTCCTTGGTATATGCCACATTTGATGGACACATGTGCAAGTGGCTTCCCCTTGGCTTCAAGGGTGGTTTTCCACAACCGCATCGAGTTCGCAATGAACGCCCTTAGAGTCCTGTTGATATTGTACAGCTTCAAGCACTCAGTGATCCATGTGTGTGGCATTGAGTCGTAGGCTTTCTTGTAATCAATCCAGGCAGTGCACAGGTTGGTCTTACGGGTTCTGCAGTCGCGGGCGACTGTTCGGTCAACCAGGAGTTGGTGTTTGGCTCCCCTGGTGTTTTTGCCAATACCCTTCTGTGCTGCACTCATGTATTGATTCATGTGCCCACTTATCTTAGCTGCAATGATGCCTGACATGAGCTTCCATGTTGTGGAGAGACAGGTTATTGGCCGATAGTTGGATGGGACTGCACCCTTTGAGGGATCCTTTAGGATCAGGATCGTACGCCCTTGGGTTAACCATTCAGGGTGAGTCCCATCCCTTAGCAACTGGTTCATTTGTGCTGCCAGGCGCTCGTGGAGGGCAGTGAGCTTCTTTAGCCAGTACGCATGGATCATGTCAGGGCCCGGTGCGGTCCAGTTTTTTCATACCTGAGACTCTTCCCCTGGATGTCTGCCACTGTGATGGTGACTGGATTCTGTTCAGGGAGGTTGCTGTGGTCTTCTCTCAGATCCACCAGCCACTGTGCATCGGTGTTATGTGATGCCTCCCTTTCCCATATGCCTTTCCAGTACCTCTCAGTCTCCAGCCTTGGTGGGTCTGCTCTGGTGTTATTACCCTACCACTGAGCGTACACTTTTGCCGGTTGTGTTGCGAACAGCCGGTTTATTCGTCTGGCCTCATTATCTCGTGTGTACCTCTTTAGGCGGCTGGCCAAGGCTTGGAGCCTTTGTTTGGCAGTTTCGAGTGCTTCAGGTATGGGCAACTGGTTGTACCTCTTGGGCACTTGCTTTTTCATTGCACCTTTCTGGGCCTCTGACAGTTGGCTCACTTCTCTCCGCACCTCCTTGATTTTAGTCTCTAACCGTCTTTGCCATGGTGGGTATTGTATCGCATGGCTCCCATGGTTGCTCTTATAGCCCAACACATCTAGGATCACTGCTGCTGAAGTGTATATCAGCTCATTGGTTTCAGTGATTGTTGTGGTAGGGATCGCTCTCAGTGCTGCATTCACATCGTCTAGGAGACTTTCAGACGGTACTTCACTTAGCCTCTGTAACTGGCATCGGGGTTGCCTTGTGTTCATTCGGGCCATGATCTTATCTTTCAGGTCAGTCGCTGACTCGCTCAGCGTGATACTTATTGGGGCTTCGTACACAATCTCTGGTTGGGGAGTTGGTGTCAACTCCCCTCTGACCTGGCACACTGGTTCCCCCTTGCCGTGGCATTTGTGTTGTACCTCATCAATCTCTAGTTGTGATAGCAGTTGCCGTTTGTGGATGTTGGAACACTGAGCTACTAGTTGTTTGGCCGTTAGCTTGGACTGTGGGTATCGTAATAACCATTTCTCCCACATCCTGTTCATGTAACCCCTCTGCCTAGGGTTACTGTAGTAGTAGCATTCCAACAGAGCCTTGTTCTCGCATCTCGCCCATTTCCTCCGTGTTCCAGTAGCCCATTTTTCATCAAGGTGCCCTGGTTCCCCAGCACCTGATGCAGACCTTGTCTGAGCCGGCATGTCATACGTTTCTTTCTCCGGCATGTCATACGTTTCTTTCTCTCTCATATATATATATATATATATATATATATATATATATATATATATATATATATATATATATATATATATATATATATATATATATATAAAAAATAAAAATAATGTGTTTCTCACCTTCCACGGTGGTAGGTCTCTCTCACCCTCATTCAGCTCGGGTCCTCTACCAGAGGCCTGGGAGCTTGAGAGTTCTGCGCAGTATCTTTGCTGTTCCCAGTACTGCACTTTTCTGGACTGAGATGTCCATTGTTTTTCCCGGTATCTGTTGTAGCCACTCTTCCAGTTTGGGGGTTACAGCCCCGAGTGCTCCGATCACCACAGGCACCACTGATGCCTTTACTTTCCAGGCTCTCTCCAGCTCCTCCTTGAACCCCTGGTATTTCTCTACTTTCTCGTGTTCCTTTTTCCTGATATTACCATCGCTTGGTATTGCGATGTCCACCACCACGGCTCTGCTCTGTTTCTTATCCACCACCACTATGTCTGGTTGGTTCGCCATCACCATTCTGTCAGTCTGTATCTGGAAGTCCCACAGGATCTTGGCTCGGTCATTCTCCACAACCTTTGGAGGTGTTTCCCACCTTGATCCTGGGGTTTCCAGCCTGTACTCTGCACAGATGTTTCTGTACACTATGCCCGCCACTTGGTTATGTCGCTCCATGTATGCTTTCCCTGCTAGCATCTTACACCCTGCAGTTATGTGCTGGACTGTCTCAGGAGCCTCTTTGCACAGTCTACACCGTGGGTCTTGTCTGGTGTGGTAGATCTGGGCCTCTATTGCTCGAGTGCCCAGGGCCTGCTCCTGAGCAGCCAGGATCAGTGCCTCTGTGCTGTCCTTCAGACCAGCCCTCTCAAGCCATTGGTAGGATTTCTTGATATCAGCCACTTCAGTTATGTTCCGGTGGTTTGCCCCATGTAGGGGTTTGTCCTGCCATGATGGTCCCTCCAGCACCTCTTCCTCTAGACCCCACTGTCTGAGCACCTCATCTGCCGGGGCCTTGTCCTTGATGTACTCAAGGATTGTAAGCTGGCCAAAGGAGGAGATACAGACCACAGATATATATATATATATATATATATATATATATATATATATATATATATATATATATATATATATATATATATATATATATATATATATATATATATATATATACACATATATACACATATATACACACACACACACACACACACACACACATATATATATATATATATATATATATATATATATATATATATATATATATATATAGGCAATAAACCAAAAAAAAGCCTGCTTGTTTGGCTGCAGGACTGTCTCAGACCATGTTTGTTGGAGTGCCATAGCAAATGTACAAGAAGTGGTTGAGTTAAAAATATCCCCTTTGCTGAGTTATTTTTACTCAATGTACCATTCATCTTTTTTTTATGGTGTTTTATTCTGAAAACAACATTGGAATACTTTATGTGTTTAATATGACACTTTCAAAAGCATATATATTCTATTTAATATGTTTTAGGAACAGCCAGTCAGTTGTCTCTTCCCTGTCTTTTTTTCACAATCTTTGGACACTTATTTCACTTTTAGGATTTCACGGTTATATTGCGTTTCCTGATTTCCACACTTTTTATGTTCCCTCTGTTCTGTGAAGCATTTGGTTTTACATGTGTTGATGCAGAACCTTAAAAATATAGTTTGACTGATTGATATAGGAGAGTGATTATATTAAGTTAAATTAAATGAGATATACGAACTCCTGTCTTGGCTTTGATCTTGTCTTAAACAATGAGCTTCACCCACAAACAAAACAAAAAACTGTGCTATAAAACTGTGTATTCTTTAACTTAAGTTTTGGATTTTAGATTTACTGGTCACACAAAGTACCGCATTAATTATTAAAACATACCAAAGCACTACTGGTGAATGCTGACCCTTAACTTCTTCTTAAAGCTTAAAACAACCCATTTCAATTGTTAATTCATCAAACACCAAGTATATAAAATACAAGTGGTTAGAGATTGGATCATAAGAAGTAATTCTGTTTATTTCATTGTCGCTTAGTATCATATGAGCTTGTCCAAGTTATTTTACCGTATAAAAGTAAGTTATAAATAGAGGCAAGAGCTGTAGTCTTTTTGCATAAATTCTCAATCCATTGGCTGGCAAAACAGTGACTTTAAAAAAAAATCAAAGCATGTTGTCTAAGAGAAAAAAAGAAGCATGATTAATTTAACTGTGTCTCCAGTGGACACTGGATACCTGAGTAGTGTCAGACCTGCTCCTCAGCCACATCCGCCTCTTATTTTCATTACCATTGCTGCTCTAATCAGAGACATCTGAACACACCTGATGGCAAACGTGTCGCCATATTTTCTGGTGGCAATCTAGACCAAGTGCTCTGCTCAAGGGCGCAATGGTGCTAATGTGGAGAATTTGCCTGTTGGGTTTCAAGATGATTTCCACAGCTGTGCTGAATTACTATGGCTGTGATTGTTCATTTGTACGTTGTTCAGCGGTCAACAGAATCTAGGAATTGCTTATATGAAGTGAGATGTTTCTTTTAATTTCACACTTTGAGACAAAATCTGTCAAATTATTTCTAAATAGATTTTAAGATAGTTTTTGTAACATTCTGTGTAGAGTGATCATTTGAGTAATAATTTTTAACAAATATAAAAATTGGCAAACAATGCCACCTGAGACAGACCATTATTGAAGCACGCAAGTTAATTGTTGAGTAGACAGAGGCAAGATTTAAAGGTGCTCCTCCACACACACACACACACCCCTCCCTCTACACAACACACACACACACACACACACACACACACACACACACACACACACACACACACACACACACACACACACACACACACACACACACACACACACACACACACACACACACACACACACACACACACGTACATATATTTCATTTACCTGCCATGTAAATGGTTACTTATGTCCATTTATATATAGTCTATAGTCAAAGTTTGATTTAAAAGTCCTGAAGTAATAATATAAAAGTCTATGCTCAGTCAGGACCATTTTGATCAGAAAGTGCCTGAGGAAAGTCTGTCCCATTGACCCTCAGCTGATGTCACCCCCTGCCTCTCTCATCTGCTTCTCTTTCCTGTCCTCTGTGGGTGGGACTCGCCCATTTCCTTCAGAACTGGGAAGAGGAATCAAGGTGAAGGAGGCAAGTAAAGAGAAGTGCATCTGGCCTTTGTGGTGCCACCCTACCATTATCCTAGTATAAGATACTTTTTACTTCACATGAATCATATATTTAATTAAGTTTTAAAGCATATATATTTGCAACTAACCAGCAATTAAAATTTCATTGATGTTATTTATTTACATTTTTGGCTATGTACTTTGAAAAATTTTACCTTTAACACAAAAAATATTTAGATCACTATGGTACTTTTTACCTTTCGCTGAAAACAACGTATTAACATGTTTTCTAAGTTTCACTTTCGTTTTTGACGCTCTGAGTCTCCCCTCCCTTTGCTTCCTCCTCCTTCAGAGTGCTATCACAACACAATGAGCATCCCACTAATTAAACTACTGCAATTCACAGCAGGTTTGTGATGTGGCTGTGAACAGTTTTGTATAATGTTTTTGCATATTTATGTAGAATTGTTGGGAGCATGGACAACATAGGCTTGTGGGCTGAACATTGCACAGAATTGTTGAAGAAGAAAAATTCCATGTTCATATGTGGTTTGCTGTAGTGGTGTCTTTATTGGATGGAAGTTGCATGTTGTAAGCAGGCAGATGGTGAGCTTCTGACACGCATAGTGTCTCTGGAGCAAGCTGACCACGAGCAAAGGTATAGCAAGCATTTTATACACAAGAGGTGGGTAAAGTATGCAGATTAACATTTGGCACAATTTCACAGCAATAACAAAGAACCCTCATAAACCCCCTTTTGGTAAAACAGTGTCATTGTTTCAAAAGATTAGCATTTCAAGTACAGCTGAGATGAGGAAGGACAGCAGCAGGGGGCAACAGGTGAAGACACCAGGGGCCTTTGATGGTGTCATGGGTAAAATCTTTAAGTGTAAAACACATCACATGTATTCGTTAACCAGAATGAAAACTAAAACCAGAGAATAATTACTTTTCTTCCACAGAATCTTACAGATACGTAAGTGCAAGAAGGGTTTGAATAAGGCCCTGGAGAGATCTCTAAAATATTCTAACACGCATGACATCAAAAACCTCTTCACCCCTTCAGTTATGTTTATGATGTAGGAACAAGATTATAACATGGTAGAATGCTAAAAAGTAATCAAATTTGTATAATAGCCCCTCTTTAATATACAGCTGGGGCGATGTCGCTAAAAGTCCATTGTTTGGTTGCAGCTGACACATGATGTGAACATATGTCTTGACTGTGGAAGGCTGAACAGCTCCTTGTAAAGTGAACCTGTGATCCATGTATAATTGATGACAATCGAGCGTTGCCATGACTGTCCTTTGACTTGGGAGGACCTCAGTGCTTTGGCACAGCTCCTCCAGTGTGCTTATACTTAGCCTCTCCTTCATCATTCATCCTTATATCTTCTGAGCTTCTACCACCTCAGAGCCCATAGTCAAGTAGGATAAATACTATTTTGTCCTTGTTTGTTTTCCAAAAGACCGTAAAAGTCAGACAACTTCTCTACACTATTGGTTGATATTTTCCATTCCAACTTTACTTGTGAATTTCTTACTGAATTGTGGCAGGTTTTCCCAAATGAACATACTGATGATGCAATGTTCCCACTGGGAAAGTTCTTATTCTGGCTAAATTGTATGCAGGTATTCAACTTGGATGAATGTTTAATGGAAATCATTATCAAAATTTTGAACTATAAACAACTGGAGAGCATGTGTATGTATGGTTGGAGAATGGGCCTTTCTTTTGGTTGTTTTCATCATACAATTAAGACATTTTATTGTTTTATGAAAGAAAGAGGGCCTAGTTGCCACCATTCTCAGTTTGAAAACAGACTGTAATCTGCTGAACAACAATGTAAAAGTTTGGACACACTTGAGCAGCTGGTGGACACAATCATTTGGCACAGGCAAGATTTTGACAGCAGCAATGTAGTTAGAAAAGACACAAAGACACAATTTCATGTAGCCAGTCCAAAGATAAAACAAAAAAAAAAAATTATAAAAAAAAACACTAATCAGTTGTCCAGGAAATACCCTTCACAAAGATGTCTCCCACTCCCTGAAACAACTTTGAAAATAAGTAGCTAGATACCTCTAATCTTTTATCCAAGGTGGCTGTATAAAGAGATGCTTGTTGATGTGCTGGGCTACCATTGCTCTTTTGTGATCCAATTTCAGGCTTTTCCTTTTGCTCTCTTTGCTCTAAGTGGTTATAAAATCAGCCATCCCTCTCCTGTGCATTTGTCAGGTGTAGCGTTTTCCCGGATCCCATTTATAATCAGTGCAGTCCTCACTTTCCCTCAAATACACTCAAGCACATCTCTATATTTCTCTCTCTGCCCTCCACACCCCTTTTCATTTTTTTCCTTCTGCTTTTATATCTGTCTCTGATCCATCAGTATAGCATTGCCATCTTGCTATACCCCTTTTTAGTGTGCCTCATCCCAAACTTTATCCTTCTAAAACAAGTGAAAACAGACAATGGCTGTAACACACTGGATTATAGTCCAGCAAATTCCTACCAAGTGTCATGCCCAAGACACAATAGTATGCACTATAGTCATTGTTCAACTCTGGCACCAATGGCCTCCTATATCAGTACAAACCAGCCTCAACCCTAACCCTAAGATCAGATCAGACTAGGACAGACCTTCTCAAAGTGGTATGGCTATAATGATTGTTATTCAGTGGACACCAGTGTCATCTGTTGTGCAATTGATCTAATTCAAATTGTCATTGTCAAACATTTGTCATTTGTCAGCAGGGATTACCTATAAAATCTTGCAGATCTGTCAATAACCACACACACGCACTTTTGGCTGCATTTTACTTTTTTCAAAGGACTACTAGGGGCCAGTCCCTGCCAAATTGTTGTTAACCATATCCAACACATTACACAAATATAAGAAAACACTATTTGAATAATTTTAGGCCTAAAATGGTCAAATGAAGTAGAAGCCTTTATGGGAGTCTTAATATACACTACCAGTCAAAACGTTTTGACACACTTTTCATTTATGCTTTGTCTTATTTATGATTCTTTAGATTGTCACTGAAAGCATCAGAACTATGAATGAACACATATAAAATGCATTAAACAAAAATTTACTCAAAATAACTCAGATTTTAGATTTAGAAAAATAGTTACCCTTTGCTTTTATCACTGCTTTTGACAATTTGCATTTCAAAGCATTTTGTCTACTTCAAGGAATTTTAATCTAAAATTTAAAAAAAATAAAAAATCTTGTTTTTTCTTGCTTCATATATTTGATGTCTTCTTTATGTGTATAAAATGTAGAGAGTAGTAAAAATAAAGACAAAAACATTGAATGAGAGGGTGTGTCCAAACTTAGTGTACTAATTTTTCACTTTAGTGTGGAACATATGATTAATTACATTCATGCAGTTGGCTTAATTGCGAATACAAATTAAAACTGCTGCCTAGCACTAAATATTTTTAATTGTGAAATGACTTTTTGTATCAAGACAATGACTTGACACTTTCTTTGTCTGTCCAAAGTCTCTTGTTAGGTCAACAAAAACGAAAATCTGCATATAGCTCCTCATTCAGTCTGCTTTGTCATTGTCATCTTTAAAAGTTAATAATTGGACTTTGTGCAAACCTGTAACATGGAAAATTTGAAACTAGATTGAGTACAGAGATGACACACAGACGACTTCAGCTATGTCCCTGAATGATCGACTTTTAGTAAGTTTTTCTTTTTCCCTTAGATATATATTTTGTGTGTGCTCTGTTGTTTGTTTGTTTTGAACTAAAATGGCATTTTGTTGTTTTCAAAGAAATATATTATTTACAGATATAACAAAGTACTTTAGAATAGCATACCTGAAGTTTAACGCAGTTCTGTGTGTTTAGCTTGAGTGTCCCCTGCTTATTGCTGCCATTTTCATCTGTGGCATTGGAGGGGCCTATCAATATGGAGTCAGTATATCCTCAATGACCTCTCCCTCTTTAGTGAGTCTAAGTTATGGATCAGTTTAAATACAAAAAAAAAAACTATACCAAACCCTTTAAGAATGTATGAATGTAAAATAATAATATTGTAACTTTGTTGCAGTTCATCCAGGAGCTAGTGAACATTACCTGTATAGAAAGATATGGTGTTAACCTGGAACAGTGGCAGATTTCTCTGATCTGGTCTTTTATTGTGTCCATTTTCTGTATTGGAGCATTACTGTCTGCACTGTTGGCTAATTCTATCATGTCAAAATTTGGGAGGTAAATAAACAGATATAAACATACTTTAAATTGCTGTTATTGAACCCTTAAATCTCTCTTTTTTGGCCAACAGAAAAAAATGTCTTTTATTAAACAGTATTCCAGCTCTAATTGCAGCTGTGTTGATGCTCCTAAGTAAGACAGCCATGTCTTTCGAGATGATAATGGTGGCACGCTTTCTCTATGGCATGAATGCAGGTAAAATGTCTTTTGTTTGCCCTATTAACTCTAGCAATATGGATTTTGATTGATGCATGCACAATTTATATCCTGGAATTGACTAGTTCATTTGTCATTGTACTGATATTGATCTCTATTGACTATTTATAATGCATCTTGTTGAGGACTCGGGCTCATAGCTCATATCATATACCTGGTGGAGTGTGCCCCCAAAAGGCTGCGCGGGGCAGTGGGGGTCACAGTGGCCTCCTTTATTTCTTTGGGGAAATTCAGTGGTCAGCTCCTGGGAATCAGGTGAGAGCAACACAGCCACAGACACTGAAGACAGAACTGAAGTGGGTCAGAGGGCTGGCTTCTAATAACAATAGAGACTGGCAAAATTAGAGGTAGCCTACAAGGAGCACAACAAAAATAAATCTCAATTTCAAAATTTTTAGGAATGTTGACTTCTCCCATATAGGTTTCTTAGGTTATCTTATGCCATGACAATGTCAAAAGAATGCACCTGTGTGTAAGTTATTGTGTCCTCACTATGTTAAAAGATCCTACCTCCCTTTCAGAATATTAATATTTTTGACGCACTTATTGGCAATAAAAGTATTGATACAGGGAAGTGTACTTGAGTCATTATAATTGCTCAATTTATACACTTAAATGACTGCTCACTACAGCATTAAGGATGAATCTGTTGAGCTTGACTTATTCATAAGTCAATTGTGCTTGGATATTAATACCCTTATGGACATGTGGACCCTTGGCATAGCTATTAATACTGTAACTCAAAATATAATATAATTTGAATGGTGAAAAGTCCTTCTTGGGGCTGTTACTATGTTGAAATAACCTATGGAAGCAAGCTGGGCAACTGAGGAATTACACAGACACTGTCACTATGTGAAAGATATTGTCCTCATTATGTGTAAATCTCCACAGTGATTTGCTTGGCACCAGGGAGAGGTGGCCCTGGCTGCTTAGTTTCACTGGTTTGACATCACTTGTTCAGCTGCTCACTTTGCCGCTGCTGCCAGAGTCTCCCAGCTTCCTGCTGCTGGCTACAGGAGACCGACCGGCCTGTGAGCAAGGTGGGAACATTAGGGACACTCAACATTGCAAAGAGGGGTAGGATGAAACTGTCTCTGAGATTCTTTACATTTGTCAGTGGTCTAACCTCCAGACCTATAGAGATCACACTGAACCAAACTAATGCAAACCATGACTTGATCCCTTGTGGTTAGCTCTGAAGAGGTTGTGGGGGGACGGGGACTACCACTTGGAGATGGAGGAGATTTTGAAGGAGAAGGTGGTGCAGCAGAACGCAGGGACACGGACAGTACTGCAGCTGTTCAGAAACCAGGACATCCGCTGGCAACTCATCTCAGTCATAGTCATATTCACCACCCTGCAGCTCTGTGGCATCAATGCTGTAAGTCACAATGTGCTTCTCAAACATGGCATTTACACAGTACACTCAGCTTTTAAAGGCTCCCATGCTCTGCATTCAATTTAAGGATCAGGTTGTGTTTGGGCCATCAGTCAATGCATGGCTTTTTGCAGTGACTTCACATAGCAGACATTTTCAGAGTTTGAAAACTCACCACAAAACACAAAACAAATAATACAAAAGTTATTTTAACTATTTTATTTAGTTAAATGTATTTAATTTAAACATTTCAGGAGCCAACTAATTCCATCTAAGTCAGTTCTTTCTGGCCAGATTATATTAAAACAAAACTCTATTATATTCTCACTTGAGTAACTGGGTTACATCACATTGATATCACTTGAAAGGCTAAAGAGCATGTGACAGGTTTTTCAGGTTTTCATATTAGTACTTGATGGAAATAAATGTCATAACTTTACATACACTATGTGGAAAAAACTTGAAAAGAAAAATTTTTTACATCTACATCATCAGCACAGATAATTCCATCCAAAATGTAAGTACAACACACAAACAAGAAAGGCATTTGTCAGTCAGTTTAAATATCCATTTCACTGTAGCCACTGTAGTGGCTGTAGCCACTCTTCCAGTTTGGGGGTTACGGCCCCAAGTGCTCTGATCACCACGGGCACCACTGATGCTTTCACTTTCCAGGCTTTAGTCTACCCTGTCATACACACCTTGTCTGGAAATTTAATTAAACAATAATATCATTAATCCAAAAAGAACGAATTTTCCAAACTTGTCCTAACTTGTGTGTTTATTATAAAATAGCAAACAGTAATACAGAATAAATCACATAATAGATAGCAATTTATTTAAAAGAGCCCTTGTCATTTTCAGTCCTTATCATTATTGCGAAATGCAGATTACTTAATATCGACGGCCCCATCCCACAGTGTGAGTCTGCCAACTATATTCATCGTTGCATCTGCAAGATTAAAATTAGGCTGACATTGTATACGCCTGGTATAGAAGTGAGCTAAACTATTGGTTCATAAGACCGCCACACATTTATAGAATACATTCCTCACATTGAGCAGCACTCTATGCACCTCTCATACCGTGTCCATTCTCGTTTGTGCGGTAGGTTTACTTTTACTCATATGAAGTCTTCCGTCAAGTGGGAATCGGTGAGAAGGACCTCCGTTACGCTGCGCTGGGAACCGGTTTGTGCGAGCTGTCCGCCTCTTTATCCCTGGTGAGTCGTACACCGGCATGCCTCAATGCTGCTCGGTATGTAACTCAACGACTGTGACCTTTCAAAGCCATTACATGTGCTCTTACGATGCTGGATGTGTCCCACTGCCTCACCACTGTGTCACTGCAGCGCCCCCCTGTGGTACATTTGCATGCCTGGATATTATAATGGGGTTTTTTCCCACTTTTGCTCTGTTCCAGTTTTTCATAGCCCAGTATTCAGGCAAAAAGATGATGCTTTTCAGAGGGTATGCGCTGATGTCGGTGATGCTGGTTCTCCTCACCATCACCATGTGTCTGCAGGTGACCACCTATACAATATCAGTTTAAGTTATGTATTCATTGGTTCACTGGTAGTAGAGGTGCATAGTAGATTGTAAAAAAAAAAAAGAAAAAAAAAAAAGTATTTTTTGAAAATAAAAATGTCACCACTCTTTTTCTTGTGGGTTTTGTCACATTGTTTTTCTTTGACCACCACTCCTGAAGTATAATATATTCACATGTACATATTTTTTCCTTATAGACACATCTCTCATGGATGCCTTATTGCAGCATGGTCCTGATTTTTCTTTTTATATTCTCTTTTGCTAGTGGACCATGTAAGTCTCTCATTTATAATTCATTCATTAATTGTAATTAGTATATTTTATTGATTTGTTGATATTACATTATAAATAAGAATAATAATTCACAGTTCACTATGTTGCATAGTTACATTACAGTCTTTCCAGTGATTCCTTCATTCTTTGCAGCTGGCGCCTCCGCTCCTGTTCCTGGGGAGCTTTTCACACAAGCGTACAGGTCTGCAGCCTTCACTGTTGGAACCTCTCTCAACTGGGCTGGACTCTTTTGTGTGGGAATGCTCTTTCCCGTCTTAGTTGTAAGAAGTATTTTATATTTTATTGACTTGCAATATTTGACATTAATTTTTTTCTTTTGCAGGAAAAAATGGCTCACTTTTGTTTCCTAATATTTCTGATTTTCTGTGTGTCTACTTGTTTGTATGTGAGGTTTTGCTTTCCTGAGACCAATAATCGTTCACCTCTGGAGATTGCTGCAGAGTTTAAGAAAATACACAAATCTGTAAAAACACCTTCCAATGAGCTAACAAAAAACTATGGTACACTATGTGAAACAAAGTTCTGACAATATTTGTTTCAAAAAGTACAACTCAAACTATGTCTTCTATGGATTAACAATAAAGGTTTTATGATTTTACAACCTTAATGCTTTTTTGTAAGGATATTGCTATCACTCAGATTTAGATGACCAATGGATACTTAGCAATGACATTATGCTGGGGGTATTCTGCATGTATCTGTAATGGTGGAATGTTTAAGAGTTACACATTAGCAAACAGCATCAAAAAAGTTTTAAGATTACAATAAATAAATAAATGGAGCCTGTGATCAGTACAAGTGTTCATGCTTCTAGGTGTTGGCTAATGTGTATATGACTTGTTTAACAGCACAAATAAGATTACCTATGTTAAAATAAAGCATAAATTAAAGTCTGATGAAGCACCAATTACACCCACATGGAAAATTCATGAAATCACTCGCAAAGTATCAATACTTACCTCCAAAATACAAATTGGGATTATACAAATGGGTCAATACATTTTCAAAAGGATCAGAAGATTTGATCCTACCATCATGTGACTACATGTTGTAGCACGTTAAGTGCAGTAATATATATATATTTTTTATTAAATTATTATTAAATGTAATATATTTTACTTCAGCATCTCCCACCACAGTGAACACTGCAAATAGCAGTCATTAAACATAATATGCAGCAAATCAGCATCATCCTAAATGAAAAAAATCCATAACATTTCAGTAGTTACACTTACAGAGAGACTGGCCACTAATTAATAGGAATTACAATAAAATCTGTATTGGAAAGAAGATAATTTAAAACTTATATTAGAGTGGCAATTAAATGTATTTAATTAATGATCAACAGACAAATATCCACTGATTTCAGTGGAGTGCAGCAATTTTTCATTTAATTTTTAATTACATTTATTTTATTTGAGCAAATTGTTACACAGTGTAACAAGGTTTACAATGTGAGACCAGAGATGAACTCCTAATGCTTACGCAGACGTGCAGCCTTGTCACATGTGTGTGTCTCTGATAACACAATCTCCTCACATTTAAAATCCCTTGAACAGTTATGACGTGCAGGGTGTCCCCCAGTCCTTACCACGAGGACCAAAGGGAGGAGCCTGAAACAGCAACCAATATAGAAAAAACAGACGCTCCTTAACACAAGAGCATGTTTTTGGAAATAAAAGCATCAGTAATGACTAATAGCACTCTTTAGACCAAGGCTAACAGGTTGCTCACGATGGCCACAGCAGACACTGATGTCAGCCAGTCTCCTGAGGAGCCCAGGACCAAGAGAGGCTACCAGCAAAAGTGAGTCCTTTCCATGCAGCCAAGTGAATATAGAGGAACAGCTTTGATAAACAAAGTAGCTGTTATCACTGTATTGTTTTGTGGCAGGTTTTAACCCAGACCTGGGCATTGTAAAGCTCCGGGACCACATACGGCCCTTTGGTTGACTCTGACCAACCCGTTTAAGCTAATTTGGAATTATAAAATAAACATATTTTATAATTTGACCTCATGCATGGACTAAAGCTGCATTGGTCTTATTTTAGGTGTTTTTAAATGACATTTTTTGTAAGGCAACCTCTTTTTTTCATTGCTTAGTCATTACTTAAACTCTTACCAGTCTTACCAGCTTGTCAAAAACAATGCTATTTACTGCTTTTTATAAAGAAATACAATTAATATTATGCAGAATTGAGAGTTTTGGCCTAGTCCTCCACAATATTTTCTGTTTCTCATGTGGCCCCACGCAAAAAAGAATTGCCCACCCCTATTTTAACCTATCAATAACATGGATCCTAAAAGTACATGTTCTTGTTTATAGTGTAGAGAGCCGTACCAGTTTTGTTGTCTTAAAACCCTCCTTTAAAACAAAATCCATCTTATATTGACAGCAAATCAAGAGCACATAGGTGAATTATTTACTGTAATTGTGTGAGTGGATATAGGTGTGACACTGACACTGTATATAGTTACACCAATGACACTGGCATGCAGTTAACCGGCACATGCCAGCTGCTTTTAAAAAAGTCATAACAGCCAATGTAAAAAGTGGAGAGGCTGAAAAAGCTAGACACATGATAACATCTCAGCCTCCACCCAGAAACACTCTCAAGGACAGCTGAGAAACTACAGCTAAATGATGCTGAAAGCAAAAAAATCTACAAATTTTAAAGTCCATCCATTTCTTCTTTCTGTAAGTGTTTCCAGAAGGATGGGGGATTGATGCTTTATGTGCTGGAACACATTTTTTCATTACCCTATGATCAATCACCAAGTATATTTAATTCGATTTAAATAAGATGACAAAAGAAGTTCCTGGTCAGTTAGGCAGTGTTAGCTGTGACATTTCTCTGTTGAACAACCCACCCATCAGAAGAGGATTTTTTAAGTATATCTCTTTGGTCAGCTGGTGTTTGACCCCTGTGCAACCTTAACATCCATCATTGCAATGAAGAAAAAAAACAACGTACAAAACATCTGCTCGGGGGATTCCTCATTATGTCAAAACATCCAGGATACTGAAACTGGAATTCTTTCTTACCAGAGAATCAACACTTTTCAGCACAACACTTTCAAATGGGGAGGAGCTTTGGTATTGATGTCTGGAATCCCTTCTGTGGCAGGTGAAGTTTAGGGACATGGGTTGCACTCACAGCATCAGTGAGAGCCTTAATGTCAACACAGACAACCCTCTAGTGATTATTGTCAGCCACTTGACCATTTCCTAAGTCTCTGGTTGATTTGTTAAAAATTTTTAACTAAAATAAACAGTCTAACTGCACCCAATTTCAGCAGCAATGGCTTGTTGGATTAATATCTGCTTCTGTAACTCTGCAACACTCAAAAACAATTACATCTTGGATATTTCTGTGAATATCTGAAAGAAAACACCATGACAGGCAAAATTCAGCACACATTCTGACTTTTAGAGGCTATGGTATTGATTAACTGCTGTTACAAACTCTTGCTTGCTGCAAATACATGGTGTGTGTTGTAATGTGTGATTGGTCACAGGATCTTTGTGAACAGAAGCCTGACACTAGAAAACATCAAATGCTATGGGTTTGATATGGACTACACATTGGCAAGTATGCAAAATAAAGCAAAAGTATACTATTGTATTTTAATACCACTTGTATGGGTTGTAATAAATGTTTTCGCTTCAACAGTTTACAAATCACCTGACTTTGAGAACATGTGCTTTGAGATGATCAGAGACCGACTGGTTTGTATGGGTTACCCTCATGATCTACTGCGCTACACCTATGACCCCAGCTTTCCCACAAGGTACTTTGCAATCTCACAAACACAAACACTGGAGTACTGCAAGATGTTTTTTTTTTTTTTTTTTTTTTTTTTAATACAACTGATAATTAGGTCTTATAATTATTGTTTTTTCCACCAGAGGTTTGGTGATTGACACAACATTTGGCAATCTCCTCAAGGTGGATTCAAATGGGAATATTCTGGTCAGCTCTCATGGCTTCTACTTTCTCAAAGGGTAAATGAGCATATCACAGTTTTAAAATGGTTGCATTGTATTTTTATACAAATTAGTGTAATGTAAACTAAGGAAATCTGGGTATGGTTGGTACTTGGAAGGAAGACCACTGGGAATACCAGGTGCCACAGTGAGCCAGCAGTTTTAGTGCTCTAATGGAAACTCTTGTTGTCTTGGGTCTTGCAAGACACTGGAATGAATGTGGAGTGTTGTCGTAGGGGTCAATAGCGCTGATTGGCAGCCTGTCTATGGCAGGACAGCTGTGGCTCCAACAGTATCTTAAAACTATCAAGTGTGGACTGAATGAGCAATGCACTGTTAAGGCTCTATTGTGTACAATAAATGCTATAATAATAATAATAATAATAATAATAATAATGTTTTCCAGGTATGACATTAAAAAATATTATCCCAACAAGTTTATTCAGAGGCATGACACTGATCGCTTCTACAATCTCAGCACTCTCTTCAATCTGTCTGGTAAACTCCAAATTATTTCACAATTTTTATTTTCTTTGCAAATTTGATCCACACTTTTAAAAGTCTGATTGTAATTTGTCTTTAACAAAACATGACTTGATTTTTGACCTTCCATGTAAGAAACTTTCAAATTGAAAAATGAAAATAGAACAAAAGGCTGTTTAAAGTCATAACTCATTTGCTGATAATTGCTCTTACAATAAAATGGTATATTGTATCTAAAATGTTATGGGTCAGCAGTTCAAAAATTGAGTCTCATGTGAATGGCCTGTCCTTAACTCTCCAGAGACTTACATCTACTCCTGCCTCGTGGACTTCTTCACAAGATGCACACGATACGAAAAGTCAGTGAGCTGCTTTTATCTTTGCCTCTTTACACATTGTAAGAAACATAAGTTGTGAATAATGGACCAAACACCCTGTCTGTCTGTTTTTGGACTGGTGTGAACTGCAGCCTAACCACAGGTTTCCAACATGGTGACCTGATGATGACCTTCAGAAGTATGTATCAGGATGTCCGAGCCGCCATGGATTACATTCATGACAAAGTGATTTTGTACTCTTTATTTTAGAAAGAAAATGAGGGTAAAATATTTCAGCTCTTATGAACAAACAAAACTTATATGATGATGCAATTAACTGAATTTCAGGGTGTCCTTAAGGACAAAAACCATTAGGAATTTGGAGAAGTACGTAGAAAAGGATGTGAGTAACTTGTAATTATATCTTAGACATATTTTTCAAGTAGTTTATTTATTTTATTTTATTTTTTTTCAGCCTAATCTGCCATACTTTTTAACAAGAATTAAAGAGGTGGCCAAAGTGTTTCTGGCAACAAACAGTGACTACTGTTACACAGAAGTGAGTTTTCTTTATAAAAGCTGAAATCCATTCTATTTCGAAGTGCTATCTAACCTCCAATGTATGTTCAGGCTATAATGAAATACCTACTAGAAACCACAGTTAAGGTGAGACAATTACAATAATAAGTACCAGTGTTTGATGATAAGCCAACTGCATATTTTGATATTTCTCTTAGCCTGGCAGTCCCATAAAACCTTGGCGCTCCTACTTTGATCTCATTGTTGTGGACACCAGGAAGCCCCAGTTCTTTGGAGATGGGACAGTTCTGAGACAAGTGGACACGGTGTGAAAACAGTTAAATCTATATTAAATATCTGACAAAAGGAATAAATATGATGTTTAATGTGTTCACACAGGACACAGGAAAACTGCGTATTGGAACCTACATAGGGGACCTCCAGCATGGGACTGTGTATTCCGGAGGTACTAAGGGCCATGACTGGATGTATATTGACAATGATTAAAACTAACTTTATTTTACTTCAGTTTGTATCACTCTGTAAAGCAAGTACAGCTGAACTTTTGACTTGTGCCTTTAGGTTCCTCCGACGTAATTTGTGATCTGCTAAATGTCCAGGGGAAGGACATCCTGTATGTTGGAGACCATATCTTTGGAGATATCCTCAGATCCAAGAAGAGACAGGGCTGGAAAACGTTTCTGGTGGTACCTGAGCTGAGTAAGGAGCTGGAGGTGTGGGAGAAGAACAGAGGTAAAAAGGGAACTAAAACTAGAGGATAGCATATTTCTAAATGTAACGTGTGTGTGTGCGTGTGTGTGTGTTAGGTCTGTTTGAGGAGCTCAAGCGCCTGGACATCTTCTTAGCAGAGCTTCACAAGTGAGATTATGAACACTCTAATTAGTTATTTATCCACTTTCTTGTTTAATTGTTACCATTCCACATAATATTGCATTGGTTTCAGAGTGATGAAAGAGTGAATACTGTATTCAGCACAGGATAGCACAACATGATGCCATACTCTAATGTGCTCTTTTTTCTTCATTTAAAGAAACGTGGACAGCACAGATCCAGAGATTCATGCTATTCAGTACAGAATGAAGGTCAGTTTTTTCAGCTTTGACACAAAAAATAGATTTGAAGAATGACTGAAACAACAATACAACTGAAAGCTTTCAAATCCTTTTTGATGCCTGAACACTGTGAACCGGAATTCTGAACGTGTTTCTTGTGTGGTTTACTTGGTGATCTCAGGTGCTGACCTACAGAATGGACATAGCCTACAGTCAGATGGGCAGCCTTCTGCGGAGTGGAGCCAGACAGACCCTCTTTGCCAGTCAACTAATAAGATATGCTGATCTCTACTCTACCAGCTGTATCAACCTACTCTTCTACCCACTCAATTACCTTTTCTTGGCCCCTCCAGTCCTGGTGAGTGCCCCCACCCCGAAGCACACACAGCTCAATCAAAGTACTTAACTTTTCATCACAGTTCTTCTACTCTTAGATGGCCCATGAAATGACCTCTGCAGACAACCCTCCCGACTATTCAGAGCTCTGACCTATATCTTCTCTCTGAGACATCTTGACTCACAGCAACCTACAACATAAACAGAAGAGTCTATTTTATATATATAAAAACAATCAGTCAGCTTAATACAATTACCTCTTGTTCATCAGTGGCATAAAGGTTAACAATGTCTTTGATGCTATTATCCCATTAGTTCAGATGCTAGTAGCTTGAAAGCAGCTCCCTCTGCTGGACATGGGCTCCCATCCAAAACGCACATAGACAATTCAAAGTGACATTTTTTTATTCATTTTAAAGTGGTTTAAATATGACTATTATAATATGTTAAATGTGCTTGCTTAAGATTGATTTACAGATACAATATATTAATATAGAAAACTGGCAAGTAAAGAAATTATTTAATTCGCTTTTAATATTTGTGTTTATTTGTGTTAAAGTCTGTATTAGCCCTTGTACTGCGGTTTGTGTCTTGCCCACCAGATGGCAGTGTATCCCACCAGGGACAATATTCTGCGCTCCAGTGCGAAATGCATGTAAATGTTTCGTTTATAATGCCTCACATACGTTTCTATAAGATGTGTACCGTGTTGAAACATTCTTGTTGTTTTCTCTTGTTGGGCTGTGGGACAGACCCCTGTGCTATCTCCTGTGCCTCAGACAGCCCTGCTCCCTGAGACTAAACTTTATCAGGTCACAGTGCACAGGAATTTGCTGTTTCTAAATCTCTGCCTGCACTCTTCATGGAAAAAAGCATCGTCAGACTAGCAGAGCAGCAAAAAATCAACTATATCAATTTATTATCACTGTCAGTGGAAATCGAAAACTGATTTGGAAGAAAAGTTTAAAGTGTTGATTGCCTCCATACTAGAACTGCACCATTCATTAAAGTGATATTTTGGTCAAATATTTGAGGAAGTAAACTACTGTGTACATGCGGGTGTGTAAATCTGATGCGTGGATGAATGCAGGTCAGGCTGAAAGGATGTACCCCTTCCATACACTGCCACCTCCTCCGGTTTCCAGGATGATTTCATTTCCTCAATTAAGACTATTTTAGCCCTTCTCTCACTGTGTTGTTCACCTGGATTAATCGTTGCTAGTTTCTTGTCTAATTTTTAAGAGTAGCTCCACCTTAGGAACTGAGTGATGGACCAATGTTGGAAATGCTGGTGGCTGCTTGCTATGTTTTATCAGCTGCTTTAATAATAATAATTTCATTCACAATGAACAGTCTCTATTTCTCTGAACTTTTCTCTGACCTTGTACATAAAGTCTCCTGTACCTGCAGTGCTCTTTAAAAAGGAGCTATTAAAGTTCTATACCATTGTACAATAACTGCTAAAATATGGTCTTATTATTTTAAAATCAAAAGCCATTTTATTTTGCAGTTTGCTTTAATGTCTAGACCTACTTAAAAGCATGTATTAAAGCTCTTCCTCTCATCTACACAACCAGATAGGTAGAAACACCATAAAGTCTTCTTTTGTTTAATTTGACAA
The DNA here is from genome assembly GCF_026225935.1 of Boleophthalmus pectinirostris. Classification (NCBI taxonomy): domain Eukaryota; kingdom Metazoa; phylum Chordata; class Actinopteri; order Gobiiformes; family Gobiidae; genus Boleophthalmus; species Boleophthalmus pectinirostris. The sequence goes on from NW_026571133.1 coordinate 30,075,421, forward strand.
CTAAACAAATTTGGTTGGGCCTTTGCACAGGCCCAGGTTTAACTGTTCAAATTAGGGGTCAGGAATGATTCTATATTGATTTTATGATTATATCTGCTGTATTCCTGGAACTATGTTGTGGTAGCCTGTATCATGATTAGATATGTAACTCTGGGGGAATATTCAAATGGATATTTACACATATTTACGTTTCCAAAGTAATTTGCAATTGTTGCAAGTTTAACACATGTACAAACAAGTGATTTTCTCCAATGTCTTTATTTGTATAGCCTATATATATATATATATATATATATATATATATATATATATATATATATATATATATATATATATATATATATATATATATATATAAAGGAAAAAAAAGACAGCATTATTTTACAGTAATGCCTACAGACCTAGTAGTAGTTATCCTATCAGTACTATGTTTGCCTGAGGTGTGCTCCTGAGGCCACAGTGCAGGCCTGGGCCATAGTACAGTGGAGTTGTGGTTGTAATGTGCTGCAGATGTCACTGTGCATCCCTCACATGAAACGTTGGTGTGAGGCACCGCTGACATGTTGGCTCTGCACTGCTCTCTGCGCTCAGATAACCGGCCCCCATTCCACACATTCCACCATTTCCCAGCAAGCATTGCAAGCAAGCCTAAACAAGTCACGTTCTTTAGCCGGGCTGAATTTCACACAAGTCAAGTGACTTAGCTACTTACAAAACTTCTGTTAAGTCAACTTTTACACACTTTGAAAGATCTTTATTAGAGCCAGGCAGGAGTCAGATCACCTGAACAGCTGCAAGGAGTCCGCTTCACTTCCTGTCCTGTTTTTAATAATTACTTAAGTGTAACTGCAACTGGACTTTGGTTAAACATTTGCACCAACAAAGCTTCACTGGTGCCCATAAAGACAAACAGGAGTGAGTTTGTTGAAGGTTGACACTTAATGGAACAGAGGGAAAAGATGGGAAGAAAGCAGAGAGGCCTGTTCCTACATTCCTTCCTGAGGTCCCCTCCCCCCTCGACCTGCTTCAGCCCCCCCACCTGTGTGTTTTTTGATGACAAAACACACAGGTGAAGACACAGGAGAATGCACTGACACTGTCTTCACAAGAGACATACAGGACTGTCATGCTTGAAGACTTTTTTTTAAAACCTAGATTAATTGTGCAAATAAAGAAAGACATCTACAGATTTGATTATTCTATGAAAACTACCATAAATTCATCTATCTTAACAATTCTACTGATTATATATATATATATATATATATATATACATGTTTAAAAGCTGCATGCCCTTTACTAACAATTTGTCTCACCATGCTTATGCTTTTAGGTCTTAATTCCTCCAGTCAATAAGGCCAATATAACTTACATTTTTTATTCACTGAAAAGTAAAAGGACACCCAGTCCTGTACCTATACAGCTAAAATTGTAACTTGAGACACACTAGATATGGACCTGTTTTGACTTTTTCTATTCTTGGTGTGTGCCGGAGGACTACTAGCAATGTAGGTTGAAAAATGTCAGCAATGTGGTATGTAGCTCATAAAGGTGCATCACTTTAAATTTGAGTGAGCAAAGTGGACAAAGTGTCTTCTGTAAATACAGGCCTAAGTAAACAGTGCAGGAGGCTCTGCTGTGTGCCACCAGCTGCTATCAGTCATCAGTCACTAGTAGTGGCTCATTAGAAAACTTTCACTCTTTTGATAAAATAAGATCAGAGAGAGCTCAGGCCAAATGCTATGACAATACTATTGCACTGCTAGAATGGATGGTACAGTAGTGCAACATTGTCAAAGCAGCTGACCTCAGCATGTGTCAGCACGTGGACGCAGGGACGGCCATTCCTCACTGACAAAGTCAAATTACACCTAAATAAGCCACAAAGCTGTTTACCAAAAAACAAAATTACACCTTACTAAACGCTTTTTATTAAAAGTTGCTTTCAATTAAAACATAAAGTAAAACCTTAATAGGTATGATGAGATGTTGATGGGTTAAAGGCAGTCATTTAGTCTCTGTTTGATCAGCCAATGCCCTTTTAATATTGCACTGCTCACCCAAATGTTCAGTAGTGCAACAGAAAAAGGGCGCTGGACAACAACACTGCATCTCCACTGCCTCTGTACCCAATAGAAGTAGTCATCTTTTTCCACAAGAATACTTTTCTAAGAAGTCCTTTAGCTGGAAGTCAGAGAACCTATTTTACAAAGACTTGACAAATGCCACTGTCCTGCCTACTGGAGTTAAATAAACTTCCTAAATTAAACAGCGTTGGTTACTCTCACCCTGGGAGAATGGGAATTTCCCAGCATGTGGGCCCATACCATTCTCTACAGTGAATGACATGCATTCTAATTTGGGGGGAAATGGGAGGCTGGGCGTAGGGAGGGGGGTTGAGACAGAGCTAAAGGCTGTCCACACCTAAAGCAGCAAAACCAGTAAAGACAAAAACACATAATTGTCGTTATACAAGTGTTTTCCTGCATCAAACTTTGGTAAAGTTACTTTGGTACTGATAAGTCACAGTTAAATATAAAAAAACCGTTTGAATCATAGTGTTCGTTTGCAAGTTTGCACAGTTACTGCGCTGTTACACAACCTACACAATCTATACCATTAGAGCAGGAAAAACGCAGCAGGCTAAGGTTTCCGGAGCACTCTTCGGATGTTTTTTCTGAACTAATTCTACGTACTTGAGCCTTAAAATAGCATCAATGCAATGTATAATGTACACAATGTACCTGTTCTTCACATTTTGTCTCCCCCATACGTTATTGACAGGCCTCTAGGCCTTTTACGCTCTGCTCTACCACTTCAGACTACAATACTGACGACTTGTTAGATTGCACAACAGCTTAGGAACAACATGTAGCTGTTCGAATGAAGATACAGAAACGCAATGCACGGTGCAAAAGAGAACATAGAAAATATACGAGGCAATGAGGTGCGTAAGGTGTCCACAATGCATGCACCGTGTCCCCGTCAAGTTTTGTAGCGAGCTTCCAACCTCAACTCTCGTTGGTGTGGTAATAAGCACTCGATCCTTGTGCAACTTCCAAGTTTGCTTCTGGCAGCGGAGCTCGAGCAGGCTACAAGTGGAGCGGGCAGACCCCCTCTCTCTCCACCAGCACGAATAGTATGTGGCCAAGGGAGGGACGATCCGTTACAAGCACAAGAGCAAAAGGAAAAAGTTGTCCATAAAACAAAGAAAAGCTGCGTTACGCACAAACCGCACCAAGCGCAGCGCTGGTTCATAGCTTCTCTGCGCTACAGCTCCGAGAGAGCTTGCCAATCGAAGCTGAAAGGAACCGCCGCCTGAATAGCTAGGAGAAGGCTTGCAGTGCTCCACACGGCCTCCAGATCCGGACTCCATCTTTGACTACTTGACATTCTGCCGGAGCGGATTCCTCGTTTGCATGCCTCCCGCTGATTGGCCTCTCCCTGCGCTAGTCTTTGCTATTTGACCATCCATTGGTTTGTGAGCGGCGTGTTGGACGTTCACTGCGGCGCACAGATTGGCTGGATGCGAGCGACACGTCACGGCGCGCAGCGAATACTTGATTAACTGTGTCCCATTCACAAATTTCTCTGAACTCAGACCCTGTAACAAACTAATTATTACACTGGACAGTGCTGGGGAGAAGCCGTACTACTAAAACAGATTTTATATGCTAAATGTAGGAGAGCAATTAAAGCGCGTGATATCAGGTAGCCTATCTCAATCCAGGATGAAGTAAATATAAGATATTGCCAGCTGTTCCATTTAAAATTGCCTTTTATTTAAGGAAAACGCCACTAAGCTGCTTCAAATTGTTATAATAGTAGAGGGTTTTTGTGTGCGTTTTGTTTAGTTCCTCTTTAGATTCTTAGGAATATACCTGTTAAATTTATTTGGCCTACTTTTGTATTAAATACATCTGATAGATTGTCATGGGACTTTCATCCCAATAAGTATAGGCTACTATTATTCATGTACACTATAAATTAGTTAATTTTTTTAAAGAATATTTAGGAATTAAATGTACTAAACTTGTCTTAAGTTTTAATTATTAAGCCAAATTAGAGGTGCTAAATGCTGATTATGAGTTTGTCAAAATGTATAATTTTGAAAGTCCTCACAGTTTCTCTTTCCTCTTAACCCTTTCCTCCTTTAAGGTCGACTGGGTGCTTTTTTTAAGGTTGGAGAGGTGGCTGCACCCTCGGATGGTGGCCCTGGGTCCAGAGTACGCCTCGGAGCTTTGATTGACACCGAGTAGAATGTAGCGGCCTGTGAAATCTGGCATTCCTGGCCAGAGGAGCTGAAGTAATGGCATTATCCAGTGGGACAGGGCCCACCACTCCCCACTCTGAAGGATCTGATTGTGCAGCCAGTCGCAAAGAAAGCTGTTTGATGTGGGGGCGGGGTCTACCGGTCCCGTTTGGGACACGCCAGAGTTTCACACACAGTTCAGCTCAGAGATCAGAGACATTTACTCATCTAATTATACAGCGTCATCAGCCGGCCAACACTATTGCACACCTCTCCTGCTGTCACCCTCCTGTCCCAGTCTGGTAAGAGCAGTGTAATAAGAGGAAGGCTACAGTTTACTTAATAAAGCTTTTCATCAGGACACTCAAACTGTCAGAGAGTCTTATTCTAGATAGAAATATTTTGACTTCAATTTTTTTTAAGCAAATCTAACTGTGGAGACACTAAATAATAAATTATTAACATCAAGATATTCTGATCAAATGTAAACATTTAAAACAAATGCAAATAATTAGAAATACTTAATATTTAGTACTTAAAACATTTAATTTCATTAAAATGGTCTTACATGCTATTTAATTCGTTTCCGTAATTATATGGGCTTTATAAAATAAGAACTTTGTAGAATACTTTGCATAAATAAATAAAAACTAATATGTAGTTTAAAAAAAATAACTACTTTGTCATTTGTCTATGTGAAATCTGTTGGTTGCTGTAACTTCATCAATTAATTTCCAATAGTTATAAACTATGAAAAAAGTTTTATTTATTTTCAAGTTGCAGATGTTTGGAATCAAAAGTATATAATTATGTCTCCACAATTCTATATGATCATCTCAATAATTAGTTTTGGAATGGTGAGAATCAGACAATTTGTAAAGGGTAAGGACACGTACAAAATACACTAAAAGTGAAGAAATATAGTTATAAAACTTATAAAACTATAAAAACTTCTAACAAAAAAATTTGGAAGTTTGAATCTCTCTATAAAAACGTTTGAGCTAAAAACAGTGACTGTTGATAAATCCTTTTGCAGTATCAGTAGGGGAGAGCTGAGGTGTTGGGCAGGAGTCAAACTCTTGATACTATTTGTGGTTGGTGAGGGGTCCCACACGGCCCCCGCTCTGATTGCAGGGGCCCTCTGCTGCTCCTGCCTGTGGGACGTCCCGGGGGCTGCTCCAAAAAGCCTTTTAAACATGGGCCGTATTGTTCCCTCTCCTCTCTCTTTTTTTCTGCAAACCTCCCATCCTCCGAAAATGTACCTCCTTTCTTCCTGTGGCCTTTAACCTCTCCCCCAACCCCCACCACTCCATCTTGCATCTATATGTGCACACTGCCCCTCCCCTTTACCCTTTTGAACAGTTACACACAGGACGGCCCAGGACGGATACTGCAGCACACTATAAGAGACAATATCAACTTATACTTTCTCATTTCTGCTCTTGTGTTTATGCATTTAAAGATACAACCGTGGTTTAAGCAAAGGACCCCACGGGGTGCAAGGAGAGAGCCCCAGTCTTCTGTCTCTCCTGCCCCTCCCCCCGCGCCCCCCTCTTGAAACAGACTCTATGGATTGCATGCATGACATTCCAGCTGTGTGGGTGGCATGGCTCTTTTTTTTTACAGCTCTGTCTCCAAAAGCACACACAGCTCTCCTATAGCAACAGCAGAGGACCCTCACCTTTGTGGCCGCCATCCCCTCCATGCTCAGGTACAGGGTCCAGGTCAGTCCTCTGCTCTGAGACGTCCCAACTGCAGAGTCTGTAACAGAAAACTATGGAGGTTAATAGGGCAACAGTAACATCTCACACAATTGTTGGATCACTGTAACTACTTTCCTAATTTTGTTAGAGAGCGGTCCCTAATAATCAACTCAAAAAGTGATGATACGATCCAGATGTGAGGCTCCAGGTCTGAAAGCTCCTGAGTAACATGGTGTAAAACAAAACACGGGCAGTTTGTCAGCTAAATTTTCTAAAAGATCTAAAAAGTTTAGATTTTTTTTCAACTGTGCAAAACATTTATTGTCACACACTTTAGTACAATATTTGTAAAAAGTAATATGTAATTAGAAGGTTTAAAAAAGAGTTAGGAAGTTAGGAAAACAGGCTAAAGAAAACCATATTGTGTTTTCATAAAAAAAATACAGCAAGGTTAGATTTAAGTTAAACGTCTTACATTTTTGAAAATCTTTAAAGGCAAAATGTTAAAGATTATAGCTACTGCACTTTTTTTTTTGAAACATCCTACTAGGCCTGTCTATATTTGTATGCATTTTAGACTTCAGTAATTTCATAATAAATACAAATCTCATAGTTTGGTCAAGTCACCCCCATAGGCACTAGAAAGTGTCTTTATTGCGTCGAATAGTCACATGGCCATTTAGCCCACTACAAAATGTGGTTTTCATGCTATCAGTACAGAGAAATACATGCAGCATTTGGCCTTATTGTTAGGCCTACTGTAATTCTGGGAGAGCAATTTTCATTTGTTAAAGTCATGACGGATAGTCTATCTTCGCAAATCTCTCCTCACTAAAGGCCAAGTGTTGTACAATGGTAATACAAGATTTGATAACATAGTAATAAACCATTTAATACATGAGGTGTCTAAAAATCACTGGCTGTATTTAAAAACGCAGGTATCTCCATCGCTCTTCGATTCTCTTTGAAAGGCTGCCCGTTCCCTGCCTGTTTGGAAAGGAGAGATGGACCCCATGACGCGCTGCAAAAGTAGCCTTCATGACACATTTTGCATCGCCTATTAGAAATATTGCCATCATTTTGGACTTCCCCTCCCCATGCCCTTTCGTTATTTGTGCGTCTGGGTTTCATTACGCATCGCTGTGGCGGCAGTTCAAGAAGTGTAGGCTACTTCCTCCACCTCTCCACACATCCACTGCTTCACATCCGCCATTAAATCAATTAGTCATGATCCCAGAGGATTCATTGAAGGAGGCAATTGAAGCCGCGCACCCTCATCCTCTCCAGCGAGACATTGATTTTTAACCAACCAGTGCTAAACAACAAATCTTATCAGGCAGGAGCTACGCATATAGTGCCTTTTCTGTTGATCATACAGCGGCTCTCGAGAGCAAGAGTCCAAAACATGAAAAACTTACCGCCATTAAGTGAAGTTCAGAAGAATTCCTCACTTTACATACGGAATGCACTAGGGTCGAAGGGCAAAGGGCCAGAGGGGATCCACTCGCGCCCAGGCAGTACAGGGCCTTACTTAAACAAGCCCGGGACGCCTGGTTGGCTGCAGCACAGAGAGGAGGGCAGGAGAAGAAGGAACCGCTCTCCTGCTATTAACATGAGAAGGGGCCACCGCCAATAAATACCAGCACTTTCCAAATGACCCGCGCTGCGCATCGTGCACCGACCGACTCCCTGCCAACCACTCTAAATCCAATGCTGCTGGGCGAATAGTGCAGGTAAAAAACAGGCCATTACATAAATTTAACACCAGCAAGGTCTCAGGAAAAATCTGAGGTCAATACCTGATTAAAGAAGAGAGGAAGACAATCAATCAAGGCCAGTCCCCCACACATCCTTTTAATTTAAAGACTGAACGACCCCCAAACATTTAGACAGCAGGGTAAGTTTTATTATGAAGTCCAAACAGTTTAAACACGTCACACATTAAACACAGAAAAAAAAATGGATGATATAAAATTTAGACAAAATAACAAATAGATAAATATTAAGCATAGAAGTTAACAATTTTATTTATAAATTAGCTGAAAATAACATTTGTATGTAGTTTGGAGAAACAGAAAAGCCAAAGAGATAATATTAGGGCCTATGCTCAGGTTTGCAGTTTTAAGATTTAATATAAAACTTGTCCAAAAATGCAGGCAAAATGATTAACCTATTTGATCAGATGAATTAAATAAAAATTGGACAGAACTATATCTATGTTGGTCCAAGAAATGTTGAAATAAATGAATACACGTCCAACAAAAAACAGTATACAAGTATCTCAAGTGCTAAAAATATAGAACTTATCTAGAACTTATCAATGGTTTTGAATAGACTTTCCAAATAATGTAGCCATAACCTATTCCAAAACACCATCCTCTGGTTTGGTCCTTACTGCCTACTACTCTTAACTATAGTTTGCTAATTTTGCTACTACTAGGCCTATAATGACAAAGCCATAATCCTTGGCACTCTTGTGTAGGCTACTCCATCTTGAACATATACTTCATGTAATACGTATAATATATAATTTCCTATAAAGTTAATAAAAAATAAGACATTTTGTGGACCTAATGCTTTATTTATAAGAAAACACAAAAGGAATGGGTGGACAAGACTGTGTGAGGCATTTGGAGAACTGCTGGTTCTGTGGGATGGTGAGCTTGCATATGCAATGCAGCTCAACCACTGAGCCACACAGAAGAAAGTGAGTTATATTTTATCATGCTTTCCTCATGTGGAACATGTTTTTAAAAAACAACATAAGAAACAGTCAAATTATTGGTAGGAACTTGGCAAACATGATTGATTTTACCCTAAAGTAATTTGCCCTGCATATGTATAATGTATATAATCACTGAGGCACAGGGCAACAAAGAAAAGACAATGTAAAGACACATAGAACCACACTGTAAAAAAAAACAAAAAAACAAGCAAATATAAAATAACCCATATACTTACAAAAATCTACATTTACAACAATCACTGCCACTCTGTCACTATTTTATAATGGATCCTTCATATTTTATTTACTTAGTGTGACACCATAATAGTTGCCGTAATTTTTTTTTTAGCTGTGTTTGTATAGCCTACTGTTCTATTGTTGTTTGAGTGCAAAAATATTTCAAGTTTTGGTGACATGTTTATGTAGTATAAGTATAACTTTATTTCTAGTTCCTGTTTTGTCACTGTTTAACTTAATTTTCAAGATGATACCTGCTTTTAACTGTGCACATACTCAAATATATTTTCCTCTCAATAGTAAGCCCTAACATGGCTCCTTGCTGTCCTGAGGGTCAATGGAGGCTGCCCTGTCACCTGCCTGTCTGTAATCTCACTATCAGCCCACGCTGGACACAAAAGCCTGCATTCCCAGTACCAGTCAGCCTCTCCATTTTTAGGACCATCTTGCCAAAAATGTCTTCCAAACGATGTGCTACAATCCCCATGTCCCTGGTGGAATCTGTGCACCTCTGGGCTTCAAAGCAGTGAGCGGCTCATCAGCGGCACCAACCAATAGGTGATGAGGGGTGGGCCCTGGTTGCCTTGACCCTTGCGACCTGTCACAACCCCCCACCTCCCACTCTACCAGCAGCAGACCACCAAGTCAACGTAACCCCCCCATACAGTCTGTAAGTCAGGTTATCCGTTCTTTTGGACTTCAAACAAAGCTTCAAAACACACAGAAAAATGAAAACCCCACGTCACAACTACTATGGCACTGTGTAAATAAAATCTAGAATAGTTTGCAAATGTTGTGCTATATATTCAATTCAAATATTAAAACAAAGTAACAAATATATTTGTATTTCCTTCTCCATCTAGCAACTAAAACTTGTCTTGTCTTTTTATGTATTTAAGCAGGTTATAACACAGACATATTTTAGTTTAGCTTGATGTTAATTAATTTTGAGATAGGTTGTTGAAATGGCAAAGAATTCCCAAAAATTGTTAAATATCTATACCAGTGTTTAATCAGTAGGCTATGGAAAAACTCAGAGGACATATGTTAAAAGAGACATCTTGTTACCAACCCTTAGGCCCCAACTGTGTGTTCGGTAAACACTGCTCTTCTCAACAGTTAATCCTGCCTCATGAATATATTTTGTCAAATGCCATGTACTTTATTCGGGACCCAGGAACATTGTCTGTCCATTGATCTGTTATCACTGAGGAACTACAGAGGCTCAGGCAGACAAAAGACTTCATAGTGAGGCACAAAACTCTGCGTTTCTCCCATACACTATGGTTTCTGTATGTTTTCTCTAAACTCTTGACTCAGCGCCTTTGCTCTGTCATTGAGGCGGCCATTTTCCCATGAAGCTTTTCTTTCTTGTGCCCTGCAGGAACCAATTACCTTCCACTTTGATGGGAGCACGCTTTTTCTCTCAGTGAACTGCCTCATCAAACAACACCCATTTTTCTTTTTATTGATGCAGTTGTGAAATGGCTCACTTTTAATCACCAAATTCAAAATCCACTAGCGCTGGGTAGTCAGTGTTTTGGGGTTTAATTTAACTCATGCTGTTGGGTAAATCCTAATGATGGCTTCATATTGTTTCTGCTTTTCATCCATGAAGATAGAAACACATAAAGCAGCAGTTTGTCATTAAAACCAGAAACCGCATCAGGGGCCCCACATCAGACTTTCACTGTGGCGCTCTAAATGTGTCATCTGTCGCCACCTGCTGGTATAAGCTAAAGTCACACCCAAATGCAAATAAATCATGACAAATTAATTGGCTGCTTCTACGGCCAAAACAATTATAACATTGACATGAAATGTGAGCTTTTTTCTTGTAATGTTTTTCTGTGGTTTTCTTTTTGATGAGTAATTTCTTGGTGTATGCTCAATGCCAAGCAATGACAGAAACATTTTCTATAGAAATCTTTTATGAACACCATTGATGGCAGAATGGAGAAAGCATAAAGCAATCCAAAATGTAAGGAAATATATGCCAATTTACATTTGATGGTCAGATGTGTTATTCTAATTATTATATTTTCAACATTTTGTACACAGAAGAGGCTTGCACAAATGTAGCCATAGAAGACATAAAAGTAGGCTGACCCAGAAGCCATGGTACAGTTAAGAGTCATGTTTATTTACAGCAGAATCCTGAACAAGGATAAAGAGGACAGGGCACAGGGAGATGGTGTCCGAGATCAAGCGCTTCAGGATTCATGTTTCACTACACATTTCTTAATTTATTTATTCACCATTTGTCTATACAGAATCCATTCAGCCTTAATATCAATGCATCAACAGAGTAAGGTCCTCAGCTGGATGGGGAAAATAAAAAAAAATCTAAAGCACTAATGCAAAGAAAACCTTTACAAACAATAGGGTAAAAACACATTTTCAATTTTCTAAAAAAAAAAAAAAAAAAAACAGAACTCCATTTATTTTTATCACCATATCATATCCCATAAATGTATTTATGCACATATAAACTTGCTTTTTTACAGTAAATATGTGTATACATACATGTATATAAAATGTAATTTCTAGCCATAAAGAAGTGAGGGTTTGGTGGTTTGGTGTTGCGGTTCCATAGTGAGTTTAGACTGCGTGGGTTGGACGTCCCAACCGGATTCACTGTCATTATACTGGGCATTTGAGATCAGCGCTGGCCAGAGGCAGTCCTTCTGACCTCAAGTCACATGGTGCCAACCTGCTGTAGTCCTGTAGGTGCAGTCTAAGAAATCATACACTGTACACTTGTCATGCACGGTCAGTTAGCTTAGAAAAGTTAAAAAAAAAAAAAAAAAAAAAAGAAAGAAAGAAAAATTGTTCACACATTAACTTCCTGCCCACCATTTTTTCTAGTATGTATTAGCTATCGTTTTGCAAGCACCACAAAAAACAGTGGAGGGACAGAGACAGACTTTGGAAACAATTGATGACAGTCAAATACATCCATCTGGTTATCACAGAATAGAACAATGTCATGATTTAGATGACCAAGTAACTGTCTCCCCTTTTCTAGACAGACTTTGTGAACATTATTTGATCAGGCACACCAAACACACGCACGCTCAGTGAACACAATTTGTAACTTTGAACCTAACCACAGTAAACTGCATGTGAATCCAAAAACTCACAATAGTCAGGCCTTCATCAGCTGAGGTGAAACACTGACATTTTCCAAGTTCAGATAAGATGCACTGAGCTGTCCATTATGGAACAATGGGTTTGATCTCATCACACACAATTTGTAATAAGTCTCTAAAATAAGAGGCTTTTAGTGTTTTCATTATAGGTTGTGCAGTAAAACAGTACAAAACTCGCCATGATGAAACGTGACATATAAAACCTTAAAATGAACATTCATTTATTTCCAAAAAACACTGTTTATAAGTCCATCTGTCCAGAAAAAGACTGGTATAAAACTGGCCATTGAAAGCATAATCATTAGGTTTTGACATTTGGCATGTCTCATGTTCAACTACATACTCAGGTGTATGGAAACCTGACTATTGTCACTGTTTCAAGCAAGATAATGATTTCAAATTAAAACCAATAAAAGAACTATCTTCACCCTTGTGTCACTCTCTCACACTCAAGGACACTCAACACAAGAGCAGGAAACTATCAACCAGTGTAGTTTTTCTCCATAAAAGGGCAGCGACTGATTTAGGAAAAAACACCCTCTAATCGCAGATTGTTTTCAGTCAAAATGGAGCAGGATTGATCTGCTGGCTGGCATTAGTTTCCTGTCCTAATCGTCATGCACCCAAACACAAAAACTCAAAAAAAGTATTGCAAATACATGTGTACAGATATATACAAATAAAGGCGGCCCCGTCAACACTGGGGGCTGCTTAACAATTTATAATGCATCATTTCTGTATATGCCAAGAATAAAACTTTTCTAAATAAAATACATAGTTATTTGTGAGGGCTGGGAATGGGCAGCAGATGAAGGGTGAGGAGCTCGGTGCATTGTCTGATGAAACACAGGGGCAAAGGAGGACACACTCAAGGGCCATCCCACCCCTGCACTGTCCTATACAACAGCAACAATCCATTCGGCTGTGTGCGTCTCTTTAAATTGTTCCATAATATTAATCATTAATAATCATTAATATTAATAATAAGGACAATGACAATGCAAAAAAATACAGAAACCCCAGACTGGTCTCACAACTCAAAGTCTACAAAAAGGGGGGAGGACCGTAGAGGTTTTCTGAGTGGTTAACTGATGCAGCAAATATTAAAAAAATTGAGAATGGGGCCTTTTAAATGAGATGATACGTGATAGAAATCCTGTACAACTAAATGCTTTTGACCAAAGTGGAGGCTACAAACAAAATGAGAAATAAGCAACAATAAGGAAAGTTGGGCAAAGTCTGGGTCCGAGGAGTTCTGGTCCGCACTGGTGCTCAGAGGGTTTCACAGGAGACTGGCAGAAAGCATGAGTGATGACCATGGCCTCACTGTGTGTGCCCTCTCCGTCTACACCAAAGAGAAGGGTCCACTCGCCGCACTTGTCCCGCACTCGTCTCTGCTCCCAGAGAGCATCATACCTCCAGGAAACGTGAGCTGGTCTTTGGGTGGAAGGGCTCCGACCACATGCGCCGCAGGTCTCCCTGTAAAAAGAGAAAAGACAACAACTTTTTAAAACATACACAAAATAAAGATCAAAGAATAGAAGTCTATTGTACATGATATACAGACAATGGATATTCACATCAGTAGAAGAGTGACCACAAGAACACAAGCAATGGTTAAAATGTGAGGCATGTGAAAAACTCAGTGGTCACTCTTGTTCTTCAGTTTTCATTCAACATTTGCATTCTCAATATTCTCAAAGTCTCTGGAGCATACCTTCAGGTAAGCCATGGTAAGCAGAGGCAGCAGGGTGAAGGGCACCAGGTAGAGCAGAGCGGGCTGAGCAGCGCGGTGAATCCTAGAGGCCACAGTGGCTGTCAGCAGACCTACAATTAACACACAGCATTATTACATATTACAGTTACTGTATGTATTTTAATCAACACATCATTCTAATGCCAGTACAATGAGTCATTTATTGCTTACCCACAAAGTAACCAATGAGAGTGCAGTGGAAATAGGAGACTCGCTGCATCCTCCCTGACATATTGGCGGGCCCTGGCACCTCTCCATTTGCCTGTTTCTTGTAGTTGTCGTATCGCAGGACAAAACACAGTAGTAGTCCTGGCATCACGATGTCACCAATCCCCAGCATTGAGAAGTGACTTCCTGTGGAACTGTACAACAAGATACATTCAGTTTGTCACCAGTACACTTATATATGTATATATTTTAGTATAGTAGTTATAAAAAGTTCTTATATTAAGTTATTTATAACTTTAAAAGCTATAAAAAGTTACTTTTTGCTGATTATTTGAGAGTAATTCTTGGCCTTTCAGTATTCATTTCAATATGTATTTACTAGCAGTGCGTTTGGCTAATAAAGACTTGGGATTAGTCACTTTGCCTTAGCCCTAGCGTGGTTTGTAGTGGGGTGTCATGGTACACATGGGTGTATTGTTTTGGTACAGGACATTTGATTCAGTCCATATTTCAAAATATGTGACAAAATAAAATAAAACGCAAAAAAAAAAAATGCTTAAATTGTATAATATAGTGATGTCTGTTAAACCATTTTCTCACTGCTCGACTAATTGCACATTTGATTATGAGATTGAATGTGCTGTCTGTGCAGTGGGGCAGGTAAAGTATTCCTGATTGTCTGGGTGGATCACGTCCACCCATGGATATAATGGACATGTGATATATCAGCCAACATATATCTGAATGGACATATAAAAATGTCTTTACAAACAAAATTACCTTAGAAATACCCCTATGTCCTTTATATTTGGTCAACGTTGCTGCTTCAAATTTCTGATTTCTTTATATATTTCCAAAAGTTTATATCCAAAGCCTGGCACAATCACATATGAACACGAACTAGACTGATGACACCATGAGCACTGGTGCTCCGCAGGCCTGTTGCAATAATTCGGTTGAACTTGAAGTAGAAAATCTATTATACATTTGAAATGTTAAAATATTTAATAGATAATTTAATTAAATAAGTGTGGCCCTGACCCAGGTTTATGCAGGGTTCAGCGAGCCAAATTTAATGCTTTTAAATTACTTTTTAATTCCACAGTTCAGTATTTTTAATGCCATTAATAGATGCAGAAAGAAAGATATTTAAAGGTGCATTGTGTAACTTTTCTGATGGAGGATCAGTCAAATGCTTTTCTCCAGGGAGATGTTATTACTTTCTTTGGAACATTTCACAGTATGGTAATACACTTTTCTATCTTCATGGAAACGAAACCAGACCAAGTTACAGGTCAGATCTGTGGAGAGCTCACAGATCTGAAATGAGCTCACAATCAGAATGCCTGTTTTTTGAGGTATTTTTGAGCTATAACCACCTGTAATTTAATTTAATTTAATAAATGTAAGTTAGAGCTGTTTATTGTCATACTGTGGAACATTCCAGGCAGAGCAATGACATGTCCATAAAAACAAGCAGGTCACACACTCTCCACCAGAAAACTTGCACAGCACACCTTTAAGCTTTCATCTCGCAAAAGTGACCGTTTTGTGACCATTCAGCAGAAGGACAAGAACGTATAGATAGTTATTATAATACAAAACATTTATAAAGCTTATTTACTGCAATATAATTGGGTGTTTTGAACCTAGTTTCACCAAATAGCTTTTGTATTAGGTATCTGTGCATTTATTGAAAATGTTTCCAGCCAAAACTCACTGCCCCAAACTCACTATGTATGGCTTCATTTGATTCTTGTGTATCTCCCAGCAACATTCAGCCTGTGTGAACTACCCATAAATGAAGGATTCCTCTTGGAGCAGTCAGTCTGAAACCTTTTGTAATCACAGACTTTTGATGACTAGTCATCAAATACCCCTACTGTGACTCTACAAATATTCTTACTATTAGAGATTATATAATGTTTTCAGTTATATTAAAGCATGTGCAGTTTTGGATTTTTGGGGGGGCAGATCAGGAGAGTCAAATTATTCAAAAGCTTATCGAATTAAAACAAGGGCCCAGTCATACCACTCCAAATGTGCAAAATGCACATATAGTCTTAGACCTGGTGCATTATGGGAGTGCAGGAATTAGACGGTCTTTGCATAGACTAGCCTACATCTGTTATGCATTATACGACAATGCATCTAAAGTTGTGCACACTTTAGGTGCAACAGTCTGTCTTATGTGGCCACTGTAGCTGAATGTAAACAGCATACACATCTAAAGAAACAGGGAAATGAAATGCCAAAACCTCTTGGCAGCTCCTTCATCCACACGAGTTTAACAGTAAACACTATCGGAGCCTGATCTGGGGCACTTGGTTCTGTGACGTGAGCAACCTGCCAAATTCTGAGTGAGGGGATGCGGGACATGCTCTGCATCAGAGCAGCAGCTTTTCTGCTGCAATCCCGAGGTTTCACAAGTGTGCCCCCATATAGGACCACAATACAGATGTCCACCGCTCTCTCTGCCCCCGGCTCGGGGCGCTCTCTCTGCCCCCGGCTCGGGGCGCTCTCTCTGCCCCCGGCTCGGGGCGCTCTCTCTGCCCCCGGCTCGGGGCGCTCTCTCTGCCCCCGGCTCGGGGCGCTCTCTCTGCCCCCGGCTCGGGGCGCTCTGGGCGCTCTCTCTGCTCTCTGCCCCCGGCTCGGGAGACTCTCTTCGCCAGAGTCGGCACACTGTCTACCTAGCACAAGGCACTCTCTTTGACTGACTTGGGGAGCTCTGTCTACTCGGCTCAAGTGCTCTCTTTGCTCGGCTTAGGGCGTTCTCTCTGGGCGTAGCTCCGGGGCGTGAAGTTACGTAGCTCCGGGGCATGAAGTTAGCCTCTCTAATCAGCAATAAACCTGGAGACAATTACCTGCCAGTGGGAATAAACATCTGGCGGTTCAGCGTATATGCCGTATATACGTTCCAGGTCATGGTACGCACAACATGCAGGCTATATTAACTTTATCTGGAATGTATTATTAACTTCCTTGAATGTATTGTAATAAATATTAGCTAGATACAAGAAAGACTTTTAGAACATCTACCAATATTTTTTTACTGCTGCTTGAAATGAAATGTAATGCTTTTTAAGGCCTTAATTTTGACAGAATGCATTTAATGTCTGTTCGCAGAGTCCTCCAGACTAACAAGTGACCACACCCTAAGACTTCTGAGAATTATCACCTTCAGGAGTCTTACCTGGGAAAGACCAGTTTTCCTGGTAAAGAAAGGCGAGGGACATCCCGGCTCATCCCTGGAAAATGAAGCTTCCGGGACAGGACGTCTATGGGATTTTCAGCAGGCTGGGTGGCCACTTTAACCATCACATTACTATTGAAGATATAGGCTGAAAAGAACACCTGGTGCATAAACAAAAAGGGGAGGCTCAGTATTGCCACTACAAAAAGAAACAAACAAAATCAGCAGACACTAGTGTGTATGTAAATATAAAGATTATAGGTGTATCAATTGACTATAACCTGAAATATACAACGTTTCACAACCCCATTTTTTAGCTCAAGACAAAAGAAGGTTTGATGTGTGTTTATTTTGAATATTTGCACTAAAACTTGTTCTTTTACATTATTGATGTGTTTTGCAATATGGTTATATCGCAACCATCTTGTTAACCATGTGGTTATATAAATAACAATAGCATGGGTATCTTTGTAAATGAAAACAATCATTAGGTCATCTAGAGTATACAGTATAGATGTGCTGCTGAGGTAAGAAGGAGAGAGTGTCATACCCAGAACACGTCATAGATGAGCAGACCCGACAGCAGCAGACAGGATACCTTCAGACTGGGCAGTCGCACAAAGGCAATCATGGCAACACACAACCCCATGGCTAAAGCTGATGGGAATGCAAACAGAACTCTGTTATTCTCATTTCAAGTGCAGCATTTAGATCTTCACTGGACTTGCATTGTGAAAACTAGAATTTTAAGCTTGTAATCTCATCAAAAGGAGTTGCATTTTCATGTGTACACGTTTCAGTACTCCTGCATGTTTTCTCAATCTCCTTCTCCAGAGCTCAAAACGCCATGCTTCCCTTCATGCCATACAAGTCAATCTCCATTAAGTTCCTATTCTATTTAAAGTCTAGAGTAGTGATGGTTACCCATGGGTTTGGCCAAGAAAATAGAATTTCATATGAGGAGGGGTTGGAGCAAATTGGGGGTAGAAGTCATGAAAACTGACCACCGCATTGTATCTTTACAGTCCACATGTATCTCTGCATTTAGGCACATCCATTTTCATTTCCTCATTAGGCTCTGATCTACCTGCTCTCAGTGCTGGCCCCAGCTCTTTTGGCATCCAAGGACAGATTTCTCATGGCACCCACTGCCTCCACAACAGCCTCATATTGGGTACTTTTGCCATGACTATTGAATATATTATCTTAAATATGGGCCTCAAAAAATTAATTATGATTAGATCTTCTGTCCATTTTAAACAAAATAGATGAAATTGCTTTAGGGTATTTTAGATCATCCTAGGTACAGTATGTATCTTTCTGGAGGTGGCACATTCACCTGCATGATTCCATGGAAAGGCAAAGTTAAAACCATATGTTGAATAGATTTACAACTTTCCGAAATACTGAGCAACAGGCTCTATTCACTCTTAAGTCATAAACCAGTAAGGCAGTTGAAAAGATGCAATGACAACTTCCAGCGGGCTCCGTTTGCGGTACTAAGTCTGACAAAATCTAGGAAAAATTAGAAAATGACCCAGTTTTCTTCATCTATATGTCATTGTAATGTTCTGTTACGTTCAGCTAATCAACTTTTACAACCATACCTCAGTTTTCATAATTTCCCCACTGACACACAACTCCGAGCTCACTGGGTACATGCAATTAGAAGAGATGAGGGTGCCAAATTCAAGATTATTCCAAACAGCACATATGTATAGAGTCTTCATTTTACCGCTGATCACATTTACTGCAATGGGTTTTTGTCAGAGTCAGTCGGCGAGCCCAGTGACAGTAAGTACACCGGAAGTTGTAACTGCATCTGTCCAAAATGTCTTCCTGGTTTGTGACGTAAGCATGAATAGAGCCTACATTATAGCCAAAGGATCAACATTTCTATGGAAACAAGTAGGAGGAGGCCCTCTCAGGACGAAGTAAAAGTCAGGTTTGTGAAGATGCAAGCCCACTTAGAGTAAGGACACATATTTTTCTATGAATTTCAGTGCAATAAACACATGAAACACAAAAAAACAAGCTTTTATTTTTAACTATTTTTGAGCTAAAATGTTACATACTGTGGCTTTAAACTTAACAATTGCACTTCTGTCTAAGATCTAACTGGGGCAAATCTTTATTATAAAAACTCATAGCTGTTCTTGTGTCATAGTTTGGGTTAGCCTGTGTTAGTGGTGCCCTCTGCTGGCTCCCTGTGCTTGCTCTCTAGCTCCAGAGCACACTGAGCTGCAGCCTCACACAGCACTATGGACACAAATACTAAAACCTGCAAACTTTTGTCAACAATCCTGACCTTTTATATTGCTTTAATTTGGGTTAGTAGGATTGTGCATGGATGAAGCTGCAGGTATTCTCTAGAGCCCGACCGATATATCGGCTGGCCGATATTATTGGCCTATATGGGCACCTGGAGACATATCGGCTATCGGCCGATATGCTTGCTGATACGGGCCGATATTTCACGTGGGCATGTTATACCTCGTTATAAAGCTTAGACTCTCTACATTATGTTCATTTAATCCAATTTACAGACAGATAAATGTCCTAATATGTGGCTCCACATCAGTATTTATCTGCGGAGTCATTTGTGTGTGTCCGTACTGTCCTTGAACACACCCCCAGAGTCACGTCACTTTACTCACGTGCTATTGTTTACACCCGCAGCGGTGCGCAGCACTGAGATTATATTCTTTTTACGGACAATCGGTTTGAGTCTGTATTAAAAGGACTTTTATTAGTGCAGACTTGTGATGTGAGGAGGAGCCTGTGTGAGCGATGAGTGTTGGAAATACATCGACTTTGAAGCTAGTTTTGGCTATTTGTTATTAGCGATTAGCTGCTGTAGCTCCCGCACATAAACAGGCTGTTTTCTATTGGTCTATTGTAAAGTGACTATATTGGCCGTATATTTGCTACTGGACCAGCATTGATATGTAAATGAGCTGTGAATAGACGTGTGAATGATTCCACATTTATGCATATAATTAATTACCGCGGCGCGCACATTTTTACGGCTAAAGGCTAATAGCGATTGTTTATTTACTAGCTAGGAGTTATGGGTCGGTCGCGATCGAAGCGGCTCTTTGAAGCGAACAACAGGAGCATGTTTCTTATTGGGAGCCGTGTTTTCTCTTTTTCTCACTTTTTCTCTTCAAGCCGCTTGTAGAGCCGTAGTTTGACAGCAGCAGCGGCTGAAAACGAAACTTTCAGAAATCTGCGTGTGCATAGGATTAAAAAAAAACTGCATATTTGGCTGCAGTTCAGCATAAAATGAATAAACCAGGACTAATCTTGGGCTTGAATGAGGGAGAGACCGAGTCCCGACACTCAGTCCTGGTTCAGTTCTGGTTTAGTCCTGTTTTACACATGGCTTAAATCTGTTTTAGTCCTGGTTTAATCATTTTTCAGTCCTGGTTCAGTTTTGGTTTAGTACTGCTTGCAACAAAACAATCTCAAGAGTCGCTTGGGAGCCGAAAGAGCCAGTTGCTTTAGTGAGCCGAGCCAAAAGAGCCGGTTCTCCAAAAAAAAAAAAACTGGAATACCCATCACTAGTAGCTAGAATGTGATGCAAAAATGCCATTAGCCCAATCTACTGTATGTAAATATGACATAAAGAGTCAGAATAACAATAAATGTTGCCTAAATAAACCCAATTTAGAATCCACTAGAGCCAAACCTAAGTTTTTTAAACAATTCAAGATTTACAGTGAATTTTTACATCACTAAATATATCGGCGATTATATCGGCTATCGGCAGCGACAACTTCCATTATATCGGTTTCATATCGGCCACAACAAAATCCATATCGGTCGGGCTCTAGTATTCTCTACACAGAAATAATTATAATATGCACTAAAGGAAAAGCCAAGGTAAAGGTGTGGTATATAATAAACTCCAAAACGCATAATATAGGCATTTAAGAGTCACTTACCATCCATGAGAAGCCAGTGTCCAGTCAGCACCCAAATGAGCACCAACATCACGGACAGGGAAAAGGACAGCAGCTCTGCCAGTGTGAAGCGCCCACAGCATCCAAAGGAAATTCTGGAGGAAACACAGAGATGTAATGTTACAAGCTGTATAGACTGACATGAAGAAAACTACTTAAGAAAAGTGGAACAAAATCAAGGCCAGTACTTTTACACAAGGCTGTGTTGTATAATTTGGCACAAAAATGGAACACTTGGTGCGCCCACAATATAAGACTATGTTTCAATGTGGATACTATGTTTTTTTGTGAGGCACTGCATAAACCTAACAATATAACCTGGCACTTTGCAATATCAGGTTCAAACACCTTCAACAGTAAATTAAAATCAGTGTGATTTAGTACTATAATTGAAACTTGAATAGCCTCAAATAGCAAACTGCAAACACTACACCTATGTAGGTAGTATTATGTCCACAGAAATATCCAGTCTCATTGTAAATTGCAAATCTAATACTTGTGGGAAAGTGGCAATTAGATATTTTCACAAAATGTTCAGCAGTAGTGTCTTTATCACAGCAGACAATGTTTGTGGAGTGTCTTGCTCAAGGGTCCTCCATATCCAATAAAGAAATGGGATTCAACCTGCACACCTTTCGGTAGGTGGCCAAGCGGCTACAGCCGCCCTACATTATTAGTCATTGTTAAGACAATAAAGGCTGTGAAAAGTGATAGGCTTGCAACAAAAGATATTTTCATATCCAATAGATGATGGGTGGGTTACTCTGGTGTTAATTTCAGATGCGTTAATAATGATTAAGTTTAAGTTTTTGGTCTAAAATACAGTGTTTAATCAAGTATGTAATGGTGGGCAAAATGTGTTCCCAATTGTAAAAAATTGCTTCCAAAGCTGCTATTGTTTAAAAGTGATGGTACATCTTAAAGAACTACCAATATTGTCACAACTGAACTCAAAAGAGAATTATAAATTAAAAAAACACTACAAGAAGTGGGAAAAATAAAAGGTTACTATGAATATGAATGAATAAAATGCAAATTAGTCCATTGTGTATTTATGTCATTTTGTATGAATGGCTTTGTCAAAGCAATAACTTTATTGAGGTGTGTGGGTTTGAGACCAAAAAAGCAAACAAGGAAGTGCACACCAATTCTAAGTAACAAACATGTCCTTTTAAGACTTACTTGTTTTGTGGGGCACAGGGTCTAGTCAGATACTGGCACATTGGCAACAGGAGGAATGCAAATGCAATTGTTGCAAGAACTGTGGACAAGCACAAAGCACACCAATAATAAACACTTGTATCATTTAGAGTGATCAAGATAATGACCTTTATAACATAGGAATATTAAAGAACCAAAGAGGCTTGTCTCTGTGTGCAGCCACTTAACAGAAACGAGCAGGCTCATAACACTAAATTGATGCTTAGCGCTCTTCAGTAATGGTTGACATCAGTAGTTACCTGCAGTGCAGATGGTGAACACCACCTGTACCGAGTCAAAGAAGAAGAACATGACGAGCAAAGACACAGACGCTCCGATTGGCAGGAACAGGGCCTGTGTTGAATCTATGGTCTGAATACCTGTAAACAGATGCAAAGATGCATAAGGCATAATACCAAACTCCACAACAAGATGCTTTCAAGAGTCGCCATGGTAGCATCAGGGTTGCCACTCTACTAAAGTTTCAAACTGTCTTGGCCCATTCAGTTTCATAATAAATAAAACATCCATTTCCATGCAGTTGTTTTGGTATATTTTTATTGTTCTCTAGGAAAAAGTAAATGGTTTCCCATGTACAGCACTGTGTCTCTCTTAATCTAAAGATCAATGATATGTTTGGGTCTTTTTTGCCATGAGGTCCACAGCCAATGCAGTCAGAAAAACTGATATGTGAATGCAATTTTGTGTTAAATTGTAATGACTTAATGTCTGAATGTGAATGTATCTGTTTATGCTCAGGAACGTAATATTGAAAGCCATTTTAATTCATTTTTTTAAACAGTGGTCAATCAATGAGTACACAAAATGTTCAGGTATGGTAATCTACAAGGTATTTTTACAGTACCACTAATCATGACAAAGTAAATTCATAATAATGCTAACACCAAAATCTGACATTATACTATCCTTTGACGAGAGGCAGACTGTGGCCATAGCCAAAGCAGAGCCTATTTAGTGATAAGTGGCTTTAAGCATGAAACTCACTGTTGTTTGTGTTGCTGTTGTTGAAAGACCCTGTTGTGGTGGGGTTCCCATCTTTATCCTTCTCCTGGTTCTCACAGTCCATATTTAATGATCTGATAAGAGGGAGAAGAGAGACACTTCAGTGATCAAAACAGGAGGAGTTTGTTGTCAAAAACCTTGACTGGCATTCATAGTCACTACATTTATGTAGTGAAAAAAAATTCACACTATTATTATAATTTAGTACATTTTTGGCAAAGCAGTTGCATACTATAGCTTTAATTTACTACATAAATTGTACTGCATTTTATGACAATTTGTGCAGATAAGATGAAATCTAAAAACATACCTGAAGCTGCCATAGACGATGAGGAGGATGGAGATGAGGAAGGTAGACACCTGGCTGGAGTCCACTAGGGAGTATGCCCTGAGAGACACAAAACACAAAGACATACAGGCGTCGTACTTTCTATTTACAATCCCCCTGATACAATATAACACAAGACTATCAACAATGGACATAGGTGCACAGTTACTTTATCCCAAAAGAGTTATCTAAATGTTGCTACAAAAGGCGTAATGCCATCTGCCATTTATTGACTTCATTTCCAACAGTGTAATTTACAGCTACACTCAGTGTAAGACGGGGGTGTGTTTGTGAATGTGTTTCGAAATTCTCAGGTTATTTGGAATGTTGAGCTCACAAAATTGATTCTTGTGAGCTTTGAGCCATGTTAAGAATGTTGCTATCTCATCAAAACATACCTGGAGTTGTGTTTTATTTCATTCACACATATTGAGTAACCCCTTATTTGTAGTCTGTCCACATCTCCAAAACTCAAAATGCTCTGTTCCACCTCATGGTGTCATGTAGAGGTAGATTTCAAACAGCTACCAATTACCTTTTGTTCAGAAGAGATTAAAAATAAAAAAATAATTCCAATTCTGAAATTATCCAAATGATTCTAGTGAAGGTGTACGGAGTTTCAAAACACTGGAGCACTTCCTGTATTACCACATTACATCACGAGGTGTTTGGAGTGTTTTCTGTTTGAGAGAAGAACAGTTTACATATGCAGAGTTTGTGTGCTTAAAATGTATGGGAAAAAAACACAACTCAGGATGTATTTGATGAGGAAACAACATTAAGATCAGAAAATAGCATAATAGGGGCCCTTTAAAACATTGGGAAAGAACAGGACTGGAAATGGATGACCACAAACAAATTGTTCTGAATTTAAATTGTTCATACAATGCAGAGAAAGCTAGCATATTTGTAATGTTTTTCTATGTGGGGCTTGCTAATTTGGTCATTTGCTACAACAATGGTTTAACAGACTCCAAGGTACCGTAACGAAATACATGAATGAAAATGCTTCAATGCAAAGTGAGTTAATTAGGCAAATGTGATTCTCCAATAAGCATTTAACTAGTTTGGTTTGGGAGAATTTCACATATAATACATTTTACTATATTTTAAAAATTCTAGAATGATACCAATGTAGATGTAGCTTTCGTAATGTATGTTGTATTGGTTTACAATTTGCAGTAAATTATGACTCTGAATTCTAGTGCAAGGACAAACAATAATAGATTGATACAGCGAGTTACAGTATATGACCTTCCTCTGGGCATTACTGACAGGACATTGTATGTGCTCACAAAAAAGTCTCTGCCTTACATTAGTCAAGCAACTTCATGAGCAATCTTGAACTAGACATTCAAATGTACTGAAAACGTTTCACCCACTGAAAATGTGTGCCATGTAAACCACAACTGGAAATCAAAAAGGCTTTGGTGACATTATCAAACAGGCCCCTCTGGAAAGACAATTGTTAGGAATTCCAAGAAATGACATAAATATGAATGAAAAGGTCCTTGTCGGTCAGCCTGAAATGAATACCTCAGTACTTTGCAGTACTGAGACCTGTTCTAATATGATATTGGTTTTCTTCTAAGTATGGTTAGTGAGCTGGTTTCAGAGAATGAAAAAAAATCTCCTATTGATATTTCATGTTCTCATATGGCCATCCACAGGGTTTTGGGAGCGGGCACATAAAATAGTCTGCTGTCTTGCTCTTCCATTCAACAGTATAATTACCAACAGACTTTTTAGGATAGAAGGGATGACATGTGGCTTGCTGTGGAAACTAGACACCAAGTTGCTTTAGCATCAGTCTCTAGCTTTTTTTTTTTTTTTTTAAATATACCTATGTAACAGGTGCACAAGATCTTTAAACTTTTCGACACATCCTAAGTATACATTCAGTGATTTCATTTGTAAAAAGGTGAAGAGCCTGCCAAATAGCTCCAAGCTTTAAAAAAAATTGACCTTGTTCTCAGTACACACATAGTTGCTAATGATGTCAGAGCCACTGTCAACTGCACAGGGTGAGAGATAGCTTCAATCCGCCGCCCGCCACACAGCTAATTCATATTCTAGCACCGAACGGGTTGGTCAGAATTCTCTGCACAGAAGCCTGGAGAACATGGGTGCTATAGATGAATGGAACATTTAAAAACAAAATACAATCCCGGACTGTTGAAGCCTGGATGGCGGCCCAAAGCGCCATAAGACGCCCTTGTTCACTGACAGACTAGGTTTTCAATAACACAATTCCAATAGCGACCTCCATCATCCAGTTGAATGCATGACCTGACCACTAAGGCCCAGGTCACCAGGCAACAATAAGAACTTCTCTTTTTTGCTATGGAAGAGCGCATGTCAAAAATAACATCTCACTCCAGTCTTTCCTAACACACTTTGAGTGAGATGGTGACTCACAGGCTTTGATCACTGGTGCTTGTATTTACAGCAGCTTACAGTAGGCACTGGGTGGGCACCTCCGCCTGGGAATTAACTTTTATCTGCCTCCACTTTCTGATCCAATTATGGACATAGTACCATGGACTGCTTCATAGCCAAGGACATAATTTGCAATGAGACCCTGTGCTGTATATGAATATAGCTAAAGAACTGCAGGCTCTAATTTGTAACGCTATACTTTAGTAGGATTTACTCACAGTAAAAAAAAAAAAAAAAAAAAAAAAAAAAAAGCTGCACCCCCACCTGGTGCAATCTTGCCAACTCTGTCATTTTGTGTTTCAAAATACAGAGAAACTTATGCATATACATCAAAGTTTACACACAAATATTAACAGCTATACTTCAAAGTCTTATCCCTGCAAAAGTAGTACATAAAATCAACTACGCCTTATAAGATCACAGGCTTATGTTAAGTGATGGCTTTGCTCTGGGCACAAGCAACAGGTGCTTCAGTAATCCATCAGTTTCAAACGGCTCAATGTGATGCTCTAAAGCAGCTGAAGCAAGTAAAGGGCAATGGTGATCATTGAATACATATACACATAAATGATCTGTATGAAATTGTTATCAAGCATTTCATTTGTGTAGAAAATAGTTGTCCTGTTTAAGATACAAATATTAATGAAATAAAATACTGTAGCAAAACGAAGATGTCTCAGTCAGTGAAATGTACTGACTGAGTACTGTATCTTGTATGAATTTTGTGTGGATGTTGTCTATTTTCATTGTGCCCCTGATGTCCAAGTCTTGGACAATTAAGATCAGTTACAGCATGTGGTTTCCTATTTTTGTGCATGCAGTAGATTGCCAACAAAAGCGGTCAAATTTGCATTAATATCTCCATCCTGAAATGCCATCTTTGGACTCAATTTGTCAATGTGATTACAGTTTTCAAGCACAATGGAAAGTGCTCCATTCTCACAGCGAACTTACACAATATGAGCTTTTACAAGCGGCTAGTAAAGTTTAAGAAAGGAAGAGAAAATAGGGGAAAACAACTTGACAAGACTAACAGATGGTGACATGCATCCACCTACCACAGCACAGAAATCAGGGACAATCCAAACTGCAGAACTTAAGACATCACAAACCTTCTAGCAAAGTACTCAGTAGGACAAAAAGTTAGCTTTAAACCATGTCTAGGCTGCTCTTTCATCAGGTTTCTGTTTGTAGACCTGTGATTGATGCAATTGTTAATTTAATAGGCACACTTTATATTATTCAGTCACTCTACGTTCTGTGTTGGTAAGTTACAGCCACAGTTGCAGCTGCCCAGGGACAGAAGCTGTGCCATAGGCATCTACAACCACCATCAATCAACCACACACAAGGTGGTGAAGTGTCTTGCCCAAGGACAATATGACAGAATGTTCTGGCTAGAGCGGGGATTGAACCACCAACCTTTGGCCTTAGTTTTTATTACCACATTAAAAGTAAAATCCATCAACTGATCAAGCAAGTATGACTACATACCAAAGGAATAATTCTAACAATAATATGGCAGTACAAACTAGGACAAACCCACACCCTTGTCGACTAAGATGAACTTGAATCCTAATAATGGTAACAGGTTGACTGTTATCATAAGACACATCAAATGTCAATCAGCAGCAGCCTACTAAACATTCTGCCCTTTTTGTTTTTTTGTGACATACTAATTAAAATATATGTCTACATGGTTTTTAGTTACTGTCCTGTCTTTTGAGGTTTAAAAACACATCAATTTAAACTATGGCATGTAAGCAACAGAATGCTGTCCTGGGTTTGCAAATGTCCCCTAGCCCTCTAATTAACTTCAGACAAGACTTAAATGTTTCATCAATTTTGTTTAGTACCCAAGAGACAGATCACCTTTATTTTAATCATTATTAGTAAAAATATGCCTCACAACTTTTCACTGATGGGCACAACAGTGCAGCTGTGCGTTTTTGTCGCATTTCCATCTAATAGCCCACTGCCATCTATAGGAATAAGCCATAAAAGTCAACCTTCATAATGCAGACACAGGGACTGACATTTCAATTATGTAAAGTCCGTTTCATCCAAACATATTACAGTTATTGTACAGTTGCAGCTTTGTTTTGTATGCTGCGGGTTAACGAGAATTGCCACCACTAGCTTTGTCATAAAGGAAAATGTGTTACTTTGTCTGTCCAAACCAATAAGCGAAACCTAGATGCATGCTTATTTTTCTTTACTAAACCTCTTTTGCGTATTTGGGCCATTCCTAGAGTGACCATACACTTTAGCTTTTGTATCCCGTTAGCATGTTAACTAGCTCAATAGCATTTTGCCACAAAAGCCCCACTTCAGTAGACCAGACGGTAGCTAGATAACGTTAGCATCAGCTGTTGCGTCTGATTAGCCTCTGTTAGCCTAAGCTGTTAGCATTACAAACGCTGCAGGAAATCTTATTTAACTCGGTTGTCATTTGGTTTTGTCATTAAATCAAACTATTTAGTAAGCGTTCTAAGCATTGTTTTTGTAAATCAGCATATCTACTAATGTAATAAGCAAGCCCTGTCCGCTAGGTTCACCAGTAGCCGCTGCTAGTGCTGTGCAGCTACTCCACAGCAGCACCAGCCCCGTGCGCACTCACCAAGATGAGTAGCCCTGCTCCGCCATATCGCCGAAAACAGGCTCCGCGACTGTGTCTAACACAGATTCCGGTCCCAGTGACAACCCGCTGGGATCAAGGAAAGGTTTTTGCTTTTCCTACACACTCCGTCTTCCTAGTAGGCAGTTTTAGGTAGTAACATGATGATACATCCCGGCTGCAGCTAGTAGTAATCACTAGCTGTGTTGCGATTGAAACGGGAACGATGGTTTGCTATCGGTAGGTGGACAAGACAAAGCACCCCGAGAAAAAACACTGGTGTTATTTTCGTCGGTTCGCTAATGTCCTGTCGTCACCCCAGCCTAGAGGGCTTGATTTCCAACAACGCTACGCCCGTTGTAAATCCATATTCAGTCTTTAATGGCCTGGATAGATGTCGCGTAGTCCTCAGTCTGCACCCCTCGCTATTATGGAAGACGTTCAGCTTTGTTTTCTATGGCGAGAGCGTCACGGGAGCGCGCACAGTCACCCTGCTGTAGGTTTACAAGTAGAACGTGCACTGAAAACGCCTGAATTTGTTTCTTTTTTAGCTGGCAGTGTAGTGCATTCAAAACATTTAGCCAATTGTTAGTGGTGTGAAAGAAGAATAACTGCACGCGAGATTAATATGGTATCCTTCATACTTAAAGGCACGCTTAAGTATCCAGCATTTGGAGATTGATGCTTTATTTTCACAAGATCTGTTGAACATTTAGAATTATTTTTCAAATTAGCTACAGACTTCTGAACGGTAATTTTATTGCTTTGCAACGAATATTCTACAGTATGACATGAAACAAGTAATCGTTATGTAGACTCCAGAAAACTTCAGAGTGCACCTTTAACACTAGAAATATATGCATAATATGAGAATGCCATAGTATAATCTGCGCATATACATTAAAAAAGAAACTGCTGATCTGTTCATTTAAAACCAAAACCTATTAAACTGACATTATTGATGAAACTTGAACAAAGACATTTGATATATAGGCCTACACTACATGCAGAACCATGCTCTTTTTTAGGGTGCCAATGGGGTTTAAAAGGATGTTGGGATTTCCACTACTCGTATTATGAAAGTGTGTGGGGATTATAGAAGTCTGCAATGAGCTGCTATTCTTACAGATTATGCACAATCTGTTTTTAGCCACTAGGAGGACACACTTTCAAACACAAGCAGTCCAGCAAGTGTTCAGAAAAACAAGCATTTAAAAATAAAATGGCATTACAATTAAAATGTGACTCAGATCAGTTTCATGGGTGACCATTGAAGAGTGCCGAAGGGGACATGACAAAATATTGTCTTATTATGACACAGAATTCACCTGTTAAATAGTTATATATTAGTCAGCTTTGTTTCCCTAAATACCTTTATTACATTTGTAAAATATGTGTCTTCAAGAGGAAAAAGGAATACATATCTGTTACATTTAAATGCTGAAAAGGTCAGATAATTATGAATGTGTTCCCTCCATAGCCTATGGGTCTATCAAAGACCAGATTCATTTCTGATATCACATTGGCTGTTCCATAGATTGTATATACAAATGGGCTGTTCACACCATCATGAAAAAATGTAGTTCAGATCACATACAAGCAAAGTCAGATTTGGGCCATTTTTGACCTGAAGAGTCAAGCGAGCCTTGAGCCATCTGTTGTGAGACAGGCAGTATGTGAATTGGGGCTTGTAATAATATGTATCACACAATAATATTTACATTTACATATATCTATATACATATAGATAGACAATTCAACATTAAGATGGTCTATTTAAGGAAGTATATACATTCTTGTGTTCTATGTATTCAGTGTTTACAAGTAAAAAGTATTTATTTGCAACTAAAACTGCATGAAACATAGCTTCTAGCTCGCTACAGTTTGAAACCAATAACTCCCAGTTTAAGTGCTCATAGGTGTGTGAACAAGCAACACTGAATAAACAATGAACTGCAAAATGTTAAGTAGCTTTGGGAAAACAGCCACAATTATGACAAACCCATGTCAATTTAGCTTCTATGGACAATTCATTTAGCTATAATTTAGCTAACACCTAGTGTAAGTGATCACCGGGAGTGGATTTCAGTTGGTTTCTTCACAAGTTGTTGTTATACAAACATGGAGAGGTCATGTAGTGTGCAAATCATCTGACATGACTCTAAAAAGGCCAACAAATAATATAATGTTATGGAACTCCATAAACTGCAGTCCATGTAGATGTCTGTGTAATCCCTCCGCCATACTTGCAATGTAATCAATTTAGTAACAAAATCATTGAGTTGCATAATATTTTAATACAAACAAAATAGGCTATTGGTAAACAAACCAGGTGTAAATTTCTCCAGGGATTTCCAAACTATTGTTGGTGGACAAATATGACCATTTTTGTTTGGTCTCAGACTTCCTGCTGAATTGCTGAATTCCTTTTAAACATAAAATTTAAGTTATTCTACTAAAACCTCTATAACAAACATTGCATTGTTTATAATACATACACTGGCTGAAGATATACCCATCTGAAGGACACACTAAGGTCTGCAGCCATCTGTTTAGTGAAAAAGAGTTTGGACACTGCTGGTCAAAGTACCCTTCTTCACATCATTTATTTAAACTATTAAGTTTGACCTCTAGGACCAAGACTTAACCGATTGACCGTACAAGTATTTATTAAACTAATGTAATACCTTTATGTAATCACTAGATGGCAATGCTTCCTCATGGTGGTGGCGTATTCAACACTACCGCTGTAAAGACACCAGGCTATAAAACTTATAAAAGTTCCTATGAGATTCTAACTGATTATTTGAGGAGTTAAAAAAAAACAAACATTGAGCTATTATGCTGTGAAGACCCTATCTTTGTAATTTGGGTATTTATTTAAAATGTAATTACAGACTTAGTAGACTAGTTAACAAATATTACACACTAAAATAAAATTTTTCATGTTTCCTCCATTTCCTGAAAAGCTGGATCATGTCTCACTGGTCAGTGTGCTTACACACAGACATACTGACATGCAGTTGCTCACTCTCATGTTGATTTACCCATCAGTGTCTTTGATTACCAGTCAACTAAGAAAATGCCAAAAGGCAAATGATTGGAGGGTCAACAAAAAATGGAATATGGTAGGAAATGAAGTTACAGCTCCAAAATGACAATGCTGGATGATGATCATATTTCATTAGAGAATTATGAAATTACTGGTAAGAGTAAACCCCCCCACATGCAGAGTCAGGGGCACATGGTCGTTTGAAGCCTTCCCCCAGGGCACCAGGGTTCTGTGGGATCCGGGTGTGCTGACACTGTTAGCACGGCTGATATGAGAGCCTGATCAAAGCTAGCTCATTCTGCCTGACTGATTTCCACAGGATTAGGGATTAAGGAGACAGGAAACTGGGAGAGGCACAGAGACAATTGCAGAAAGACACAAAACATATGAAACTTATAAAGAGGAACTGGGACACAGAGCAGAGAGACTGTTTGATATCTTGAAAGAGACAAATCAGATGCCAATCAGCAACAATCATCATCTGCTACAGTTTTCCACATGACATTGTTTTAGTAATAATAGGATGTCTTTACTTCATAAACTTGTTTACATTATCATCAGCATTTCTCTCAATTTAACCAGAAAGTAAACAGTCAATCAAGGGCCATTTGTATCATCACCTCTGTACATTTATTATACTGAAGCAACTAAACTAAACTAAATGATGTGACATTTAACATTCAGCTCTCATCCATATAATTTGTAAGTGGCAAACATGTCACAATAATCTGCTAGATATAAAGCATTTTACTCCCTGTTCTGTATCGTCGCATACCATCCTAAACTACCAACTTCCAACAATCGTAGAGTAAACACAAAATTACTTTCAATGTCATAATTATGAATTAAGCAAAAGATGTGGAAATCTACAGTAGCAGATGCGCCAGACA
This sequence comes from Boleophthalmus pectinirostris, assembly GCF_026225935.1. Taxonomy (NCBI): domain Eukaryota; kingdom Metazoa; phylum Chordata; class Actinopteri; order Gobiiformes; family Gobiidae; genus Boleophthalmus; species Boleophthalmus pectinirostris. The sequence goes on from NW_026571133.1 coordinate 30,108,121, forward strand.
ACAATCTTATCTATGTATAGGAGATTGAGGTAGATATTCTCATAATATTGGCATTTGAAGGTGAAAAGTCAATAGCAACTAACCATAAGCATAAACACTGACCTAGTTTACAGTTAAAGCTATTGTCTGGGTGGGGGCACTTTATTTTCTTATGCATGAATGCTAGTGCTGTCCAGTTGACTGTCAAATCATGTTCCCATTGCAGATCTAAATGTGATTCTATTTGGGTTCAGGACTCTACATGAGGACTTGAGTGCATCCCTTGTGTATAGTAATGGCATGTGGAGATGATACATGTGTGCCTTGTTATGGCTAATGACCGTGACAGAAAGAGGAAGGACTTGTGTGTCAGCATGAAATGTCTGTCAAGATAATAAATGGGATTTCTTGGATGGGGTAATAGGGATAAAGAGACACGGTCGAAGTGAGAAAGAATAGGGACAGTTTACCACCTGCCTGCCAGACTGGATTAAAAAGGTCAGCAAGAGGCAAAGTTGCCCCCCTCTCACCAGATGTGCACTTGCTCCAGCCAATCACTGATTAATTATCACACAGTTCATGACATCAGGCTTAGCGTACAAGCAATTACATTATGCTACACACCCTGAGAAACCCGATCTGGGGGTTTCTGCTGCTGGAGCTGAGTGATAAAGTGTGAATGTGAGTAACAAAAAATTGAAAATAAATTAAACCTAAGTGTATTAAGTGTCTCTAAAGCTAGTGTGCGATTGTCTTCACATGTATTTTCCATATCTCTAGTTCAAACTCTTCCTGTCTTGTTTTCCCCTCACATTTACCAGCAATGATAGAATTGCATAAAGGGAAGAAAGCAAATAAACCCTATGGAAAGCTGCCTCATTTGCCCGAGGTCCTATCAATTCTTAGGTATAGCCAATAGCAATAAAGGAAGTCATCCCACTGTCACAGAAACAGTTGGCACGGAAACAGCACATTACACCATCGTTCAGCCCTCCTCCTTGTTCTTTGTCGTCATTTGTGCCCTCCCCTCCCTTCCACTCCTCTATTGTCCCCTCCTCTTCCCTCTCGGCCTATCATGTATGTTTTTTCAGTCATCAATGAAATCACAACCAAGCCTGCTGTTGGCTTGTCAGCCAGCATTCTAGCTCAGCAAACACATTTGCCAAGCGTATTGTTCCCATTCTGGCCTCTTAAAAGCAAATGTGAATTTTACTGTTATGTTCTAAGGTCTATTTGGACAGTCTGTTGTGATGGCAACGGCTACATCAGGGACAGGTTTTTGTTAGCCTCATGATTTAATCCTGAGCATTTCCCTTTTCTCCTCTCTATCCCAGCTGACTCCTCCCTCCTTTTCTGCTCTGCACTCCCTCTCACAGCCCCTGTCTCTGACACACTCACACACACGCACACATATATACACGCCCTCCACCCCCATCGCTGCAGTGTCTCAACTGCCTTGGAGCAAACAAGAGAGGATACAGCACACATACGCTAGTAAGAAGGAGAAGCAGGGGCGCTGAAAGGCTGAGTGATGTGCCAGTGTGACGCCGTGAATACGAGGGAGCTATGAGGATGAAACAGCAGGACTAAAGCGGGATTGCACGGAGCTGTTCTCACTGCAAGGGCTTGTCTGCAGTATCCTTTGTACATGGATGCTGGCTTGTGAACACGGTAAGCCTGACTGTTCTGCAACAGACAGCTATTTTTCTTTAATCACTCGAAGGGTGACCATCTTTGGACATAGGAAATGGCCAAGATACCACATTTGATTGCAGCTACTCTGTGAAGTGGGAGTGACAATGGTTTTTCTTTGATAATGTAGCAAAAGGGATGTTCAGAGATGGTACCAAGGCTTGGCTGTCCTGTCCCCTCCTCCACCCTGCTAGCTCTGTGCCAACAAATGGTGTTATTTTATGCTTGCAATTTGACTCATCATGTCCCTGGTGCATCTTTTTTTGACGTAAATGTGCTTTTAACTAAGTACAGAGTTCTTACCTCATGTAATTACTTTAGGTTACGTAGGACAAGTGGAAGATGCATCAAAGGTATGTGAGCGCTCACATCTGGGTCTGCGATTCAATCCAGGCCCTAAGCTCTGAAACAGAATCAAGACAGTAAATGAATCAATGGAGATGACTTAAAATATTTGATGTATATGTTCTTATGGTGTGGACGCCCTCATGAGACTTTTCTGTAGAGACTGAGGTGAATTGTAGCCCATCAAGAGCACAGGAACATTCACATAAGCTCTGCCAGAGGAGCTCGCTGTCTGCTAAGGGAGGAATAATTTACACTGACACTGAAATACAATCTCAGGACTGGGTTTATTTGCTCTATTTGTCTTGAATAGCATGTATCCATTTATGAGCACAAATCAGTAAGAGGGAGCAAAAGGGGGGAGTGGGGAATGTTCATTACTCAGCAGCCAACAGGATGATTTGTGACGTTTTCTGTCTCAACAATCGCTCATATGTTTGACACAGCATCAGGCTTTTTTTCAATGGGGATCAGCGCTGTAGCATCAGGAGAGGACCAGAGCGCTCAGTGTGTAGTATATGTGTGTTTGTGTTTCATGCTCCAGAGACTCACAGAGAGAGAAAAGGAGTGCAGGGAGGGGTCGCCGGGCTGGGGGTTTAACAGTAGAGAGGCAGATGGGGCAGAGGGGCGGAGGTTGATGCAGTGGAGAACAGCGCAAGAGACGCAAATAAGAAAGAAATTGAAAGAAGATTTGGAACAGATTGGATGACAGAAAGAGGGGAAAGTCTGTGATGATTTCTATGGTGCAGAGCCAGCGTTTCAGAGCATGTGACAACTAAAGAATGCGTGTGTGATAGATCCTCCGACTCACACTGAGGCCTAGACATCTGCGAAGGGAGGAAAAATGGTGGAATAAATCCTGTACAACTGCTATCAAAACAGAGTAGAAATTGGCATTCTTTTAAAAAGCCCAGTTAAGGTTAAGGGAGCTAAGGGAAAACAGAGAAGACTATTGATTGTGCACCTTGTCTGGTGTTGTTTTATGTAAAAAGCCTTAAGCCAAGTGGGACATTTAATATGTGTAACCTGCAGTCATCTATGCACGATGTATATATCAACAAATTCAAAGGTGACTACAGTTTGTATAGTATGTTTTTAACAAGGCTGACTAAAATTAAGTAAGTTTTCCCTTTCAGCAAAGTGAAAATCCACCTTATTTGTAGAAGGCCATATGGTGACCAATAAATTGTGCATACTTCTTGTTTAGTCATTTACAATTATAACTGTCTGTTGTGTCCACAAATAAAACTTTAATTAATTATACTACATATTAAACTAGACTTCATGGACCAGGTAGGCTCCTAAACATGTGACCTACAGGGATATGACAAAACTCAACTCCCTGCCATACCTGCTGTTACTCAGTCTGGCTACTCCATTGGGTGACATAATAGACAGAGGGGACAAATGGGGTTTCACAGTGACTATAGTTGTTATGGTAGCAGGTTTTGCTCCAGTAGGCCTTTGCTCTAATCCTTGTGCAGTTGAAGACATATATAACCTTACATATGAGTAAACCACCTACTTGGACAATTATTTTGCTCTATTACAGCAGAGCGCTACAGGGCTAAGTCTGTATCCCTTGGGGACCAACTTAATAAAATGATTAATCAAAGACATCAAATGGTTCATGGGGGAGTATCAGAATGACTGAATAATGTATATTGGGGGGAAAAAGTGTTGTAATTGTGATATTCCATGTGTGTAAGGATTGCTTTGTCACTCTATGATGTCAGACAGGTCATTGGTCTGTTTTAGCTGGCTCAGCATTAGTGTTTGTTTTGGGTGTTTAAATACTCACCAGTTACTGGGGCAAAGTATCATCTGTGCACAAAGAGTGGTGGGACAGCATCTGACAGCCATTACATGGGACACAGACAGGTGGAGTGGACTCATTAGTTACTAAATACAGAAATGTAAGATTTCAAACCAACTTGAAACTGGGTTGTATGAATGAGTATGGTTGAGCTACATAGAACAGTTGGTTCTGTTCAACCGTTGCCTTTTTCTGTTCTCTGTTGTCTGATGTTTGTTGGTTGCAGAAGACAGGGGCTTGTCTGTTTCCCTGACTCCGGAGAGTGAGAGGGCCTTACTTGGAACACTCAAATCTAAGGGGCAGAGCAGAGGGGACTAACAGAGCAACTTTGTGTTCCACTGCACACACACATAACAGTGGTCATATGACAACAAGGAGGTGGTGGGAAGGGTGAGGGATGATGAGGGAGTGCTACAGCCTCCTACCAGCAGTAGAAGGAAGTGAAGATAAGGTACACAATTTGAAACACTGTGATGGGACTCTCCATCTTTGATCCGATTGTTATCATTTATTAACTAGGGCTTATTATTTAAGCAGAAATTAAAAACATTAAAGTGTATTTAAAAAAGAAGAGCATCCTTGCAAAATGTACAAATATGAGCTTATGGAAAACAATAGATTATAACTCCAAACATACTTTAATGTGTAACTGCACAACATCAATAACTACTGTCCAAACTGGTTCATTATAATAAAACAAGCACACAAACATTATATGAGTATAGCCTTTAAAAGTTGTGCATCAGACTTATACCACAGGCAGCTGCTTTTGTCTCACATAGTTGGTTCTGTTGCTGTCTTAGCTATCAAATTACTCATATTTACTGCACATATTTATCTGTATATCTGTGGGTTGTAACCCACAATTTCCAGCAACTAGCATGCACCTGTCATCATGAGCCAAAAAATGAATGCTGTGTTTCAGTGCGTGTGAATATCAAAAAGCCTTTCACGCTAAGTCTATGGTTTTGATCAGTGTTGAGATATTGTAGTGCAAGATACATCTCTCTAAGATGTGTACACTATCATCACACTCGCACATAATGCACACCAGAGTGTCCACCTAGTACCATTTACTCCTCTCACATCCCACAGTCTACACTACACACAGCTCCACTCTGTACAAACCTGCCATTGTCATCACTGGCCAGCCTTGTGACTCAGTGTGACCCGTCAGATTGAAGAACGGGGAACACAACCATTGAGATCAGCTACGTTTAACAGAGAATTATCGCAAAAAACAATCTAGCGTACAGAGAGCTGACCCCTAGCCCATCTCCACCCTCAACAGCCCACTGTTTGGAGGGAGTGGAGAACAGAACACTGCCCATCATTGTTTTTCTTAATGAATGTGTAATGTAATGTCCTTAGATATGGATAGTGCAAGCATCTCTCTCTGAAGTCAGCACCAGATTGTCAATTAGAAGCATAGATATTACGCAAACTAGTGACTAATATAAAGGCTTAAAATGTAATTCTGGGCATTTCAACAAGTGTTAGGAAGTATGTATCAACACAGTTAAATTCCTTTTAATTTAATTAAAAAATGTAATTTAACAAATTACATTTTTTTGCTTCTTGGTCCAACCCCAAGTATTAATATGGCAAGTATTACAATCAGATCTGATATCTGATATTGATGGCAATTTTGTTTGAAAAATTTATTCTATAACTCTTCTACATTTAAGAATGACCTTTATAATATCATTACCTCCACTGCACCTCAGTTAGAACTGATTTTGATTTATTTCGCTGTTCAATAAATTTCACAATTCTGACATACCTGGACTCTGACTCACCATAGAAAACAAGCCTCTGATTTGTGGAATAGTCCTTGTTCCAATGTGCAAACTGTGTGTGATGCTTTTTTTTAAAATATATTATTAGCTCAAACATTGAGGCCTCACATGATACAGTGTAATCTGCTGAATCTCTGTTGAGACTGACATTGGGGTGACATTGATCTAATGCTCTCTATTGCTAGAAAAATGAAATTGACTGTCTCCTTTTTGTTCCAGAATGTACAATGTTACAGATGTAGTATCATTATTTATCCAACCCTTATAACTTTTTTATTAAATTCATTAACGCTAACTGATGTAAACTGATGGCGAATTATTGTGATTTACAGATATGTTATTATTCCTTACAAATAATCTGGTCAGTTCAATGTAATGTAAATGCAAGTCTACTAACCTTGACTGTGAAATTTGAGTCCTATAAGATCCTCCTTTTTGCCTTTTGCTTGCTTATGTATAGATTCTTGGAAATCCCCAGGCTGCAAGAGCCTTTTATTCACTTTCCAGCATCAGCAGTGTGGCCAGTGGAAAATGATGCAGAGATATTTCCGAGATGAATTGAAAAGGGATTGATAGAAATATTTGCGTACATATTATCATACCATGTCTAGATGTTGTTTTACATAAAATTATCAAGATGATGAACTTAATTTGTTCACGGCACAGATGTAATTTTATTCATATTCGGGTCAGCAACACTATAGTTGCCCCTGACAAGTAATCTATGCAAAAGACAAATAAAAATCACAGTCAGATAAGATTTGAGCCTCACTGGAAATTCACTGCACAAAATTGGTGTCATGTGAACTTGATATAACAATGTTGTGGTCCAAATTACAGCTAAATCTAACTAGATTAAAACCTCATGTTTTCAATTCAAAATGGTTACAGTATACTGTGGCTTAAGAAACAATTTCACTCAGATACAAAAGTGCCTGGAATTAAAGAGGAAATGTCACCAAGTTTAGATGCTTGTTTAGTGCTCTCACACAGGGACAGGTGGTCTGTTGTTCTGACCCGTGAGTGTGCCTCTCACAATATCCGGCAAGTCTCTAGTCTATTACATGCCTATTTGTTTTTGGGTTGGACTGACAACTTTATCAATCAATTATACACAAGGGGTACAATGCCAGAGGTGTATAGCATATTCTTACATGCACCCTTCCTCTCTTCCTCCTCTTTTTCCTGTTATATACAAACTACACAGACACATTTTAAACTAGTGGCAATATGATACTCTAATTTTGATCCACACCTGTGGATCATTATTTTGTAATATGGATATATTAATTAAAAATATTGATCTGTAAAAACTACTTTAACATGAATGAATAACTTTAAATACCAATTTGAGTTGGTAAAAGAGAAGGGGAAATGACTATAACATGATTAAAATCTCTTAAAAGTAAAGTTTGCATAAGTCACCTTTACAAAAAGTATGAAGGCTATGCTCCTACTGTCTCCTACATGTATGTTTTTCTCATTCGCACTATATGGACAGGTCATGAGCCATAGTTCATATGAAAACTCAGAACCACCAGAATTCACTCCCTGAACTGTAAAGGCTGCACTACCACATGATGATTAGCTACAGGTGCTAGGCTTCATGATCTATTATCAGAAGTAAGCAGCATTCTTTTCTGTACTAACAGATGTGGCCTTCCAATGTAAGCAAATCATGTGTGTTTGAGCAAATCACGTTATGCAGTGGGCCTCATAAAGAATGAAAACTTTCAACATGTCATTGTATGTTGCTCTCAGGATTTTCCTGATGATTTACATAATTACTAGTGATTGTGTATATCACATGATAGTGTCATTGACAGGAGGTGATGGCTGTTAAAGATGAGTTCTCTTGTGCATTTGTTGTATTCTCAACAAATGTCCCACCTACCATTTTTATTTATTCTTGAAACACAGTCCACATAAACCATAACAGGATGTGATCTATGCTTTTACTTAAAGGATTTACCCATATTACTTAGTGACATACTGCTGAGAAACAGTCACTACTTTTTTTTTAGGTTTTTAACTTTCATATTATTTATTTGTGGTTAGTACTAGCTATAACTATTTAATATTATTGGCTTATAGGTTATACTATGAGAAAATGGTGGTTCATGAAGTGTGAATTTTGAAAAGGCATAGCAACATTTTAGATGACTAAGATGTTTTATATGTTTCAGAACGTTGTAACTATTTACAAAAAGCCAAAATCATGTGACTGAGAGCCTTGCTATATCTATATCTATATCTATATCTATATCTATATCTATATCTATATCTATTTTTTTTTCACTTGTGGTTGATGGATAAAAAAAAAATCTATTAGTTTCTCTATTGGATCACCTCCCCTGTTATATTGTTTCTCCTTAGTTCACCTTTGTGTATGCTTGACCTTGGTTTGTTGTTTGCTATAATAGACGTGTGCATGCAGTAGTGGTAAAAGGTGGGCGTGGTTAGGCAGAAAAGAACAGTGTGTGAATCTGCTGGTGTTAGAATAGTGCAACAGGACATGGGTAATGCAGTAAGGCTAGTGAACACAGTTACACTTGTAAATACTAGTATAGTTGCAAAGCTTTATTAGTAAACAAATAAAAGGATATGGACTAGCCAGATTTATATATTTATATGAATACAGTTAGTATGAAATTCATATCAAGTCATTATTCAAAATGTTATATACAGATTGCTAGGATATAAACTACTTTCATTTGCATTTAACATGCTTTTCTTGTCTCTCTTCTTTGGCAGACTCTGAAACCTTCATATGTGTGGGACATAACATCACATCAGAAGTATAAAGATCTGAGCTGGGTGTTCAAGTGAAGAAGACAAGTATCTCACTGAGGTCGTTATCGAAGATAAACGGAGGCAGCTAAACTAAGTCGCCATGTGGGAGAAGAGAGTGCGAGTGCTTCTGTCCAAAGCCCTACTCCACTGACACAACTGCAACTCCCTCAGGCCCCTGCCCCATCCAAAGCTGTTCTCCAGGGGCCCTGATATGCGCCCCTGCTTCACTGGCCTCCACAGGCAGTCCCAACCTCAGGGCCAGGCACTGTGTGGGTATCACACCGGTCTGGCTTCTGCCTACACACTCCGACTGCCCCTGAACTAAGAATGAGATACTCCTGAGTCACTTCTATGTGTGCCGACTCTTCTCTCAAAGACTAAATTGGTCTGATTTTGTGCTTTCACTGAAAGCCTAAAAAAATATTGAAAACACCTTTTTAAACCTTCACAATATTTCCATTTGGAAAACACTTTATCATATTGTGCCCCCCATCAAAAAGCAGCACGTGTTCCTTTGTGCTCACCACGTGGTGGAGGACCATGGGATGCCGTCAGAGTTCGGAGGAAAAGGAAGCTGCACGGCGCTCGCGGCGTATCGACCGTCATTTGCGGTCAGAAAGCCAGCGGCAGCGACGTGAAATCAAGCTTCTGTTGTTAGGCACTAGTAACTCTGGGAAAAGCACCATAGTAAAACAGATGAAGATCATTCACAGTGGAGGCTTTAACCTTGAGGCCTGCAAGGAGTACAAACCCCTGATCCTGTACAATGCCATCGACTCCCTGACTCGCATTATCCGGGCCCTCACCACTCTCAAAATTGACTTTCACAACCCTGACCGGGCATATGACGCTGTGCAGCTCTTTGCTCTCACTGGTCCCGCTGAGAGCAAGGGGGAGATCACACCAGAATTACTAGGTGTCATGAAACGTCTGTGGGCAGACTCAGGGGTCCAAGAGTGCTTTCAGCGATCCAACGAGTACCACTTAGAGGACAACACTGCCTACTACCTGAATGACCTGGACCGCATCTCTGCACCTGAGTACATCCCAACTGTAGAGGACATCCTACGATCCCGTGATATGACCACGGGCATTGTGGAAAACAAGTTTACCTTCAAGGAGCTCACTTTCAAGATGGTGGATGTGGGAGGACAGCGCTCCGAGAGGAAAAAGTGGATCCACTGTTTTGAGGGCGTGACTGCAATCATATTCTGTGTAGAACTTAGTGGCTATGACCTTAAACTCTACGAGGACAACCAGACGGTAAGATAAAAAATATGTATGCTTTAAACATAATACACTAAACAAACAGTTTTTTTTTACTTACTTTTACTTTTTTACTAGTTAACACTCTCATAGTTATTATTGGCAAGGTTTACCTATTAACACTTCATGTTGTATTATTGTGTTCATTCGTCTATGAATCTATGAATATGACTATTTCACTATTCACTAACTATTTTACATGATGATGATTATGATGATGATATATTTTTTAAAGACTAATTTAGACACATTTTCTATATAATTTATATAATTGCTGTTTACAGATTACTAGAGCCACCATATCTTTTATCAATATAATCTTCTCATAGAAAAGACAAAAGGATCCTTGAATGACTTGTTTACAAAATATGTTGCATCATGTTTCTAAGGGATTGCTTAAATATATAAAGAATAAAAAATATACTTCAAGAGCATTAACATGTAAACAAACTTGAAACATTATCATCAATCTATTATTCAATTTATTATTTAATTACATTTAAAATAACACTTTTATTAAATTAATTTCTCCTTGCCTTACAACGGGGCCCTAAAAGAAAGCTGTGTTTTCTAGGGCTGTACTTAAAATTCTTGGTCAACAAATGTCATGTCCTGTGCATCAATTAATCAACTAAAAAGTGTCTCCAGATGAGCTCTTAAAAGAATGACCCTGACCCCAACTGTATACAGGCTCACAAAAGTCTAGCGAAAACTAGGACTCACTGAAAATGAGTACCATGATCTCGCTGCAAGGCTTGGTCTGGACTACCTAAGCTGGAAGATGTTACCAGTTGTGCATGTTTTGGGTTCTTGGGGGAAACTAGAGTGTTTGGAGGACACCCACCCAGTTACAGGGACAAACATGCACACTCCACATAGAAAAGCCCATGTAACCTGGTGATCGAACACAGAACCTTCTTGCTGTGAAGTGTGAGTGCTAGCCAGGGGCCACCCAGCCACTGTGCCACCAACTTCATATTTAGACTTCATGTTTGCGGGGCTGTGTCAAATTTCTACTAAAATCACTATATTTCAGAGTATTATTTGTGAGCTCTGTGCTAACTGCAAGGCAAACACCTTCAACATAATAGTGAGTGTTACTCACTTTAACCATTACTTTTCAAGCACAGTAACTCACAAAGTACGAACAAGTAGAGAATTGTCAGCAGTACTTAACGTATATTCACTATCCCTCCTCTTTATCATGTTCACTCTCATCTTTACCATATATTCACTCTACCTGGCAATGTTAGATAACATTTATGGCAGTCACATCTGATGCTGGGCTACCTGACTATTTTATGCAAGTTAGTACATTTTGTATTTTCCCCAAGAATTTTTTGTAAAAGAAGCACTTCATGTAAACTGAGACAACTGTGCAGATAATAATTAAGTATTTTTCTTATCAACTGAGAAGTAAGCATGAAAAACAGTGCTGAGTTCACCGCAGTTTCAATTTGCTGTTGATAAAAGCTGTTCTAAAGCTGAACATGCACCTGCTAAATAAATGCACGTGAATAATAACAATGAACAAAAGTCGTCCAAGGGACGAGTTAGCCAGATTAAAATACTTCTTCCGTCTTCCACTCTTCCTCAGAAAGCTGAGCTTAATGTGCAATTAGCAGTTAATGTACACTTTTTATGGTCAGTCCCTCATTGCTCCATGTTTGCTGCTCAGCTGAGAAGCAAGCCTCGGGTATCAAATAAGATGTAGCACAGTTAAGTGGTATTGGCTCCTGGTATCAGATGATCCCTGAATCTAGAGCAACACTACAATATTTGTATGTAAAACAGCATAATAAACTCATTTACCATTCTGCTGTAGCATACGGTATGTAAATCTTTATAATCATGAAAATAAGAATGAAATAACTAGTCAACTAATAAAAACTTTGAAAGACTAAGATATCATCAGCCAATTAATCGACTAATTGACTAAAGGCCTATAGTGTGTTCACATCATCACAAACAGAGGCAGGCAGTGGTATTGACCTCTCTTCCCACATTAAATTACAGATCTCTCTCCTCATGAAGATTTGTGTAGTGTTTTAGCCATGCATCTAATTGCACAAAGTTCTATGATTCCACATTTTTTGGGCTGTAGAGTCAAAGTTAAGGTTAGGGCCTGGTTAAATATCTGAAACTGCTGGCCACCAGTGCTGTCCACTATGTATGAAGCATGTATAGATGCTCTGTAGATTTCCCTGTTTCTCTCCAATTTTCATCAGAAGGATTGGGCTTTAAAATCACAAAAACCTGAAAGACAAACAGGACAGATGTGACTTGGAGCTCTAATCACTCCCCTCCAGAGCTCCATGTTGCTGTTCTCTCTTTCTCATTTGGTGAAATGAGCTCAGCCTCGGGTTTGGGGCTAGACTTAAGACATCCGGGGCTCCTTCGTACATCAGCCTGGCAGTGCCAAGACATCCATCCTCTAATATGCTGTCAGTGATATCCACCCTCTGCATGATTTTGGTTTCAGTGAGAGTGCAATCCTCTCATTGTTCACTGTTATCTAAGACTTCCCCACACATTCTCTGTAATTTTACAAATTGAAGATTGGACTAGTTTTATAATTGTTCTTTAATCATAATCAGTGGAAAATAATACATACAACTTGTAAGAGAATAAGTCTATTGTGAAGGTTTTCAAGGAGCTGACATTTACTGCATATGTTCTTTGTTATATTTGCAACTAGAATTAGTGTGGCTGAGCTTTTGTCATAATTTGACCTTAATTTGTGTCACTGCTGACAAGGGAGTACAGTCTTAACCTGGCTGTTGTCGTTACTAGAGCTGGAGTGTGTTATAGGCTACATCTAGCAGTTGTCATCATTCTCAAATGGCATACCTCAGTCGTGCTACTGCGTTTAACTAAAATCCAGTTTCTGTAATTATATTACTTGTGTGTTTCAATGAGTGAACTATTGAAAATGTGTACATATAAATGGTTCTTTTCATTTTACATCAACGTGCAAATATGGGTAAACCCTTCTTTAAAACAAATAAACTCTTAAAGTTACATATACTTCCCACAACATTTAAACTGTATTAAATGTAGGCTAAGTTTGGGCTACAAGGATAAAGCAAAGTGCTGATCTGCCAGGTTAGAACATGAAATAAATTACTTTTATGTGTAAAAATAAAGCTAGATGAGAAAATCTTATATGGTGTTAATTGAGTTCACAGAATCAAGTGCTCAGCTGTACCTGTGAGAATTAGCACACTGTGATGGCAATGTGCAGCTAAGGGAGTTCACAGGTGCTAGGATTTTTTATAGCCCATCATTATTGGTTAACCGTTAATGTATAACACTTAAAATAATGAACAATTATTTGAATGATAATAATTATTTATGAATGAACTATTTAAAGCTTGTTGCATGAGCTGCGAGGTCCCCCTAATCTCCCAATTATCTCCGCCCCTGGTCTTACCAGCACAGAGTCATAGCTTGTGCACAGCAGAGGACAATGAAGCTATAGAAGCTAAAACACCACAGACTTCACAAACTTTCATCAGGAAGTCTGAATGTAGCCTGTATCCTGAGCTTATGGGAGAAAATGATTTGCAATAAGGAAAACGTAAAGATAATTATAATCTTTATAATATAACACTGGGAGGAAGCAATAGAATGTTGTGAAAGAACAAAAATGTGGCTGTTTGCTGCAGGTGTTCCAATCAGTAGGAGCAAGTAGAGGGTGCTCTTGGAAAAAAGGATCAAAACGATTAAGCCCTGATGAAGACCAGTTAAAGTCGAAACATGTTGGCTTTGGCCATTCAAATAAAGGCCTTTTAACTATATTTTTCCTTGTGCGATGTGTTAACTTTTTCTATTGTTTTGGAGTGACAATAGAATGTTGTTTTGGGTTTCATAAGGTTCATTAAGCGGCAGTAGCTTGCACAAAAGTGATACAGCACAGCCAGCTTGTGCTCCCTTGTTAAGATTTGCCTAGTCATCTCCACCTTCGGCCTGCCCAGTGATAAGGAGCTAGGATGGGGACCACAAGAGCATGGGGTGCACTGGCACTGCACTCTGTAGTAGGGGTATCCTGTCTAAGAGAGACAGCTGTAAAAAATTATAAAATAATGTTATAATGTTTGAAAATCTACTTAAAATAGTATCCCGTAAATATACACAATTACGGTAATATGAGTTTTTGTAATTAGTCAATTTTCACCCTTTCTGCACAGAGCATCTGTACAGATGCACCTGACCCCTTGGTCAATGCTGCCCTGGGTATCCACCCACTGTGGCCCTAGTTAAAAAAGCACCACTACTGATACTAATCCTCTAATATCACAGATATTGAGATCATCACTGACAACAGCATCCTTCAACAATTCTGAGATGCTTGTGTGTGCAAAGCACTGGCTATAATAGCTGAATCATTGAAGTAATGGCCTGTCTTATAGATCATTTCAGTGCTTCCTCCCAGTCATCATCTCACTCCTGAGGCTTACTAATCTTAAACTCTTCAAGTCACAGACATAAAAAATAAAAGTGGTGGCAGCACCATGTCTAACACCAATGCACTAACTCACACAAGACAGAGAATACTGTAATAATTACAGTACAACATTTACCCATCATCCCATTCCCCAATGTATTTTTTTGTCCCACTCCCATCCCTGTCTTCATAATGAATCGGTGCCATGGTTACTGTTGCTTAGCAACAGGCCAGTCAAATGCTCCTAATCCTGTGGTGCTGACAGTGAGCTGTGACTAGGAAAGTGAGGATGAGAAGCGCAGTGGAGGGAAGTGAAAGGGGAGGGGTTATAAAAAAACAGATATGAAATGTATATGTGCATGATCATGTGTTTGTGTGTGCATTACTGATGTGGACAGCAGGTGTGTATAGAGCTGGGGATCCAGAAAGTGTTGTATGTGGAGTGTAAAGGAAGTATTAACGCATGGCTGAACATATGTTAAGAACTAACAAGCAAAGACAAAATGAAAAACTATATATACATGTAGGATAAGGCTTTAGGTTAGACAATATATCATCCATATAAACATCATAAGTGTTGTTTAAATGAGATGAAAATTTTGAATATTGGGGGAAAGCTCCTAATATTTAGCTCCAGGTATTCAGCTTCATGTTGTCTACAACATTTTGAGGACTTTCTTTCTTTATTCATTAGATATGTTATGTTTAAGTTGCTTAACACTGTCGCAATGGTCTTCATTTTTCATCATTCTGAAACCCATAGATATAACAAGTAAAATGTATTGGCTGTGTGGTGCAAGGTGAAAGCTTACAACACTAAATTTACAATTTATTATAATGTTGTGTTAATATTATTTTATATATTTAGCAAAGCCATACCTCTGCCAAATCTACCAAATCATCCAAAGATTGATTAGCTGGGATCTCAAGGAGCACAAGTCCTACACAACAGCATACTGCTGAGTGATGAGGTTACGTTATATCATGTTTCTGACTCAAATAAAATGCACAATATTCTACTGGTCCTTAGCTTAACCCCTAATGGATTACAATAGAAAAGGGAAATGTAGCTGCACTAACTCAGCTTAAGTAAGAGTTAGACCTCTGGAGTCGACTGGCAGGAAGAAGGCAAGGGGAAGGAGAGTGTGCTACAGCACCAGTAGGTGTTTTAAGCAAAGGAGGGGCATCTGAAGCATCAGTCCTCCTGGGTTCTCTCACTTCCTCCTGTTCTCTGGCTCCCCATTAACAAACTTACTGTAAGAGTGCCCCATTGGCGGGTGCAGAGGCTGGGGACTCCCCGAGCTCAGCTGGTTGTCTCCTGTCCAACTCACTTAGCAGCTGGGCTCTTGTTTTGACTCACTGTGAGATGAGAGAGGTCAAAACTGCATGTCAGCTGGTTTTGTACACATCTTTTTAAAATCTATTTATAATCTACTGAAAATGCTACCTCACATAGATTTAGAAACCTTATTTCAAAATCAGGTTTACCATTTTATAAATTTAGTTTTATGCCTTAGTGTTTTATTTTTTCACTTGCACTTTCACCACTAATAAATCAGCGTTTGCATCTATGACACTGCAATCCTAAACTACTTCTTTCTGTATTTTTTCATGCAGAAGAGATCTTGTGATTTGCTCAGAGCATCATGTTGTTTCTGTAACCTTTTAAGCAACAGCTTTGCATCTGACAACCTTCCAGTCACAAGCTCCTGGCTAGTTGCCACATACCAGCAGCTGCCATGACCAGATCAACTTTCTCTTTATTCCCTTTCTCTTATGCATTGGACGTCACATGAGCCCCATCTGTACTGACGCATGCACACACGTGCATGCACACTGTAAAAGTATTAAACATCTTCATTTTGCTAATGTGCTTGGACTATAAAAGCTTAAAATTGAAGTAATTGATTAGTTTTACTTGATGAACTTAAAGTCTTGAGCTGGTCTCTAGTAAAAACACATTGCCTGTGGGCAGTATTTGTCCACGACTCAAAAATGTCATATAGAATTTCTTTTGTTACATAATTTATAGCCATGTGGCCATGCACATCCTTTTGTAATAGGTTCAATTTGTTACAGTTTGTTGAGTCTACATGATGTTTTTTTTTTTTAGATTCCTTGGCTGACTAAATGATTGAAAGAAAACCAATCAGGGGTGATTGTAAGAGTTCAAACCCAGGTCTTCGGCTGTCTGCCTCTGTTGACATAACAGAAACACTGAACCTTTGGCTAGTCAGCTGGGTGGGGATATGTTCTGGTTCACTTTACTCAAACAATTTACCCTGAATACAATTTGCCACAACTGTTAATGTTTCTTTATTTTACATTCATTACATGAAATTGAGTGCTTTAATAATTTCTTGTATTTTCCCCCCATAGAGTCGCATGGCAGAAAGCTTGCGTCTATTTGACTCCATTTGCAACAACAACTGGTTCACCAACACGTCTCTTATCCTGTTCCTCAACAAGAAGGACCTGCTGGCTGAGAAGATAAAACGTATTCCTTTAACAGTATGCTTCCCAGACTACAAAGGTCAAAACACCTATGAGGAGGCAGCCGTCTATGTGCAGCGGCAGTTTGAGGACCTTAACCGCAACAAGGAAACCAAGGAAATCTATTCGCACTTCACCTGTGCCACTGACACCAGCAACATCCAGTTTGTGTTCGACGCTGTCACGGACGTGATCATCCAGAATAATCTCAAGTACATTGGTTTGTGCTAGGATCTGACAGGGGGATGGGATTTAGGAGGGTAATTCAGACCTCTGCACACCAGCTAGCTAGCCATTGGGCAGGTTCTTCGGACAGCCTAGTGTTTTATCTCCACTGGGAGCTGCAGCAGAGAACTGTGGTTACAAGGTGCTCTGACAGATACTACTGTAGAGTCAATGTGTCAATGCTGAGGCTAAAGAGCTGATGGTCCACACTCAAGATGGGAATATGCCCCATTGTGTTTGCACTGAATATGAGTATGCAGAGACACCCAAAAACACACGCACACACACACACACTTTTCTGTTAATCACACACGGTCTTTGGATAACAATCGAGTACTTCTATATGTGGCTGGAACACTGGAATTGTTCAACATCTGTCCCTAGCCTGCCAAACCAGACTACAGGTCTAAACTGGGGCTCTCCAGTTATTTTGGTCTCTTGTTTTCTTTGCCTGAGTCAATTAATGCTGCATTACAACTCAAATCAAATATTAATGTTCTCTTTTGAATTTTCACCCAACAATGGTAAGCAGTGAGTGCACTTGATGTGTTGTAAGGAGCGTTGTGTGTCTGAAAAAATGTCAGTAGACATGATGTCACAGGTGTTTTGCCTGAAAGAGGAAACTGCCACACTTTAAACCCAAGTGAATCTTCTTCTTCACAAGACTTAGTTTGACCCACAGACAAAGATCCGTTTAGTTCAGATTCTATCATTTATTTCTCCTTGTACCTGGAAGGTGTTTCCCAAGCAGAGTCGAAAGTATTAAATATCATACCATTGTCCATCCAAAAGACAAACAGTGCCAAGATCCAATTGTAAATAAACACAGATCCTATCTACAACTTTTGTTTTTATGGACAAATATTTTAAACATGCATGGTTTTGTTACTTTGGGATACTAATATATTTTATTTTGAGTTCTGTTTCTCTTAGTTAAATAATATATTCCCAAAAATCTATATAAAAGTCAAACACTGTGTACGGTTGTACAGGTAAGAGAGGAATCTATTGAAAAGAAATATATGAATATAAAGTGGTTAAATAATATTCTAATAATGGTGAAGATGACTGTGATAATAAAGATAATGTGAAAAACACATCACAGAGTTAGCATGAGAAATCTCAAAGGAGAACAAGACTGTAGAAAAAAAGAAAACATTCAAAGCTCAATCTTCCTCCCATTATCGAAGTGGAAAGTTGTTCAAGTCAATCAGATGATGTGTAAATATACTGTAAGGTACGCTATGCTTAAACAAATAAACATGAAGCTGGCATACTTTGAGAGGGGTGGAGACAGAGCACGTAGGATGAGTGGATAAACACAATCTTCCTCTCACTCTTTTAAATAAAACTGGTAATTTGCAACAACTGTGTTAAGGGCTCAAGGCTTGACTTTACAGGATGTCCAAACCAACAAAAACAGCAATTAAAAAGATGATTAAAATGGACATTAACAATGAATAAAACAACTTATGCAAATTTTTATTGTGTTGTATGGTTTTGAGTGCTGGTTGTGTCCAATATGCTATAAACTTTGCTTGTTTAATTTTGATGTGTGAGAGTAGTTCTTGTCTGAAAGCATCATGTCTTTTGGCCCAAATCATTCTTTGCTAATTTTCTAAGCATGACAAACAAGGTCTCTTCATATTAATAATTTGACAAAAGTGCTCAGTCATGAAACTCAGCAACCACATAAGTAGGTTTTATTTTTATTCTAACAATGGTTACCATATAGAGAGCAAACATTTTGAATTAAATAATTAATAATAATCCTCCTATGAACTACTGACACAGAAGGGCCACAAAGCTATGCTGGACTGACAAGAGCTTGCAGTGTTCATGGTGAACTGCTGTATGGTATAAAAGCGCTCAACACCTCCAGTCTGTCTTATTATTTCAGAATTACGCTGCATCAAAATATTTGTCACTTTGAAAAGAACACACTGTCCAAATTGATTCTGCGTGCTCCTCTGTCCAAGATCATGACATAATAAGTGTTTGTCCTAATCCTACAATGTAGCTACTGGGGCAGCAGTAATGTGGACATAAAGTATGCAATTAAATTACTCCTGAATGAACTTGGCCTATGTGTGATGTGGCAACAATGTATGTCCAGATTCCTTTCTAATTGGTGTCTAAACCCCAGCTGACCCAAGATGTTTTTGGAGCAGTCATGGATCAGCATTAAAGGAGTTAAAAGTTAAGGATTACAATTTTGTAGGAATTGATCTTCCAGAAGCACAAAGGTGCATGACAACAATTAGGAGTTTATTACACATGCTCTAAAAACAGATTGTTAAAAAGTTCTGCTAAAAGTCCTGGTGTGGCATGAACAGTTTTCATGGGCCAGGTGACAGTTATGTGCACACTGCACTGGTTGATGAATCATTACCACCTAAATGGTTAATCAGTGTTTGGGAACGTCTTCAAGCCACATGAGGATTCACTGTGGATGGGTTCAAGTCACAGAGAGAATTTGTGTAGGGAATGAACATAAACATAATCTAGTTATAGAGACAAGAGAATTTTGCAGAAATCATGCCTTATGACTATCACGTGATAGGGGTTTGTTGCCAATAAAAACAATTGTACTAAATGAAAGCATGGTCGCAAAAAATTTTCACAATTCATTAATCAAAAACCTATTGACAGATATTTTAATTGCAGACCTGGTTTAGAAAGAAGCTCATGTGCAGTGATGCTGGAGCAAAGCAAAGCAATAAATGTGTGAATATATCAAAATCAGATTATTCAAGGATATTTGCGGGAAAATTATGATGATGTAATCACTGACAAAAACGTCTCCTCTTTCAGTACTTCCGATAGTTTTATTGCAGTTCACAAAAACAGCACGGCTACATTTTTTTTATCCTATAAGCAGTTAAGTGCTATAAAAAGGTCAAAGTTACCAAACAATGTAAAGCACCACTTTCCCTCGTCATAAATGAGAGAACTGTCCTTGTCGTCAGCCTGTGTTGACCTTGGAGGTGTTGCAGACCAGTCCATAAAGTATTGTATGATCTTTTTCCTGTTCTCAGTTCCCCTGACTCCACTCCTCAGTGACCTTCACATTTTACTTCCACCTTAACCTCCTCCATTTTGCTCTAAGCTCATCTATGTGCTCCCACCTTTTTGTGGGCTGCAAACTGTCAGGCTAAGACACTGCCAAAGCCCTGCAGCAGTCATAAAAATCCACCAATCTGGCAATGCCTTTGAAGAGCTTACATAGTGATTTAGTCTTTCTCCCCTGCTATGTGGTGTCAGATCTGACATTTAAAATTTTGCATCAAAAATTCTGCTCCTGGTCAGCACTAGCAACATTTTTCAGGCTAACCTTGGGGCTCTTTTGTACTATTCTCTACAATGACTCCCTGAGCCCAAAATGAAGTCCTAAAATCACATGAGCAGACTTAACTTGTGCCCTTCTGAACCCATCCCTTTCATAGTGGCTTGGACTGTAGAGGCTGATTCCCTCTCCTTCCTGCTTGATTTTATCAACTCTGTCCAGGCATCTGGCTGTGAACATCTGTCTTTGACTCTTTATAGCCCTGGTCTCACAAAAAAAGTCTTCTTGACCACACTGACATCCATTACGTTACTTTCACATTCCCTGCCATGAGCTGCAGTAGTTTGCTGCAGTAGTTTTTAATAAAATCTGGACTCACAGTAATGCTTCATAAACTAAAAGGCTTTTTAGTTACCTTTTTACTAATAAGTTTGTTATGTTCTTTTAAAAATTTACCTCAATCTTTGTCTGCCTCAAAGCATGTGCTCGTCTCGTGAGGAAGGATGGAAAGTGAAACCTTCAAACCAACAGCGTGAGATCTCATGATACCAGACCAACACACATACCTGGATTTTTCATTCAAACGGTGATCATCCTTAAGCTCAGAGAAACCTAGAAGAAACATCAAAGGAGAAAGTAAAAACACATGTGAGAATCTGTATCTCCAAATAGTCTTTCTTTTACATTTTCATCAATATGCTTTAGCCAACAATTTTGTTTCTTTGCTGTGTTCTTGGGGAAAACTTTGCTCTTTGATGATAGTAGTCCAAATCGTACAAAATAAAAGGTAAAAGATTACATTAAACATTTTGCATGGGGCTGAGCAATTAATCAAATGAATAAATAAATTAATAATATTTTCATTAATAATCATGAAATTGAGGATTATTATAAATCCTCAGTTTCAAGTTTAGTCCTGTCTTTCTTAGTTGTAAACCAATGATAATTTGTAATTAAACAACTGACACTGTTATTATTAAAATGAGATACATAGAAGCAGGAGCCATTTTAACCTTTATTTGATGCTTGTTTGTAGAATATCTTTACAAATGTAACTGAAGGGACTTTACTTTTTATATATAACAGGATAGGAATAAAAATGGAAAGATCATCCCGTTTGAAAGACTAACAAGCAGAACTGATTAAAATTGTAATTGTTCGATGTGTGCTAAAAAAAATTGCCATATTGCTGAGCCGTAATTTCATATTAGGAATTTCTTGATAATAGGCCTAGGTTTAGGTAGCGTACAGTTCTATAACCTCAATCCATAAATGTTTTATTTGATGAACAGAGTGTTACTGTATTAATTCACATCAAAACACAGCTGCTACCGTTTCCTACTTTATCTCGGTTTATCCCTCTTTCTATGGAGATTCTGATTTTTCCAACTTCACTTGAAGTCATGATTAATGTCCAACTGCAGTTAAGTTTGAAAGACTTTTCATTGTAATATGTTCTATGACTTCACTACAAATACTAGCCTAAAAAGATAAAATTTCACAGGAGTGATCTACCTTTAATTAAAGCACTATCAGATTTCCAATTCTGGACTTACTGCCCTCCTCCTGCCACCCCCCATTACACCAGTCTAAAAATATTTCATTTATATACATTTGCAGTAACATTCTCTAACCATCAGAAATGAAATAGCATAATTTCCTATCAAGCTACACCACTGACTCACTAACCTCAAACTTGAATAAGAATAAAAAAAATTTAGTCTAACTTATAAAGGTCTAATAGACACTCAAAACAAATACAAGGCTAAAAAAAAATTAAAAAGATCCCAACATGTTAAAGCTGATCAGCAAATAACTTGGAAATCTCGGGCATGCCAATATCCAGAGGTGCTAGAGAAAAGCATGCTTTACCAAGAATGGCAACGATCCCACGGTCCACAACGATCCATTGGTTTCACATGGCCAGTGGCATGAGGTCAAGGTAGGTTTCATCTGCTGTTAAAAAGACAAGCAGAACTGTATGGTGTATTAGGCTAATAAATATTGTACCGTATGCTTTTAACCACTTGGTGTCGTTAGCTTTAGCAGAACAAATATGAACAAAATGTAAGAAGTATAATAAGTATGTAATACATACCAAGTCGAAGTATATCACCTTTACAAATATTTAGAAAATGTAATGCTTAGACCTAATTGTTCGGGGTTATTCTTCCTTTGATCTTTCTCATGGCGTTTGAAATGGAGGGAAACAAAAACAGAGAATAAATCACGCGAGGGTTGTGGGATGGAAAAATATAGCATAATCTTCCCACATAATACCTCTTTCGTGTGGGTTTATTGAGTAAAGAAATAGAAGAGCCGATTATAAACCTAGCCAACCCAGGAGACATAAATGGCCTCACAGCTGTAAATAATCAATTTGAGGAAATTTTATTTGACTTTACGTGCTATTGTAGACTACATACAAGATCTAAATCATATTCAATATTAAGCTTTAATATGCTAGCTCAAAAATCATAACCCAAGAGCAAAACTTTTCAGGATTGGAGTGGGCTACAATAGAAACACGTGCCAATGTACCCCCTGGTGGACGCGCCTCAAAACCCAACATAAAAAATTGTGTTTGACCTACAAACTACAGCAACGTCAGTGATCTGATATTTTTTCGCCTTAATAATCCACGCGATTCTTGGAGATCAGTAAATAGTTTTAAAAGTGCACTATGTAATTTTTCTTGTCTAGGGTGTGTTCCCCGCTTCTCTCCATGGAGATGGGTTCAAAACAAAAGGTGCCTTCATTGAGAATCTACATTGTAAAGAATCATGCAAATAAAGAAGAAACATAAATTAAAAACTGTCCAATCTTTTGACTGGTGTACATTTTAAATTCCATATAGGCTATTAAATGAATAAATAAAAAATATATAGTTTATTCTTATGTAAAATACACCAAACTGTTAGTGTCCCCTGCATTTTTTATGAAAGTAATTACTGTAGAGAGGCCAATTTCTTTACATACTGCCTTATGATGAATTGGTTTAGCGATTTGTTCCACAACTCATATTAAAATGGCATCACATATTGATTACTTTTATTAAGCATTCAGTGTATTTTTGCTGAATGCAGCACTAGAATCTTCCCACACTTTTATAAGCTTCACTGGAGGCCTTAACCCTCTAGCAATCAGCAGTAGCATTTAGTGTTTATTGTGATCTTCTCTGTATTTGTGTTTTGAATATCAACAGACTCATTGATGAGATATCAGGTGAACATAGCAAAGGCACATATGCTTGGCAGGCTCAAGCTGGAGGTTTTAAGTGTTCTGTTTTGAACAGAATGGGCACTGAAATTACAGTGTGAGTGGGCCTTAATCTGCAGAGCTCTGGCCTCATTCCAGTCATTGATTCTCATTCAAGTGAATATTGATTGTCCCCATTTGGAGATTTCAAGCCATTTACAACAGTACCAGTCTGATAACTTCACCAAGTCACTTCACTTGTAAGAGATTCTATAAAACACACATACAGCCTCACCAAATGTAACAAGTGACTTCCATTTTCATATTCATATGTCCTCAAGTGTGTAATGCTGACTGCAGTGCTGTGTGTATTTTCCCATACACTCGAGTGTCACTAGGAGTAGTTCAGAGATAATAAAAAATAATTAAATAAAATACAACATCAGAGCATTGTAATGTCTGTAAAGCTTCTCTTATTACAAAGGAAACAGGAGCTACAGTGCTGCGCATAATTGTAACTATAGTGCCATCTAGTGACAATGTGTAGTGTTGTTTTTATTTGCTCTTTTAATTGTCCGAAAGGGGAATGTATTGAAAACTATAATATAATTATTTAGAAATAGTATGAATATTTTATTTAACAATATTTATATTATAATTATGTCCTGTTGATACTTTGATGATGTCATCAACATTCCCTGGGGCCTTCCCCAGTCTCACCATTTTTGTTGATTATTTTAAAACTTATTTGGCATTGTTTACTAATGTGTGCATTGTGTCACCATGGTAACTGCTGAACAGTGCACCATAGACATACCTGTACCCCCCCAGTGATATGTCACTGCAAAGTATACTTTGCAGTGACATATCACAATTAATAATTTATTGTAAAATTTTATGTCCAAGCAAAATTCCATGGAACTAATTAATAAAATGTATTCACTTGCTTCCTTGTGGGTTAATTGATAACAAGAATATTTATATTTCATCAGACACTTTGACCATGGTCACATAATGTTTATTAAGTTTATTACATTTTCAATAAGATAATAATTCATCTTTGTACTTACGTGTCCCTACCTCTTGACCCATCCTCCCTGTGGCACGTGCTCCACAGAAATGCATTAAAGACACACCTCCACCTGACAAATCCACCGTCACAAGTACCTGGAGACAGAGCCAGACAGGGACAAACCTGCCAGTTCCACATTACTGTCTTGGCCAACTGAAAGGATGTCTCGAGATTACTTTGGATTCTCCTACGTCAAGAATGCTGGAAGAAATGGCACTTATGCTGCGCTTAACAATCCGCCTGATATTTCCGTCATTGTGATTTATTTTGTGGTTGTGCTGGCCGTTGGAGTCTGGGTAAGTCTGTCTGTTGACCATACAATGGGGCCTTGTCTCTGTGAATTGTTAACTTTTTACTCAGTTTCAGGTGTTTGAGTTGCTCTTTTGTACTGTTAAAGTAAAACTAATCAACAGTGTGGTGGTTCATCATTGTATATTTCCACATTTCAATTATATGGCACAGATGTGATTTCAGTTGATTTACTTAAATATAAGGAGACTGAAATTGTGCATTCGCAAATTATTAAGCAAGTCAAGAGCTACCCCTTTCAAAATTATTTTATTGCCCATCAACTTGGAAATGGAAACTATCTGATTAAACATCAAGAAGCTTTTCATAAAGCTAACTTCCAAAATAGATTGAATGTCATAACACTATGTTTGGCTATTCTGTTTTCAGGCTATGGTTCGGACCAACCGATCCACAGTAGGTGGCTTCTTCCTAGCTGGGAGGAGTATGGTTTGGTGGCCGGTGAGTACTGCTTAGAAAATTTGTATGAAAACATGAATATGAAAACATGAATTAATATCTGTTGCATGTGTTCATTTACAGATTGGAGCATCTCTTTTTGCCAGCAATATAGGTAGTGGTCACTTTGTGGGAATCGCAGGCACAGGTGCAGCAGCAGGTATTGCGATTGGTGGATTTGAGTGGAATGTAAGTGTCTTGTGCTATCTAAATTAGTCACTTACACAAATGTTTTTATTACGTGTCACAGATTTAATGACCATGGCTTTAGGACAGACTGGAGAAATAGATACATTATCATATAGGTCACACCATATAAATTTAACACAGATCTACCAACTGTATCCCCACATGACCACTAAGGACTCATTGCTTTGTTTATTGCAGGCTCTTATCGTCGTAGTTATTCTGGGATGGCTGTTTGTACCTATCTACATTAAGGCTGGGGTAAACCACAGTACACATTTAATTTTAATTGAAAAAATATTTAATTGTACAACAAAGTGTGTTGTTTAGGTTGTGACAATGCCTGAGTATCTGAAGAAAAGATTTGGGGGCCAACGTATCCGCATCTATCTGTCTGTACTGTCTCTCTGTCTGTATGTGTTCACCAAGATCTCAGTAAGTCAAATTGTCTGTGGAAGTCTAAGTTTTTACATGCTGTATATTAAGTCGTTCTTTCTTATGTCTCTCTCTTCCAAGGCAGACATGTTCTCTGGGGCCATATTTATCAATCAGGCTCTAGGTCTGAATATCTACATAGCTGTTATTGCGCTGCTTGCAATTACTGCGCTATACACTGTCACAGGTAAATATGTGATCGCTTCCTCTTTCATTGAACTCCTACAAACTGAACTGTATCCAGAAGTCTTATCAGTTTTTATGAAAGGACCCAGGGCTTGGTTAAAGTCTTACCACATCCATTTGTAGAGATGTGTCTTGTTTATTGGCTTAGTGTTATTGTGGTTAATCTTCCGTGACAGTGATAAGCAGGAGCTGGCTTTTCTCTTGCTCTAATGCTTGCAGACATGAATATTACCGTAACAGAGCAGCTATGATATAACTATGTGCACTGAAACACAATGATACAAACCGATTGGCTAACAATAATGAATTAAAAACTGAATTTCACAAGAAAAAAAAACCCTGAATCTTCATTAGAGAAGTTTAAGACGATGATTTATGTCTCTATACAAATCTGAACATGGTGTACTTTTAACACATTTGGCATGTTGCAGCTGCATAAAAAGTAGAAACAGAAAGGGTTATGAATGTTTATATTTTCTTACCACAGTTGTGTTGTGTGTGTTGTATTTTAGGTGGGTTAGCAGCTGTGATCTACACAGACACTTTGCAGACCATCATCATGATAGCTGGATCATTCGTCCTCATGGGATTTGGTAAAATGGCATTTTAATTTGGAACTTTTTGGTTCTTAAAGAAAGTTCTTTTATCTACAAAGGTCTTATTTTATCTTGTGTCAAGCCTTTAATGAGGTGGGAGGCTATGAGCAGTTCCAGCAGAGCTACATGACAGCAGTACCTTCCAACACCTCTAACATCAGTGAGCAGTGCTATCAGCCTCGTGCAGATTCTTTCCACCTTTTCAGAGACGCGGTCACAGGTGACCTGCCATGGCCCGGACTGGTGTTTGGGCTCACCATTCAGGCCACGTGGTATTGGTGCACAGATCAGGTCAGTATGTTAGCATGAGAGCAATACATGTAAGTAAATGATTGGCAGCTGATCCAATTGATTTGGTGATGCTTTTATGCCGTTGCCTAAGTGCACACTGAGTGCTGATTACCTGTGCAGAGAGAGCAGCTATTCACTTAAACCATAATGGTCTGTTGGAGAACATAATAAGACTGGGACCCACTTACAGATAGTTGTAAATGACAAACATATCCATATCTGTATCAGATTCTAATACCAATCCAATATGTGTACAGGTTATTGTGCAGCGTTGCCTTTCTGCCAAAAGCTTGTCCCATGTTAAAGGAGGCTGTATCCTGTGTGGTTATCTGAAGCTGCTGCCCATGTTTCTCATGGTATTCCCTGGCATGATCAGCAGAATCCTTTATCCAGGTACAAGCTCTGTGCGTTGTCTGTATAACATTGTATGACTGTATGACATTGTAAAATTGGTTTTATAATGAAAAATAATTACTCAATTTATATTGCTTCAGATGAAATTGCATGTGTTGTACCAGAAGAATGTGAAAAATATTGTGGGGCCCGGGTGGGCTGCACCAACATTGCATATCCTAAACTAGTGGTGGACCTGATGCCTAATGGTGAGTTGTGTTACAGACTGTATATTTACAATAAAGTGAAAGTATGGTAGAAAAGATAGTCATCTGGACCATCTTTTTAGTATCAAGATGTTTCAGCTGCCATCTGGATGCAGTTGTTAGTCTTAAAGTACTGGTCTGAGGAGCTACAGGGGCACTAGATTAGTTCTGCCCTAGGGGACAACTTTCACCTATAGACTGTATGGTTTTACCCTGAAACATCCTCTGGACATGTTTACCTTCTCTGTATCTGACAGGAAACAATTATGTCTTGTTTAAAAAAAAAATACTATGAACCTCTCCTGCACTGACCAAAGTTTGATGGCACTAACTAATCCTAAGTACTATGTTTTTCTCATTTAAATCTATATATTGCAGGTTTGCGTGGTCTGATGTTGTCTGTTATGCTGGCCTCCCTCATGAGCTCACTCACCTCCATCTTCAACAGCGCCAGTACTCTCTTTACCATGGACATCTACACTAAGATACGCCGCTCCGCCAGTGAGAGGGAGCTCATGATTGCTGGCAGGTAGCTTTGGAGTCTGTGATAATGAATAAAGAAAAGACCTTAACCGAAACAAATTTTTGAAAATTAAACATATCTGCTGTCTGCAGAATTTTCATCTTGGTTCTGATTGGTGTGAGTATTGCTTGGATCCCAGTGGTGCAGAATGCTCAGAGTGGGCAGCTCTTTGACTACATTCAGTCTATCACCAGCTATCTGACTCCTCCAGTGGCAGCCGTCTTCATGCTGGCCATCTTCTGCAAACGTGTTAATGAGCCTGTAAGTAACAGATTTACTAACCTTATCTCTCACTCATTCCTTAGAATGCAGTAAATCAGTAACACTATCTCAGCAAATTATTATGTAATACATTGAAATTATGCCAGTCTCGACTAATAAAATAATTGGTACATTCAAAATGTTAAATACTGGCTTGTATGTTTTGCAATTCAGTAATAAAGACTTATTATGCTCAATTACATCTTTATTGGCTACTAAAACTGCTTTTCGTCACATTGTCACCAATTTGTATTTTATGTTTTAGATCTTAGAACCGTCTATTATAGTGCTATAATGTTGTTATGGTGCTATGAAAGTGGCCCACTAGTTTTACATTTATGTATTTCTTCTGTTTCAGGGTGCATTCTATGGTCTGATGATCGGCCTGGCCATTGGGCTGTCCCGAATGATTGCGGAGTTTGTCTACGGGACTGGCAGCTGTGTAAACCCCAGTAACTGCCCCACCATCATCTGTGGGGTTCACTATCTGTACTTTAGCATCATTTTGTTCACAATATCTTGTATCCTCATTCTGGGAATCTCCCTCATGACCAAACCCATTGATGACAAGCATGTATGTGACCAAACATAACCAGATATTCATTTGAAAATGTTGCCAACAACAAATTAAAATTGATGTTGTGTTTTGTCTTGCCCAGTTGTATCGTCTCTGCTGGACTCTGCGGAACAACACAGAAGAGAGGATTGACATTGAAGTGGATGACTGGATTGACAATCAAGATGACAAGAAAATGGAAATAGAGGAGAAGAAACATGGTAAGTCAGCGGCTTTCTGTTTAGCCCAAATATGCATTCTTCACTTAAGTACTGTACTTGTTAAGTGCATTTGTCTTTTTGTGATGTACAATGAACAGTTTTGTTGCTGTTGGAAGACCCCTTCATGCAAATGAAATGTTTGACTTTATATCTGCTCATAAGCCTCTAATGTAGCCAGTCTTATCAGATTTGCATTAGCGTTGACTTTTGACCTGTGTAGTAACTTTAGTAAGTTATTTCGTTATTTATTATTGTATCATGCTGATAGAGTTAACCATATATACAGAAATATTGTATATTTCTGCATCTGGGTTAATGAATTCATAATTCATAAACTTTCCTATAATTTCCGAGAAATATTTTAATAATAAGACATGGAAAAGTATCTAATTTTGACTTTTCTGACAAGTATGATGATGACAACTGCTAAACTAATACAAGAATCCCACAAATGAAGAAATATGTCGGTAGGTCATAGATTGTATAAAAGGGAAGGGTTAGCAGAGGACAGTAATAATAATACGTTTTTACAGAAGAGAACAAGCCTGGTTTGTGCAAGAGGGCCATATTGTGTTTCTGTGGCCTGGAACAGCAGAAGGAGACTGTAAAACTGACCGCGGAGGAGGAGGAGGAGATGAAGAGGAAACTCACAGACACCACCGAAGTACCACTGTGGAGGAACGTGGTCAATGCCAACGCTCTCATCCTACTTTGTGTCGCAGTCTTCTTCCATGGATTTTATGCATAAAGCCAGTGGATATTACTTTATTTAAATGGTGTTACCTTTAAATGTTAGAAATGGCCACGAAAGGACATTTTAGGAAAAAAATATTTATTCAGTTTTCTAATATTTAGTCAGATCTCCTTTAAGATGTCACAAACTAACCTACTGAATGATTAATTAATAATGTAAATAATACAAATTATTAAAGAAAATGTATATGCTGAAATATTCAAACAAGCGATATATATAAGCGATAAGATATTTAAGGAAACCATATAGGTAAGAGAAGAGCAAAGGACAAAACAGTTTTAAGCTTTTTAAATCAGAATGACATAATGCAAGTGGCTATTGTACACGCTGAAGTTCATTTTCAATTTTTGACCATTTTAAAGGACCATGGTTTACTTTAACTCTGCTGGTGACTTGGGTTCTAAAAGTGGTCAAACATATGCTCTTTATCATAATTATTTTAACATTTAATTGTGCTTTACTTTTAAAATATAGACTTGCCTATTATTTTCCTCTTTTATCAATTATAATTCAAAATTCTATCTTAACAGAGTCGCTTGTACTATTTGCTACCTCATCTGTGTTTCAATCTCAAAGTCCCTGAGCCTCTGTGTAGTTCTAAGTGTTAATGAATAAAGTCATTTTACGAATAAGTTGTGGCATGATACTTCCTGCTTACTAAACACGAGTAGGAAAAATATGTTCTATCTGATTTATATTAATTGTTTAGTATTGCTTTAAAATATTTGCCTGACAATTCAAGTCAGAACCAAATGTGATGATGATATTTTCTTCAGGATAATAAAGTATCTTACTCCAGATGAACAGCGTTTAGTGCTTTACTCACTGATTCTGCAGAAATTATATAGTCACTCTATTTCCCCATCTAATCTTCAATAAAATTGGCATATAAAAATTCTGAGTTAAACAAATTACCAGTGAAACTTTCAGATTTTCACCAACAGGTCCTCCTTTACTGGAAACATAATTTTACTCCTCAAAATAGCCTAGTGTGGAACAATAGGTTCATACTGGTTAGCAAATAAAAACAATTTTCATTTAGGAATGGTTCTCTAAAGGAGTATGGGCTATAGCTCACTTTTTGGATGATGGACTTATTTTACAACATGCTGATTTCTGCCAGAAATGTTTAAATTAGTGTACCAAAAGAAAATATAACCACGTTATAATACATATTAGAACAATAGTCAAGCAGGATGTGTTGTATTCTGAGAGTTCTCCTGGACTGAGACAACTTTGCATTGAAAGTGTTGAACTTTGTGATTCAAAGTGCAATAACACATTTTTGAGATGTTCCTTACTAAATTATTGTTTCCCCAAGTCAGTAAAAAGAGATTACACTCTTAAAAGACATTTTGAAAAGAAAGAAATTAAAATGATTAAAACTAAGTATCTCTTCTGCCCCTGAAATGAAGGAGATAAAATTTAAAATTTTGAATACAATTTATTCAACCAAATGAATTTTTAATACAAAAATTCAAATTTTCAGACAGGTAAATGTGTGTTTTGTTTGTTTTTTGACACAGGGGAGGAGGATTTGGAACATCTTTTCTTTTTATGTGAGTTTTTCTTGCTACAAATTTGGTATGATTTTCAGTCTTGGCTTCAGTCCAACAGGAATTAATTTGCCCCTCTAAGCATAAAGAAAATACAATTTGGTGTATAAATAGATGATAAAAGAGTGGAATTTGGCATCAACAACTTATTGATTTTAGATTTTTTTTTCACAAATGTTTTTTTTTTTTAGATTAAACCAAACATAACACACTTGAAGAATGGCCTGAAACTTTTTGCTAGCTCACTGGGCCTAACTGAAAGAAAAGAGACTGGTTTTCTTATGTCTTTTCTGCAAAAAAATCTGAAAAAAAAAAAAATAAAATAATATATATATATATATATATATATATATATATATATATATATATATATATATATATATATATATATATATATATATATATATAAAACAATAATAATAATAAAAATTGCTGATACTGACCAGACCATGAATGTTCCTGATTTGTGGTAACCAGACATGTATTTACCAAAGACAGTCCAGGGAGACTCATTAGTGACCAGACTCACATTTTAAGTAACCAAAGTAATTTTGGCTCCTAGGCATATAAATGATACTTTATCATGCTTATCTTGTTCTGTACGCTTTGGAAGCATTTATTGGCATTGCCTTGAACTTGTATGGACTAATTAAAATCTAAATTAGTTTATAACAGTTTTATCGCTGGTGTCAGGAATAGTGGCTTCTGATCAAAGCAGTGATTCAGCAGAACAAACAGATGACAAAGGCCACCAAGGAACCTTCTCTTATCTAACCTGTGGAAACTGCTTTTTATTGCAGCAAAAGAATTGTCAGTGAAAATAATATACAGTTTATGGTGGAAATGTGTTTTGTATGGTTATTGACAATATCACATAATAAAATTTAAAAAAAAGTACAAACTATAGTTAGGCCAAAAGCATTGTTTCATGGTAATTATAATATTTTTTCATGACTGGTGGAGAACATGCCTCTGTTACCTATCATTGCTGGAAGAAAATGCACAATGACTTGACTTCAGGATTATTCGAAACAAAATGAAAATAATTTGCTGCTGAGTTCATTTCTGATTTCATAAAACATGTAAAATGTGATTGTGAAATTAACTAAAATAGAAAAATTGCACACAAATCAGCGCCAGAAATGGGGGTAAATAGGGTTAGACAATAATGGAAAGCTTGCCCTCAAGTGGATAGTGCTTGACACTACATGTTTGGGCAAAAATAATAACAGCATCTGCAGTTTTAGAACATACAATATTGTATAATAAATGCATCTATCCTTCAACTTAAGCAAAAGATAAAGGAGATAAAGGCTTTATTTACAAGTATTGTTAGGCATAAGTCATGTGGCCTATGCAAATATTGCAGGCCTACGTATT
The DNA here is from genome assembly GCF_026225935.1 of Boleophthalmus pectinirostris. Lineage (NCBI taxonomy): Eukaryota > Metazoa > Chordata > Actinopteri > Gobiiformes > Gobiidae > Boleophthalmus > Boleophthalmus pectinirostris. The sequence goes on from NW_026571133.1 coordinate 30,140,823, forward strand.
TTTTGTCCAAGTTCAGAGGTGTCGACGTAGTACGGTGGCATGCAGTAATCAGGAAACCGCACAATTTCTATTCATGTAGTTGCTGCTCAACCCAAATGTGGACATGTAAGTAATACTGATATTATTCAGTTAATAAGTCTGTTGTTTTAAAATATTATGAGAATCGAGGTAGACATAGGGCCTATTTAGTCAATGTAGTCTTGTTAAATGTGCAGGAAGAAATGTTCCTGTTGCTTAAGATGTTATGGCCCCATCTTATCTAGCTTCGCAATTGTTGCCTCTGTGCTTTAGCTTTGAGGACATCTGCGCAATGTAAATGTTAAACGTGCCTAGATGTTGTTGCTTTGTTATGATGAGTTGTCATATTGAGTAAGCTACTGATGGGGGAATGCCATTATAACATGGTTGAAACCTCATGAAAGTCAATTTTGCATAATATGTCACTTTAATGCTGAAAAAGGTTGAATCTTCAGACCAAGCTTTATTTTCAGTTTTGCCTCTATTTTTCCCATTACATGATGCACCACAATTATGTAACATAACCCTCTTAGACTGATTGAAAATTGACATCACAACATGTCTTTTTGGTTTTGATTTGAGGATTAGATATTATGCAACATCCTGCTTATATAGGTATCCAAGCAGGGCTCTTTGTGCTGCCACTGCAGTTTTTTGGACGAATTGACAGTTACTCGGGAACTCAACAATGTTCACTCAATTGTCACTCAAGGTTTTGCTCAAAGTCTAGAAGAGGCCTCCTGAATGTGAGGCAGTGTTATACAATAGGGTCCTTCTTTGAAAATGTGTTACAATATTTTAACATTAAATTTCTTTGATGTTATTGTTATTTAAGGCCTGGCATACTTCATTGTAGCAACTCAGCTGTAATGTACTTCCTCTGTGGTGCGTTGTGGCGGTGCATTGTGGCTCTGCCCATATGTTTGTGCATGTGTTCATTATGATGGTCCAATTTTATGTTTCTACTCTGAAAACAACGTGGAGGTGGTTTGTGTACAGAAACATGTATGAGTCTGCATGCTTAAGATGGGGATGGGGGTGGTGGGGAATATTGGTAATGCGCCTCATTGGTTGAAACAATTCTTCAGCAACTAGAAAATGTGATGCTGTCTGCAGAGGCACTGCAGTGCAGCGGGAGAGGAGGAGTGAGCAAGAGGAAGGGGGAGGGTGACAGGCACAAGCAGCCTGCACATAAGGCTGGGGCCAGAGCACACAGAAACTGTGTGTGTGCGTGTGGAGTGACTGCGCATGTGTGATGCAGGCTGGAGCCCACGGTGGAGGCTGGAGACATGAGCAGCAGCTGAGAAGAGGAAGAGAAGCGGGACAGGCGTGAAGAAGACTGCACTGGGGCTCAGGTATAACACTGACAACTGGATACACTCACCTCTCATGTGAGACTCTGGATGCTGAATGAGGACTGAGGAGCTGAGCAAATGCCGAGGGAGGGACATTACGGCAGCAGACCATCTCACTCCTCACATCCCACATCCACAAAATGACGGCTTCACCTCTGCCTCCATCTTACATCTCCTCCATTTGTGCTCATCCCTGCTGTATGTGGTGGAGCATCCTCACCCACTCACACCAGCCTCACACATGGAGCTGAGCTTTTGTTCTCAGACAGGGGCATGACTGAGGCCAAAGCCCTGGAATGATCTGAACTGCGTGTGTACAGGCAAACAGGTGATTACAAGGCTGCATGCATCACCTTTATTCGTTTATACTGCGTGCATCACTTTTCCTCCTTTATTCTAATTGTGCTATGACACTTAATATTCAAATATTTAAGGTGTGGCTGAAATCTCTTTTTTTTCCCATTCCAGTATAATATATGTATGTGCCTTGCTTTACATGACTGTTGCATCATGAACGTCCATTTTGCTGGCATGAATGGAGACACGCATTCTCATGTATTGTAACTTATGTCTTATGAAAACGTTCTCTAAGCAGGCAGAAACACAGAGTAAAGGTTAACATCATGTCTAAATGCCAATCTTTGTTTGCGTTGTTACCACGGCTCCTATGGCATGACTGATAACCTATGCAAACAATAGTTATATATACGAATAGGTCATGAATGTGCTTGTGTGGAATCAGATTATGACAATAGCTGGACTGTGTGTATAGACAGACTCTAGGTGAAGGGGAGTGAGGTGTGGTGGGGGTGACTGGGACAGTACAAGAACGGTGTGTTCTGTAGGTGTCAGCAGCATTGGGGCATCAGTGGTCGTACAACGTCGCTGCAGTCCGGAGCCGGGGCTGCACACCATGCTCCGATTGCATAACCACCTCTCCTGCATGGATGCACTCCTCCCACAAGCACCAAATCCTCTCCTCTTTTTCTTTTTTCCTTTTTTTTTTTTTTGAACCTGCCCAAATATTTTGTCCACCTCATCTGCTCTTTTCAAAGTCACAACATCAACAGTCCACCTTAAACCTGTGCTGAGGCAGTCACCTTAACAGAAATCAATGTTCTTGATCAATGGAGAGACTGTTGTTATTGAAGACTTGGGTATTTGTCGAGCATTCCACTCATAAATCTTACGTGAGGTCTTCTTATGTGCAAAGGCGACTGCAGTCAAGCTTCTCTTTTAGCAGCGAGTAGCCATGTCAGTCTGATGGGAGCTTACAGAGACAAGAACAAAGAGCACTTGGTTTAAATGAATAGAGAGGCAAAATGGCTGATGGTTGGTGTGATCAAGAGTCAGATGAATTATTTAAAAAATGCACCACCTTCTCTATGTTGGGGGCATAGGAGAGGATAGCCATGGTTTATTTTTTAGAGTCCTTAAAATGTATAAAATATGGATGATGTTTTGTCATTGATTATGAAGCAACACATACACAATACAGATGGACAAACAGAATCAAATTTAGATTTTCTTGTAATACAGGAAGAGATATAGCAATGATAGTTGGGCCAGCATGCTACATCACATATGATCCAAGGAAGATACCTGTTTATGCTTTATTATACACAAAGTTAAATTTGAAGTTTAGTTACAAACTTAGACATTTGTCATACTACAAATGTTATTTTAATGATTTTTAGCATTACAGCAACCATATAAATATCTTGCACTACACTGGCCAATAATCAAACCAAGTCTACTCTGATCAAATAGTACTTAGCTCTACCGTATGAGCCACATAAAACAAATCAATCCACCGTAGTCTCTTCTGTCCTTGCTTCCAGTCTCTATTTTCCAACTGTTACTATATAATTCTGTAATCTAAAATACCGTAAATCTCCGTAAATCTGACAGAGGTCATCCCACGTTAACGTAATCTGGACAAATAATTATATCCCACCCAGGTCGGTGCAGTACGGGATGTGTATAGTGGCTGCGCTTTTTGCCAGCTCAGGCACGAATTTGAATCCCAATCTCAACATAGCTGACATGCCTCACATACTGCCACCATGCTGTAGAGAGGAGCATAGTAAATGAGGTCCTCTGTGCCTTTTACAGAGAGACTTTGTTATTGGAGATTGGATGGAGAAGTTTTCATTGATAGGCGTGTGCATGCTGGTCTATGACTCATTCAGAGAACAGAGCTGTTCCCCTCGTTGTCTGCAGCACAGGTGGTGAGCACAGGCCTGAGAATGGGGAATGTTCTGGATATTTCTGCCTCTTTTGTTTGGCCTTGTTAGTGTGGGTATAATCAGCCCAATAGTAGGGAGACACAGTGATGTTTTGTGTTGGCTGGTATGTGATGAGGGCTGGTAATAGAAATGCATAGAGATGACCAAATGAGAGTGTGGTGTGTGTGCGTGTGTGTGATTGTTTACAAACATACGTAGAATGGATTTCAACTTTAAAATTTTTAAAGGATATAGTGTTCACAAGCCATATGTAGTCTTTGTTCTGCAACCAAGCCCAGTGAGAACGATGTCAAAATCAATATGCAAATCCCTGCACACTCGAAGGAAGACTGAAAATATATCATCCAGTATGTGTTACATTACAGAGCAGAATACTGACATGAAATACTGTACGAGTTTGAGAATTATATAGATATTAAAGTGGCTTCTGTCTGAATATTGTCAACATTATGAATTTATATATTTTCATTATTCTGTTATTCTGTTGTTATGAATCGTCATGTACCTTTTCTGCTTATGGGCTTATTTTGAATAATATTACTCTTTTGAAGTACTCTTCCTCACTCTGTTCAATTGTGAATATAAAGCTGTATAGCTTGAATGGTATGAGGTATAGTTGAGAGGTGGGTCAGTACATGTGGTCAGCTCCCTGCTCTGTCGCTTGTTTGTGATGACAAGGTCAAATGCTTGTCATGATTTCATTAGTGTAATAATTCATGTGTGGGGAGTGCATCCAGTGCTATAAACACGCATGACATCTGAGTCGGTGCACTGTGCTAATATGGCGGCCACCCGGGCCGGAGATGAGCTCCTTACATAAGCATGGAGGGTTCAGTCGATTAGAGGAGGAGGTTAGCCCATCATCAGGCCGCTTGCATCACTTATCAGGCCTTTTCATAGAGCTGTCACCAAATTAGAGGGTAATTTTAGCTACGCCGCCTCCCTGGGGCTCTCACAGATCCTAATGCAGTCTGGATACTTTATCTACTCAACCCCAGTTTCCAACATGTATTTTAAAAAGTTTTTACACACATAGTGTTTAGACCTGGTATATTTGACTGAGAGAGATTATTATGATATGACCATGGGCCACGACTGAGATTACAGTTATTATGTGAAGGATGGGTGTATCTTTTCAGTTTACATATTGGCCACATTGCCCTAAAGATCTACAGGATAATGGTCACTTGTGGAAGAAGTATGTGCCTGCTTTGTAGTTACAGTGTATCACAGTCTGAGGTATTATCATGATTTATTTGTATTTATTTGAGTAAAACTTCTACAAACATGTATTTACATCCTGATAATAAGTGCATTCTCAGTGAGTCAGCAGAGAGCAGCATGAGTCCTTGCGCTTTCTGCTGGCCTTTTGCTTACACAAACAAAAAGGTAAAAAATAAATGTACATGTTTATTTTAAATCATAAGAACAAGACTAAGTTTCCAGATGTAGTTTTAAAGGCCTGAAAAATACAAGACCTTTATTATGTGTTGTTACAGCCCATTAAAAAAAAAAGCCCTAAAAAAAAGCCCTGTCTCTTGTTTATTGTCTTTTGTTGTTGTGCTCTTGTGCCCATTGCTTGTCCAACAAGAATTTCTCCATGAAGAGACAGCAAAGGCTAATCTAATCTAATTAATGTCCCTTAATAATAAGTGTAATACTACCAATCCCTGATTTATCAAATACATAAGCAAAGTGAATATTTGATTTTGTTGTCACTGCAGAGCAAATTTGTGTTCAGATCTTTGCGCCATCATTGTGTAATGCAGTGGACATAATGCTATAGAAACACATGCAGACACGTCTTCCCTTAAATGGACATTAGCACTAAGTCCTGTGTTTTGCCTCTTTCATACCTCCTAACAGCTTGAGCCAGGGAGGATGAGAAAGTGATAAAAAGGCTATTTTGGGGGAAGCGTTGCCATAGTGCAGCTCTCAAGGATCACAGTTGTGAGGATGGAGAGTGATTCAGCTCAAGCTGTCTGAATGTGTTGGAAAAGGAACAAATGTAGGCCCTTGAAAGTGAAGGGCATAGGCAGAGTAAATAAAGAACTGTTGAACAGAGATGGTTGCATTTTACAAAATCAGTCTCAGCTTTGTCCAATCAGTTATCCTCCTTAGCCATTCGGCTCTCTTTTCTCCGGTACTGCACTCTTCTTTCCACTACTCGCCATTCAACCATTGAAAAACAATGGAGAAATTACTTTTTGAAAAGTCAGATAAAGTGTTAAGTATAAGATTGGTTTAAAAACACAATGAAATTAAGTATACAGTACTGATTCCTTTAGCATTTGTGATGGTTTGATCTGTTCTTATATGTTGTTTCAGTTTTACAAAACAAACTGACTTTGCAATTTATCACTTGAATGAAAAAATTTATGAAAAAAATGGAAAGACCTTGGATAAATAACAATAAGAAACAATTAATAACAATATGAATAGACAACCAAATAATTCCTAAGATAGCACCAAAATAGGTATTTTTTGTGTGTTTTCTGACTACCTACGTGCTATGCTATTGTTTAGCCCACGCTGTTTTGTATCAATTAACATAAATGGAACTTAAACCTGATTCACAAGGAAAATGAATGGGTTTGTCTCGTCACAGTAGTATAAATAGAAGTATATTGATCCGTTTTGGTCCAAGCCACACACAGACAGATAAATTGTGTTATTTTGGGGCCCCAACGAGCTGAGCCACTTCCTTTGTCAGGTGCACCTCTGCCTAGGGCTTTTTGAGTTGGGGGTCGGATGCAGGAAAATCACAGAGAAGTGCTTAGATAAACAAACCATAAATAGCACAAGCTTTGTGTCCCTCCTCACATCTCTCCTCCTCTCTCCTCCTCCGAACCATGTAGGTCACCTCTTGGCTGTGTACTGATTCATCAGTGTACTGTGCGCACACTGCCAATGATGTGTCATCCCATTGTGTCATACTAACTCCAAACTCTGGGCTATTCAGTTGTTTGAGCCTAACCCACGCACACTCTCTCAGAATAGCAGCGCTCTGTGCTTACTGCAGCCAGGCCCTACGCATGTCAGGCACATACAGGGGCGCAAGTGACGCCATCACTGCTTCTGTTGACAGGAAGAAGGAAACAAAAGAGACTAAGGCAAAACTATAAATCCTATAAAACCACAGTAACCTGCTCTTGGGACAGGCCACTGTCAGATATAGGGGCTTTTTGTTTATGTCTGGTTTAATTCTAGGCTTGTATTTCTATTTAGTTGAGTAGATTTTAATAGTAATTTTTTTATTGTTATCCAGTTGAGTACATTACTTTTTGATTAGTATTAGGCTGGATTGCAGGCTAGCTTTACACCTGAGTTAAATTGTAGTGAGTTGTACTATATTAACTAAAAGGGCATATTAAATGTCAATGCAACTGTGAAATCGGAAGCATGTATTTTGAGGTCTGTCTGGTCTAATGTTGTTTTTCTTTTTCTTTCAGATAAATGGAGCCAAGAAGAGCAAAGGAAACAGTGAAGCAATGCTCAAATAAGCACAGCTCAAGCAGCTATCAACCCTTGGCTGTTTAGGAGGACTGTCTTCTCCACTCCGTCCAAACAGGAATTTAGAAGCTTTGGACCAAATGAGTCATTCCAGCAGCTCTTTACTACACCTCCCTGTTCTTATCAAGAAGGTTTAGGAGGGTCAGAGGAGGTCAGCTGACCACCCTCAACCCAGCAACCAGAGAAGGAGAAAGCAGTCACCCAGGCTCACCAAAAACAGGAAGTTAAACATTCTTTCATGCAAGAAAGAAGCAGGAGTTTGCCCTGATCGCCAACTGGACACAGTTAAAGACAACATCGTCTGGACATCTGTGGACTGTCAACAGCATACCCCTTCAGACTATAATAACCTCTGTACTGTATGTGTACATGTGAAGTGTGTGCATTGCTTATTCGTGTTATGAGTGAGATGTGCTGAAGTGGTCCTCTTTTTAAATCTCTGCAAATTGCCATCAGAAACTGCACAGACCCTGAACAAGACTACATAGGTACTACCACTGTTATCTATACAAAGTTGGTGCTATTTCTGGTGCTTCAACTGCACTAAACATTAAAAGGACTGAAACATGGACAAAGTCTTGCGCCCTCATGTCCCATCCAATGGCTAACTTCAGAAAAAAAGACATCCTGTGGTCCCTTGAACTCTAAGCTGAGCCAAAAACACTTTCTCTTTAACCACCAACTAAAGACTGCGAATGTCCTGCCTACGGCGCCAGCCGGTCACCATCCCCATGGATACTGTCAAAATCATCCAATCAGAGAAGTTTCCCCGGGAGTGCCCTGTGCCAGTCACCCAACCCCGCTATGCCCCGCCCCCCAGAGTTGCCTGGGACGGTGGTGGAGAGGGGGAGATCATTGTGAATCAGGCCTGCAGTGATCTAACCCTGGACCTAACCGGCTCCCCCAGGCCCATGTTGCCTCCTCCGGCCCCAATGATGCGCAGGGAACACAGCTTCCTGGCGCAGCGAAAATCCAGTGCCAATGAGATCTGCTACCACCAGTTCCACTACAATATGGACGACGTCATAGTGAACCAATACGTGCTGCGCTCCTCCTCCACCTCCTCCTCTACTTCCTCCTCCTGTTCGTCCTCCTCGGGGCCAGTTATGCCGTGTGAACCCCTGGACTGCCCCACCTGTGGGCACACCTACAACTTTGCAGGGAAGCGTCCGCGGATCCTGTCCTGTCTGCACTCAGTGTGTGAGGAGTGCCTGCAGATCCTGTATGAGTCCTGTCCCAAGTACAAGTTCATCTCGTGCCCCACCTGTCGCCGGGAGACGGTGCTGTTCACTGACTATGGCCTGGCTGCTCTGGCCATAAACACCAGCATCCTGAGTCGGCTGCCCACTGACCCAAACGGGCCAGTGCAGTGGGGGGGTGAGGCGGACCGCAGCTGTTATCAGACTGTGCGCCAGTACTGCCAGTCAGCCTGCACTTGCCACATCACCAACCCCCTATCCACCTGTGGCATCATGTAGACACCTACACTGTATGTAAACATGGTCCGAGTGGTACCTGCTCTGATTATTATTGCCCTCTATTCACTTTCTCTGAGCTTTAATATCAAATACAGTATGTAGGAACTAAAATTTATGGAGGATGTCTAGTCACTGGAGGATTAACAGTTTTAACAGTACTTCTGGAAATGTAATCAAAATGTCTTTGATCTGGATATAATTTATTGCAAATATTTCTATGCATAGATTTATGGTAGTCACAAGTGGTAAACAAAAACTGAATGCATTGTAAGCTGATGAACAAAAGCTCTGATTAATCAAGTAAGATGCTTATTTCTATATCTCTCATACTCCAAATAGCAGTATAATGGCAGCTCCTGTAAATACAGAAAATTGCCCTCCTTTGTTAACTAGATGAGACCTGTCACTCTGACCATCTTTATATACAGTGTTGGTGTTTTAACAGTTGGGGGTTCTGCAGGCATGACTCGATGCTGCCCCCTGTGGCCACTCTGATATAAGCTCTCCCCTCACCACCAGTTAATAAGCCCATCCACACGTTATCTTTAATAGCACAGAAGGTTGCTGTGTGGGACAATGGACGTTGCTGCTGGACAAATATTAAGTAAATAAATGTATTTTATGTATGGACTGAAAATTTATTCACCCTCTCTGTTTGGTTGGACGTGTTTGTCATTGACATCTCTTTACATGCGAATGCCAGGGGAAATGTGTCCCCCAATCTAGGTGAATAAAGATATAATATATTATGAATCCTAAATGTGTGGTTATATGTATCAAATTATAATTGAGTTTGCAAGGTAATATTATGAGTGGTTAATAAGCCAACTGGATAAAAGACACAAAGAGCAACTGTTGTATCAAAAATAGTTACAAATTAAACCATGCCAGGAATTAAAGGTATTTTATTTATTTTGCTAAGGATGTCATACAGTCCCCTCCTTTCAATGTGAGATGAGCTAAAACCAAAATATTGACCCTGTTGCCATGGCACCGTCTTTTTTTGCTCCGCATTGGATGGATTTTGTCATGCTTTAACTGTGATAGTTGCTTGCTATTTACTTGATTATATTTTATTAAAGGATAGATTAGTAGAAAAATTACAGATCTGAGTGGAACACAGTTGTGTCTGTTGCAAAGATACAACTGTTCATTTCAATTATATATATATATTTATATATATATATATATATATATATATATACACACACACACATACATTTTTTCATTAATGATCAAAGAAGAAACATTAATTATGTAGAGAAAGTGACATTGTTTTATTATTTTTTGTTTAGCAAAATATTCACGAGACAGTTTTGACTATGTTGTCCACTGTTCAATAACCAAAAGTATCAATATTAATCACACCATTTTGACACGAATTTACCAGTAATTATAAAAAACACTATGGATAATTGGTTTATAAATAAAAGGAACAATAGCCAATCTTCCAAAGACTGCTTTTCTAAATCCTGTAAATTTAAATCCTAAATTTTCAATATCTCCCAATGCTGCCAGAGCCATATAAAAGAATTATGTAGATTTAGAGACAGTCAAATGTATATTTGACAATATTTCAGTAATACATACACTTCCATAGGAAATGTGGAGGATAAATAAGAATCTGTACAGCGCATAATAAATAAATAAAAAAAAATATATATATATATATATATGTGTGTGTGTGTGTGTGTGTGTGCGTGTATGTGTGTGTCATTACTAGCAAGACACAAGACAAACAGTCCATTTAAATAGGTCCCGTTTTCCTTCTTCTCCTGAACAAGTGACTCAGCCTCCTCCGAGTGGCGCTCGGCAGCATCTGTGGGCTTCACAGATAAAACATTCATTAGACACAGAAGAGTCCTGAGGCAGTGTGCACCAAGGACACAGTGTTCATGAAGAACAGATGCATGTGCTCCACAGACTCCTTTTCATCTACTGAGCATTACGCCAGACCCACTGAGCTTGTGGCTGCCTGCCATGGCAGAGCTGCACCATACGTCTTGTAACTGGAAGTAACACTGCCCTCCACTGGTTAAAACCAAGAATCTCACCTCTTTTTCTCATCCACCTTTCTCATGGAACCAAACTTGAATCTCCAGTAGTTTTTAGACTTGTTCAGATCATCTTTCAGACAGTCCTAAAAACATTTACAGGAAATCAAGCCTTAAAACAAGTTTTAGCAGTAACTTGAAAACATTTCTAAATAGGACACAAAATAAACATGTGAATATTTTCCCATTATATTTTAATAAAACAATCAATCAGTACAGTAAAGTCAGTATACTGATCTTGATATTGTTCCTAACACAACACAGAGGGACAAAATCATTTAGATATTTACCTGATTCTCCTGTTCCTCCTCAGCAGCTGTCTCCTGTAGGTCATGAGCGCTTAACTTGTACTCTTCATAGTCAACCTTTAATCGTCCTGAACATACAGATACACATAATAACTAATTATAATATATACTTAATTAAAACATTTATGTGTGCTCTATAGCCCTGACTTCAAATTTAGGAGTTCTTTATTTCTCTCTCTTTCTCTTTCCTCCGTACTAGTTCAGAAACAGAACCATTGGGCGTTATTACAGCGTAATCACTAATACAGCGGAACACAAAGCATTCAAAAAATGGCAGTGTCATCTCGATATGGTCGAGTATGAACTTGTGTGGCCTAAACAGATCTTTCCCCAGCAAAACATATAACTTTTTTGATGCTTTCTTAAGAGCAAGTGCGCGAGACTATTATCTTTCAACGTTCACGTAAAGGGATGCAAGCACCACCATGCGGGGAAAACAGGTATTACAACGAACAAACAAAAAATGAACAAAAATACAAACAGGATTTATATTAATTATTATACTTTCTGCTGTCATGTGTTGTTGAGTAAATATCTAAGCCTTACGTAAATGCAGGGATGCTAAGTTTGTGTCCGAGGCTGATCTTTGCCTGAAGTGGCCAAAGGGTCTCTCTCTTTTCTGTTGAGGCTCACTGGACGAGGGTTCCACTTGTGTTTTCTCCAAATTGCGACACAAGGGCTCTTCCTTTTCGACAGTCTCAAAGTCACACGTCCCTGCAACCTGGTTGAGCCAGGACATAAGAATGACAGTGCTGTTATGACACAGTTATCTATACAGCTCTGAGGCACTGCTGAGAAGTCTTCATCAGTGTGTCAATAGCATGTTAAAATCACCACAAGAGCTCATATAAGTCATTGAGTATTTGTTCATACTTGTTCCTCCTCTATAGCTTCGGTGTGCTGTGTGTTGTGATGCAGTTGCTCTCGGGCGTATTCCTCCAGCATTTGACAAACCTGCTCCAGATACTGCAGGCCTGGACTCAGCTCAGACTTCTCTGTTAGGACCTGTGCAAAATGTATGACACAGTCAGGGGAAGAACAGCACTCAAGTCCTAACCATGTGGTTACCATTCATACTGATCCAATAATTGTCTTGCTGCTGTGGCCAATAACTAATTTGCAATTTTCATATACCAGTATCAAGATTTTTAAAGGACCCATATCGTGCTAAACACCTTCACTAGAATCATTTCAGCCCTGGTATTGCCAATCTCTGCTGAACTAAAGGTAAAAGCTAGCTTTTAGCTTGAAAACTACCACTACATGACAGCACAAGGTAGAACAGAGCATTTTCCTCTTTGGAGTTGTAGATGGCCTAATAAAGATTTAAACAAACTTGTGTAAATGAAACAAAACACAACTCCAGGTATGTTGTGTGGAGGTAATGGCATTATAACATGGCTTAAAGCTCACAAGAGTCAATTTTGCGCAATACAGGACTTTTAAATATGATAAGGTTCATAAGTTGCTATTCAGTTGTAGTAAAGTTGCACACAGTATCCTTTTCACTTTCTTCCTTTGTAAAAAAATAAAAACAACATATATATCAGGAATATGAAATAATTAATTGCATGATTGTAAATATATAGCCATATTTTTATTTCCATTTCATCTCACTAATTAGTTTAAAAAGACACACCCGAGACTGGGGTAGCTTAGAAAAAAATATTGGTGCAAAATATTAGCTAGATTTTCAATATCAGACATATTTTGATATCAGAAAAATCAGCCAGTCAGCCAGCCAATCAGCCCTGTATACGAACTGTTTCTGTCATAGTTAGTTATTATCAAAAAGTGCATTGTTGATAAGATTTCCCATCAGTAAAATGACTAATTAGATGTTTAGATTGTTTTTTCCTGCTGTAAAACTGAGCTGAGTCGTTTTGGCTCCTGCACACATTTTTATTGCCCACTTAAAAGATTATATTTCCTGTGACTCTCAAGTGTCTATTTGAAACCGGTCTCTCACTTGTCATAATAGGCCAATTATTGTTGTTTGCAGGTTTGATTTCTTAAGTGTGCTTTTAGCTGTCTCCTTTAGTAAATCAATGCAAGCACGCCCTTGAACTAAAGAAACTGAATTAACTGGAAGAGTTACAGTTAATCTAGTAGTTTCAACATCTCTTCTGCTTAATGCCTGGCAAAATGCAATTAAATATTGGCAAAGATCTAAAGACGGAAGTAGTGGTTACAAAGCAGCCCTCTACGATAACAATGACAAAATCTAAGATATGAGATTTGGCTTTCGCAACATGTGAAAATTTTGCCCTTCCATTGAAACAACAGAAATTCTTTCAGACCTTCACCTCCAATCCCATGAAGCCGTTGGGTGTATTTTACCTGGGCAGACAGGTTTGTGATGCTGCAGACACCCTCGTGAGCATGAAAGAGATCTCGTGTGACTAAATGACATGCCTGGCCTACTTTGAGCACGACACTGGCTTTGTAGTTGTATGTTGCAACCCTCTAACTAGCTAAAATAGAAGCCCAGGTGCACTCCTAGTGACTTTCTATAGGACTTCCCTGTTAAGTTTATGGTGCTGTCCTGTGCAAGACCATACATGTTAGATTGATCCTTATGTAACGCTTGGAGAGGTCTCAAACTAATATTAATTCTTCAGATAAAGCAGAGGTAGTTTACTCATGTTAAACATTTTTTTAACATGGAAGGCCAATTTTGAAAATGTATGAGCAGTTATCACACACTGTCAATTTGGGTAAGGGTTTTCCAAATTTTCTACTATTTAACTTTACTGGAAAAAATATGTTTTATAGATACTAATTTAAACTGTTTCCATTTCAAATTAGGGATGTGACGGTTGTCGGCTCTTTTGAACAGTTCCTTAATGTGAAAGGTTGGAATCAGATCAAATTTTTGAAAAGAACCAAATCTTTTAGTGTCTAACACTTTTTTTTTTTTTCTTAACACTGATTAACACTGAACCAATGCCAGAATCAGAGAATAATAATAAGAGCATGCAGTACGAGTGAGAACTTTTTACACTGAAAAATGAAAAACATATTTTACATCATGATAACAGTTATTTTTAAAAATTATTATTAGTGTAGTACAACATTTTGTTTAGATTTTGTAGCATTTCAGGGTAAATGCACTCCCACTCTCAGTTTGAACAACTTTAACCAAATCTTTGCCTTGGCCTTTTCTCTTCTCTTTTAATTTGTTGTTAAATTGAGTTCAAACATAGGCTTCTGTCATAATGAATGGCTCTTTAACATAAATGGATCCAAAAGAGTCAAAAGTTCCCATCACAATTTCAACTGTAAAATGAACATAGCTGCTAATGTAACCAGCATTTCAGTAGCATATATATTTTGATATAACTGAATCTAAAATTATATCACAACAAACAAAAGCACAGGCCATTGGTAAAAAATATATATGTACATATTTAAAGGTGCTCTATGTAAATTTTCAGGTGGAGAATCCGCTAATCTTATAATAGGATATCTATGCCTCAAATGTTCCACAGTATGACATCACACTTAGATCATTCAAGTGATACTAAATGATCAAGTTTACAAGTCAGATCTTAGAGAAGCAAGTGAGGTTATTGAGAATATATGTTTTTCAAGGTATTTATAAGTGGTAAAAAAAAAAAAAAAATTCTTCTGTAATATGACTGAGTACACGATATACATTACATTACCTGCATTTAATACAGTCAAAGCATAACAATGGAACATTCTAGGCAAGGGAATAACATCTGCATGGAGACAAGTTTGTGGTGGGCCCTACACCAGAAAAGTTACATGATGCACCATTAACATCAGACATGCTTGTGTATTGTATACCACAATTTGAGAAGCACTAGTCTAGACAAGGGTGTAGTTTTCACAATTTTGAAAAGTGAGCTGTAATATTTTACCATGCCTAGACTACTACTATTAAGGTAAAACATGAAGATAAGCCACAGCAATCGTCAAACATACCTTAAAGAAGACATATTATTACATTTTAGTCATTACATGCAATCTCTCATACAGATGATATATGTCAGATTTTTTAGTCTATGTTTTTGTCTCACCTTTGGTATGTAGTCAAATGTTTCCCTGTCATAAATAGCTGACTGCGGTCTCCTCTGTGCTTCCGACATCTGTCTGACCAATGGGGACGAACTAGACGCTTTTCTGAGCACAATGCTACCTGGCCTCTGACCCCTTGCCAGATCAGATGTGTGTCTCTTGGGCAGCAAAGATGACAGGGGCCTCCTCCTGACCACATCATCCACTGGAGCCTCTTGTCTTTTTTCTCTAAACGACTCAACTCTCAACAGAGCCTGTTCCACTTTAGATCTGTTGGGCATTAGGTACGGTGAGGAAGAGGTGGACGATAAAGGCGCCGGGAATGATAGGACAGGAGACTGGGATGCCAAAGGGGTGAAAGTATCCAAATCCACAGACACAGATGTGGTTGGGAATGAGATGTCCGAGCTGGCAGTCTCCACTCCTGAGTCCACAGATTCAGAGCGAACATTAGTATCCACATCTGATGAAGGCGAAGGGGGGTCTTCCTCATTACGCTCCAACCAGTCCGGCTCCGGTGCTCCCTCTGTCACCCAGACTTCCATAAGATTCCCAAAACTCCTGTACAAATTCATGTCTTCGAACTACATCCAAGTCGTCCACAGAGAAAACTGAGGAATGAAGCACGTTGGGACAGCCCACACAGGCCATAGAGGTAAGCTGGTGATGTAGCATTCAAAACATGCCCTTAGGTCCGCCTCCTCAGGTTCACCACACCTTCAAATCAGTGTGTGTCCTGTCACAGGCCTCCCAGCTGCAGGTTGAGACCCGCATAGTCCTGCCACTAGTTCTGGGAAAAACTCTGACTCAGCTACAATGCTATTTGACAACTTGGATTCATCCAGCAACACCCTACATAAATCCAAAACATGTAATTAAAACAAGCTGTAAAAGTGACTCACAATGTACACTTCTCCAGGATTTAGTGTTGATAAATCTTGAAAATTAGGTTAGCTGTGATGTTTTTCCATGTATTCCTGCAACACAGAAAACATGTTTCAATGGCTTAGGTTAAGTTCAACACAGCTTTTAAAAAAAAACAAAAAAAAAACTTGGTCTTTCAGTTGATTTTTACTCAAGAAAATAAAAGAGTAAATAGTATTTGGAGAAACTATTATTCAAGTGAGAGTACCTGTCTGTAAGTAACATCTAAAGTAGAATAAAATGAAGTTCATTTCATTACAAGGACAGAACCTCAAATGATGCACAAAATATTCATATTTTTACAGGACAGACCAAAAGAATTAGAAAACATATATCTGAATATATAGCTGTGCAATAATATATATATATATATATAATATTGCAATACTGTCAATTATAAGGCCTTTCTGACTTGTTAAAAGAGAAGTAACCAAAACTCAAGTACTGTTATTTCAAACTGAATATTACTCAAGGAGGAATAAAAGTGTGTAATTTGAAATTTACGCAAAGTGTGTTTACTGTAAGTTCTGTCTAATACACTGTGGTTGGTCACCTGGACAGATGAGGATATAGTATGAGAGAGCATGGAGGAATGCGTAGAATGTCTTTGTCTGATAGCATCTACATTCCCCAGGTGAACGACGACAGCTCAGGTCAGCGGACACAGCATGAGTCTCAGTCACTGCAGGAAAAACAAAAGAGTGATTTTGAGGCCGGCCACAGTCTGCTGCTCAAAGAGACTGTACGCTACGCTGACCCCCAGACCCATGCCTCTTTGTTCTGTACCGGCCTATGACTGATGAATGGGGAATGGGAAAAAATTTATTTAATAGTGGTTTATTTTTATTTTGTAATCAAAATATTACTTTAATAGTGAAAGCATAGTCTAAACAAATCAAATCCTGTAAGTAATGTTGTTGTCTTGTTTGTTTGTATTATAAACTCAAATCGCAATAGCTGCATTATATAAATCTGTTTTTCTACAAACACCCAAATATCCTGTAAACATATTTATTTGATATAAATTCAAATAAACAAACACAACTATTTACCCCTGCAGTTCCTTTGTTATACAATTGTTCTTTATGAATTGAACATATATATATATATATAAGGGCAGCAGTAACTCAGTTGGTAGAGCATTCTCCCACTGATCTGAAGGTTGGCGGTTCGATTCCAGCTTTCGACATAAACATCACAGGTTGAGCGGTCAGATCCACTGACCCACAAGTAGGTTGGTGTGATTCCAGCTCCCACAAATGAATGCTGTTGTTGTGTCCTTGGGAAAGACACTTAACCCACCTTGCCCACAGTGTCTGTGTACACTGGTGTATGAATGTGTGTGTGAATGGGTGAGTGGTTCCTTGTTGTAAAGCGCTTTGAGTGCCTTCAAGGTGGAAAAGTGCTATAGAAAAATTTTAATTAATTATATATATATATATATATATATATATATATATATATATATATATATATATATATATATATATATATATATATATATATATAACACTCATTTAACTCATTTAACTTGTGATGTATAGATGGAAAAGTGCTATAGAAAAATTTTACCATATATATATATATATATATATATATATATATATATATATATATATATATATATATATATATATATATATATATATATATATATATATATATATATATATATATATTCAACACTCATTTAACTCATTTAACTTGTGATGTATAGATGTGGACAAAAAATTGTTGGTACCCCTCTGGTAAGGAAAGAAAAATCAACACTGGTCAGTGGTCAATGTTTTTTTTTTTTTTTTTTTTTTTCATGTTTTTGCTGTTATTTTATTTTACTGGTTTTATTTATTATACTCCTCCTTGAACCGTCACCTTATCGTGGTGGAGGGGTTTGAGTGCCCGAATGATCCCAGGAGCTATGTTGTCGGGGGCTTCATGCCCCTGGTAGGGTCACCCAAGGCAAACAGGTCCGGGGGGACGGGTCAGACGAAGAACGGTTCAGAAGCCCCTATGATGAGTGTACCAACAAGGCCAGTTACGTCGCCCGGATTGGCGTCACCGGGGCCTCACCCTGGAGCCAGGCCTGGGGTGGGTGCTCGCCAGCGAGCGCCTGGTGGCCGAGCCTCCCCCACGGGGCTCGACCGGGCTCAGCCCGAAGGAGCGACGTGGGGCCGTCCTCACGTGGGCCCACCACCCGCGGAAGGATCCATATGGGGCCGGTGCAGAGAGATCTGGGCAGCAGTCGACGGCGGGGGCCTCGGCGACCAGATCTCCGGACATGGAGACTAGCTCTGGGGACATGGAATGTCACGTCGCTGGGGGGGAAGGAGCCTGAGCTTGTGCGGGAGGTTGAGCGTTACCGACTAGATATAGTCGGCCTCACCTCCACGCACAGTTTGAGCTCTGGAACCCAACTCCTTGAGAGGGGCTGGACTCTCCATTTCTCTGGCGTTGGCCGCGGGGAGCGGCGGCGGGCTGGTGTGGGCCTGCTCATTGCCCCACAGCTCAGTCGCTGTGTGTTGGAGTTCACCCCGGTGAACGAGAGGGTCGCGTCCCTGCGCCTTCGGGTCGGGGACAGGTCTCTCACTGTGGGGTCGGCCTACGGGCCGAACAGCAGTGCAGAGTACCCGGCCTTCTTGGAGTCCTTGGGAGGGGTACTAGACTGTGCACCGACCGGGGACTCCGTTGTTCTCATGGGGGACTTCAACGCCCACGTGGGCAACGACAGGGACACTTGGAGAGGGGTGATTGGGAGGAACGGCCTCCCCGATCTGAACCCGAGCGGTGTTTTGTTATTGGACTTCTGGGCTAGTCACAGTTTGTCCATAACGAGCACAAGGGTGTCCATCAGTGCACGTGGCACCAGGACACCCTAGGCCGGAGGTCGATGATCGACTTTGTCGTCGTGTCATCTGATCTCCGGCCGCGTGTCTTGGACACTCGGGTGAAGAGAGGGGCTGAGCTGTCAACCGATCACCACCTGGTTGTGAGGTGGGTTCGCTGGCGGAGGAGGAAGCCGGAGGGACCTGGCAGGCCCAAGCGTGTAGTGAGGGTCTGTTGGGAACGTCTGGCGGAGCCCTCTGTCAGAGGGACCTTCAACTCGCACCTCCGGGAGGACTTCTCCCGGATTCCGGGGGAGGCCGGAGATATGGAGTCCGAGTGGGCTTCATTCTCGGCCTCTATTGTCGATGCGGCTGCTCGGAGCTGTGGGCGTAAGGTCTGTGGTGCCTGTCGCGGCGGCAACCCCAGAACCCGGTGGTGGACACCAGAAGTAAGGGATGCTGTCAAGCTGAAGAAGGAGTCCTATCGGGCCTTGCTGGCTCGGGGGACTCCTGAGGCAGCTGACGGGTACCGGCGGGCCAAGCGTGCTGCAGCCCGTGTGGTCGCGGAGGCAAAAACTCGGAGCTGGGAGGAGTTCGGGGAGGCCATGGAGAAGGACTATCGGACGGCCTCAAAGAGATTCTGGCAAACCGTCCGGCGCCTCAGGAGGGGAAAGCAGTTCTTCACCAACACTGTTTACAGTGCGGGGGGAGAGCTGCTGACCTCGACTGGCAAGCTCCTTGGTGGCAAGGCTCCGGGGTTGGATGAGATCCGTCCTGAGTACCTGAAGTCTCTGGATGTTGTGGGGCTGTCTTGGCTGACACGCCTCTTCAACATCGCGTGGCGGTCAGGGACAGTACCTCTGGACTGGCAAACCGGGGTGGTGGTCCCTCTGTATAAGAAGGGGGACCGGAGGGTGTGTTCCAACTATAGGGGGATCACACTTCTCAGCCTTCCCGGTAAGGTCTATGCCAGGGTACTGGAGAGGAGAATCCGGCCAATAGTCGAACCTCGGATCCAGGAGGAGCAGTGTGGTTTTCGTCCTGGCCGTGGAACACTGGACCAGCTCTACACTCTCCATAGGGTGCTCGAGGGTTCATGGGAGTTTGCCCAACCAGTCCACATGTGTTTTGTGGATCTGGAGAAGGCATTTGACCGTGTCCCTCGTGGTGTCCTGTGGGGGGTGCTCTGGGAGTATGGGGTCCGGGGCGCTTTGCTAAGGGCTGTCCGGTCCCTGTATGACCGGAGCAGGAGCTGTGTTCGCATTGCCGGCAGTAAGTCAGACCTGTTCCCGGTGCATGTTGGACTCCGCCAGGGCTGCCCTTTGTCACCGGTTCTGTTCATTGTATTTATGGACAGAATTTCTAGGCGCAGTCAGGGGCCGGAGGGGGTCCGGTTCGGGGACCACAGGATTTCATCTCTGCTGTTTGCGGACGATGTTGCCCTGTTGGCTTCATCGAGCCAGGACCTGCAGTGTGCACTGGGGTGGTTTGCAGCCGAGTGTGAAGTGGCTGGGATGAAGATCAGCTCTTCCAAGTCCGAGGCCATGGTTCTCGACCGGAAAAAGGTGGCTTGCCCTCTCCGGGTGGGTGGGGAGTCTTTGCCTCAAGTGGAGGAGTTCAAGTATCTCGGGGTCTTGTTCACGAGTGAGGGAAGGACGGAACGTGAGATTGACAGGCGGATCGGTGCAGCTTCGGCAGTGATGCGGTCGCTGTATCGGACCGTTGTGGTGAAGAGGGAGCTGAGTCGAAAGGCGAAGCTCTCGATTTACCGGTCAGTCTTCGTTCCTACTCTCACCTATGGTCATGAGCTCTGGGTAGTGACCGAAAGGACGAGATCGCGGATACAAGCGCTCGAAATGAGTTTCCTCTGCAGGGTGGCTGGGCGCTCCCTTAGAGATAGGGTGAGGAGCTCAGTCACACGGGAGGAGCTCGGAGTAGAGCCGCTGCTCCTCCACGTCGAGAGGAGCAGTTGAGGTGGCTCGGGCATCTGTTCCGGATGCCTCCTGGGCGCCTCCCTCGGGAGGTGTTCCGGGCATGTCCCGCCGGGAGGAGGCCCCGGGGAAGACCCAGGACACGCTGGAGGGACTATGTCTCTCGGCTGGCCTGGGAACGCCTCGGGGTCCCCCCGGAGGAGCTGGAGGACGTGTCTGGGGTGAAGGAAGTCTGGGAGTCCCTGCTTAGGCTGCTCCCCCCGCGACCCGGCCCCGGATAAGCGGACGAAAATGGATGGATGGATGGATGGTTCTATTGTTTTAAGACTAGTATGATTACATCTGAGCGCATATTTTATCATTATATTATTATCGTTATTACTATGTATTTGCGTAGCACTTTGGAAACTGTTTATGAAATATGCAATATAAATAAAGTGGATTGGATTGGAGAGTGGCCTATCGACAATGAATTACTGTACCCACCATATGTCCATGGAGTAACGACTAATCATATTAGTTTGTCATATAAGGGGTTTTAATGAACATAGACTATAGCTCCAATCAAGGACAACTTGAGAAATGCGATCCATGGCAGGTCCAAAAGAGTCTCATTAATAGACGTGACACGGTGAGAGTGCGCTTTATGTTACAGGCCTTAATCCCCTGCTCTCCTCTCTGAAGTAGCCCAGCAACTGCCTACCTGGACCTACCTACTCAGTCCATTGTCGTAGTAGAGAAAGTCTGGTGTGACTGTCTTCGATGTGGACTGTTTGTGTTTGATTGTGTAGCAACAGAAGAGACGCGCCGAGGAGCCCCAGCTCCCCCGGAGCGCTCGACATGGACACAACTTACCCTCCCAAGATCAGCAAAGTCCTGCTCACTCCGGACCCTCACTACATCCCGGGGTAAGGGCACAATTTTGGGACCTGTATATAACAACAGACTAAAGTACAAACAGCTTTACAACTCCAGCGTGACCTCATCGCGTCATCCCTTGTTGCAGGAAAGCTATTCATGTAAGCAAACGTTATTTAGTTGAAGTAAACTTAAGCTGCTCGACAGACTTGGATGACACACCCAACTAACACTAAATAGGCCAAACACGTCAGTATCTCGTACGTAGACATAACATGCTGATCCATCAAATGATTAGACAGTAAGATGACAGATCAACCTTTGTGATGTTGTGTTATTGTAGTAACCGAGTGGTTAACGTTACGTAATAACTGCACTTGCCATTAAAGGTGGGCTAGAGCTCAGTTATAGATAAATATTTTAATTAAGCTTATCACGGGAAAATAATTACAATTCCGTAATCATTGTTGCATTGACGTTCAAAACGTGAAATAGAAAAAAGAGGTAATTCATCAGGCAAACTAAAATGAAACATCGATACTGTTATTTATAAGTTTGAAAACACAATGGTTTATTATGTGTTTTTTTTTACAATTATAGCTGTTCATAATTGCCATTTCCTGTTATCTTGTGTTTGGTTGTTGCTGAGTCATCCTTGCAGTGACTCCTATTGTATACCTGTGTGCAGGTATGCAGGCTACTGTCCACAGCTCAAATATAACATTGGGAAGTCATATGGTCAGCTGACGTCTGAGCTGCTGTCCAGTCCTGAGGTCAACCATTCCACTCGCCTCATGGTGTCTGGAGTGACCCACTCATCTGAGGCAGCCCGCACCGGGATTGGCAGGAGCATTTCAGACTGTCATGTCAGGAAGATGATTCCAGGATACACAGGTACAGCATACCTGTGCCCTTAGATAATAGTGTACAATGAAAAAATTGGTAGTGTTTGGTTGGGAAAACAAGCCATACATCATGTGTTTTTTTTATTTTTTATGAGAAGACAGATGCCACATTAACAACAACAAAAGAGCAAGCAGACTAACCTGTGTGTGAACTGCACATGCTTCACTTGACCTATTCATTATTAAGTATGCATCATGCAATTGACTAAACACAATTTAGGTAATGTGGCGAACATTTGCATTTTTCATATTCATACTCTTAAATAAATTACATTTAGAAAATAAAAGCAATTGGGGAGTTTTATTTAATTTCTGTATCAGACCAGGTGGTCTTTGTAAAATGTACCAGTATTACTAAACACACTTCCATTTTCCATATAGTAGACACAACCTCAGGCCTTTGACTGTCTTCTGTGCTGTGCATTAGCTTGTGCATGTGTCATGTTCTTTCCTGTTTAGGTTTCATTCCAAAATGTCGGAGTCACTTTGCCTGCAGCTATGGTGAAATGTGTCGTAAAGCTTTCACTGACTTCTATCAGGAGCAGCAGAAGAGAAGTCAGCAGCAGTCAGCCAAACTGCCAGTTATCCCCAACTACAGCAGCCATCTGTCTGAAGTAAAGTCCATGTGCTCTTCACAGCAGGGCACAATGCTCACTTATTGACACGGCACCTGAGATACAGTTCACTCTTGTTTAATTATCCATGCTGCAGTGTCAATTCACTGTAAGATAATACAGCTGAAAAGCAAGACCAGTCACCTTCCCAATACACACAGTACAGATTGACTTTTTTACAGCTAAGATTCACTCATATTGATGATAAAAATTGACATGACAGATTGTGGACATTTAGTGTTAAACTGCCTATTCACAATATTACACATTATATTGTTCTTAATATTTTTGTGCCCTAGAATCACAGACCATCACCTCCACTGACAGCCATCAACACTGTGATCACCTACAAGCCCTCAGTGCCCTTCATCCCCATGGAAAGGCCATATTTATGGATGATAAAAACCCTCACAAGTATTTTATTTCAGGTAAGAACAGATAAAGGATCCACATTCATCATTTGTCCACTCTACAGAGGGGTCAGATATGGACTGGATAATTCCTATAGATTTATCAAGAATATACTGCTCCTCTGATCAAAGACTAACACATAATGTGATTGTAATAAGATGCAAACAATCGCTTATTTAAGCTGTGATGACTTAATATGTCTTTATTGTAGGATTTACAGGACATGTGCCAAAGGCTCGCTTCCTCATTGGGAAAAGTTACCCCATCACTACAAACCAGGCTCTAGTACAATTTGGAAAACAGCAGCGCAATGAACCCTTCTCTCAAGACACAGCAGAGGGCCAGGACAGCTCTACTCTCCCCACACTATACCACCCAAACAGGGCAGTGGTGCCATCCTTCACAGGGCACATCCCAGGTGTGTGGAAAATGACATCATTCACATGATTATAATCAACAGGTGATATGATAATGCCATTTTATAACTCCATGTGCTGTCATATAGGATACAGATTCTTGTATGGACACACGTTTGGCCAGCTATCTCAGAATGCACTGGAAAAGAGTGGCAGCAAACGGGTTGCCTGGGGAGAGTGTTGATGAAAAAATAAAACTGCAAGGAAGAACAAAGTAAAAACGCATCAGTCTGCATGAACTCTCATAAGTCGTGATTCAGGCACAAACTGCAGGGACTGCACACATTAAAACAACTTTTTTTTATTTTAAGGTTGATTGTCAATTGGCAAAATAGGGTGATTGGCAAATACAACATCTTTAAACATTAAAATACATAATATTTTTATATTTCTTGCAGACACTACTCAAGCCAGCCACTAGATGGCTTCATTGTGCAACGGAACTGAAGACATCGCTGAACCTGACTAATTTTCAGACAGTTACTACTAGAATGTCCTATCTCCTTAACGTTTTATGGTGAAAACAATATGAAGTATGTGATGTGTTCTGATTATGCATGCACCTGTGGTAATAAAAAAAAAAAAAAAAAAATATATATATATATATATATATAATATATATAATATATATATATATATATATATATTATATATATATATATATATATATATAAAAAAGCCTCTTCATGACTGAATTACTGGTGTGTTTTGTAACACAAACACAATGACATTGCATTGCTATTGCTTGCATTGTAATTTGGAGTCATATCATAACAGACATACCAAAGACATTAAAAGTTATCCATAATGTTTATGGCAAAGAAAAAAGGCTTGCTTTTTGGAGATTCTGTAATAACTCAGTACCGTGCCAACTTAATTGGTATTAATTCTGTTTCGTTGCCAGCACAACACATCACCAGTTATATCTGGAAGTTGAAAAACATATTTGACTTTTATGGTTTATCTATTACCTAAAATCTATTATAAGTATCAATATGCACATATCATACTTGTAATCTAATCATAATTGTGCTTTTGTGTGGGGTCTGTGCAGCTTTTAAAGGTGTTTCTGTGCACTCACACATCCCTATTTGTATTGCTCACAGCTACCCCTATAGCTTCATGGACATGAGTGACTGAGCTAAAAGTCCTATTTGGGATCTGTCCAGATGCAGCCACTCTGATGGTCTCTTGGTGAACCTGCAAATAAAAATACTACTGATTACATAATGTAATCATTCGGTTAGCAATTCAATACAACCAACAATTGCTTCTTACCGTCTTCTCGGCTTTTCTGTGTGACTTTGAGAAATCATGACTGCACTTGTGGATAGATCTGCTGCTCCAAACAGTTTGGCCCAGCGTAAACCACTTTCACATTGACTCTCATTTGGGACGGGCACGTTTTTCTGCTCCTCCTGTTTGCTCTCCATACTTATCTGGGACCAGTGATCAGCACCATCCTGGCTACAGTCTTCACCTTCAACCAGACCTTCTCTGGCCCACCATTCTGGAGTAGGAACAGCGCACATGCCGCTGCTCACTTGTGTCTCTTGTTGAGATGATGTTCGGTGCCACTCATGTTCTTGATGTGAATTGCTGATTTGTGCATTGCTGTGGGCATCATGCACCCTGTTAGCTTGCAGGAGTGGCCAGCTGGTGGCTAAGAGACCTGAGGGAGGCGCTGGAGAAGAAGCCCCCTGGTCCTTGGAGCAGAGCTGTCTATTATATAAGAGTCGGGCCTCAAGCAGCAGGTTCAGGTCAAAAGGCAGCGCAGAGAGTGGCTGGAGCAAAAGTAACAGCTCCTGGAACAGTGGCTGACAGTGCCATAGCGTCATGGACAGGAACCCCCATGAGTGATAGTGACTAGTCACCACATCTACCGGAGAGGCAGCAAGTATACAATCATCACACAAAAAGTCAAATGCTAAAATATCAGTAATACTGTTTATTTTAATCTTACCTTTTTGATTATTAAGATGACTAAGCCAGAACTCCAAAGATCTGAGGCTATAGCACAGAAAAACTTAATGTATCTTCATTAAACAAAACGAGTGATTTCTCTGATTAAAAATGTGTAATATATTATATAATGATTGATATTTCGTATATTTTTCGGTGTCACACTTTATACTGTTCACTTAATACAATATAATTACATTAACTAGCTATAACTATCTAACAACTATAATAATTGGAAATCCAGCTGGCCTAATTATTCTTGATTTGGCTAATGAACATATATGATATACAGTATATAAGGATTAAACAAGGAGCAATGCATTTTAACACACATTAGACTAGATGTTAACGTATAATAATGTACCATTACCTTGATATTTCCATTTTTTCATTAATGTATGTGCTTTTTCTTAGACTTACTTGAGTAGTCCCATGATGAAGGCTCTCAGTTTCATATAGTGGTCTGTGAGCTGTGGATATTGTTTGATTTTTGAAACCAGACAGTTGAGAACTTTCGTGGATGGACCTGCAAACAACATTATATATATATATATATATACACACACACACACATATACATATTCATATATATATATATATAGAGAGAGAGAGAGATTACGTGTCTTCTATATTTTTAGTCAAAAGTCCTCAGAATGGCGACTGTAAACTGTAAACCATGAATTACCTGCCCTTGTGGAGACTTCCACGACCCTCCAGGAGTGGGTTGGTCTTTGTCCAATGATTGGATCCAGTTTGTGGTCTTTTAGACCATCTTCCAGAATATTCTGTATTGATGGACACAAATGTTCAAGAACTAAGCCAGCAATGGTTGGACTGCGGGAGCTGTTACCTAGCCGCAACTACAAGACAAAATGTAAACAGTTAGTAATTACAAATAGTAGCTTCCATGTGGAGTTAAGTTGTTAAATGCTACCTTTTCCTCTGGGTCTCTGCTGCTGCCAAAATGTGCCATGATTAAATCCACTGCTCTGCTAACGGCTCTCAGCAAACCTAACATGTGAACACGAAATGTGGTACCATAAAACAATGAAGGTAAAGCAAACGAAACATTTCAGATAAGCAAAAAGAAATCCAAGTATTGAAAAGATATGAAAAATTCATAATTTTTCACATAACTAGGTCAATGCAATGCAATGCAAGAATTTCAGAATTCATTATCAAAGAGCAGAAATGGAGTAGAATTAAGAGTAAAACCCGCAGTCTCTATTCTCAGTGTCTTGCCTGCTTCATTTCCTCACATCGTTCTGATGAGCCTCTGCAAATGTCAGACTAAATTCTTAATGCATGTGGATGCTGCCTGCAGAGCTAACCACACTGTCTTCAACCATGGAGCTTGTACCAGTGTTTAGATGGCTCTCAAAGAGGTATTTTCTGTAGGTAAAGTGGCAATATATAACTACTACAGCAAAACTAATAAATCACTAAATCCTTAGGTTTTGTAAGTACTTGATCTGTTCCTCTGATCCTTGCTTGCACTTGACAAAAGCAAACACACATAGGCTACACAGCACAAGCTCAGCCAATCCCAAGCAGGGAGAGTTAAAAATAGGTCATGTTTGAGAGGAAGCCCCTTCAGGGGACTGAAGGCACCGCTGCAGCACAGTCAGCCTCTACCACTGATCTTCACAGTCCATAATCACATGTGTATGCAATGTGCAATAGTCACAGCCACCATCTCTCTAATCTAGTTTGACACATGTGACAGGATTTGATTGATAGAAATAAAATAATGTCTCTACAGCTCTCCAATGTAGATGAAAAGGAATATAGTTAGAAAAGGAATATAGATGTGTTTGAGCCTGATAAAAAATGAATGTTCTCTAAATAATACAATAAAATAACCAGTATAAAATAACATTTCTAAGGCAGATAAAAATGAGACATGTGATATGCTTCTTTCATATAGCCTATATTTTTGATATGCTGAGTTTAAATCTGTTTTGTAGTTCTTAGTCTCGACCCCAGTGAGAATGAAACTGCTATATCTGCTCCCATACTCACTCATACCTCTCCTCTGAAGACAGCTGATGGACATAGACTCATAGGACGTATCAGGGGACCGGCAGACCTCTATAGATGGCATCCCACTGGGCTGGCCATATCTTCCACTAGTCCCATAGGAAGTCCAGGACCTCAGCAGAGAGGAGAGAGGGGCTGCAGAAGACACTGCTGCTGTCAGGGTGCTGTGCATAAACCTAGGAGCAGGTGAAGAGCAATACTGGGGCAGCTTATTCTGGTCTGATACAGGAGAGGGTGGAGTCACTGACACCTGATTTAGGTGATGGGTGTCATCTGTTAGAGGTAAAGTGGGTGGGGTCATCGTGCATGAACTTTTGGAGCTGCTACATTTAGACTTGTTCAGCTGATTATCTTGCTGCTCTGGGGTAAGGTGGATAAGGTTGCGGTATGTAGGAATTTTCACCAGTGTGGCTTTATTAGGCACTAAAAGTACATCTTTGTCTGAGTAAGGGCTAGTTTGATCATATGTGAGTTTGCTGTTTGGTTGTAGCATGGCAGGACTTGTCCCTGATCGGCTCCATATGTGTCGGAAACAATCAGGACTAGGTGTACAGGTAGAACAAGTGTCTGAGCTGGAGGGAGCCTCAAGAAAGATGGGACATTGGCTGCCCATAGGAGAGAGCTGCATATCAGTAAAGCACTGACTTCTCTTGCCCTTAAAAGTGAAGCTTGGCTGGGAGCTGACTCCTCTACTGTTCTTTTGATGAATGTACTGCTCAAGAAGGCCACCCAGGAGCTGAGACTGAGCAGGAGATTTTTCTGTGGGGACCAGGACAAACGGCTGGATGGGAAGTGAGGTCGGCCTCTGAGCTTTAGTGTGGCGCTCCACAGCGGTATAGCCTGAGCACAGCTCTGTAAGTAAGAGAAGATGAAAGACAAAGTGACATCCACAACTTTTATATTCACAAAATGTCAATTGTTACATTTGTTTACCATACAAATAAATTAATTGCTTGGCAATCATAGCAGATTATCTTCCTCCTAGGAAACAGAGTTAAATTTTTATCTAAGATCCTTAACCCTTTATTGTCTCCCATGGGAGAAATCTTTCTTGGGACAGAGGGTCACATGCTTTAACACAAAAAAGACAACAGTGTTGACAACACCAGTGAATATAAATGAGTAAGAGACCAGGTATAACCATGAATTATACACCATCAGGGACATTTAAGTCACTCTATGCAGGTAAGCCCTTCACAGTCTTCTGTTCTATTAGTAACTGCATATTCCCTTGACCTATGCATAATTATGATTGCACATTCTCTAAGCCTGTATGCAAGAGGTGGCTGCATTGTCACTTGTCTATGATTTATTTTTATTTTTTAACTGCAATCTTGGAGTTTAGCAGATTAATGACTAAAGACACATAAGAATGTTCAAATCTGTTCAATTTACATCTTGGGACCCTATACCTTCTGCCTGATGCATGGGTTGGATCACTGGCCACATCCCCGTTTAGCAGTCTCCTCAAAAATTGATTCAAGTGAACTAGGGGCAATAGTCAAGGTGAACCATGTTGATATATTTTTTATGACTAGGTCTGTTTTTCCAAGTTTCTTTTTTGCCACTACCACTCAACTTACAAAGACACTGAGTGCATGTTTGTCTGAAGATGGTTACCACCCAGTAATAATAGTGATCAGTCCTTACCCCTGTCAGTGGCTTGTTCATCACTGTGATCACAGTCCAAGAGCCCAGATGGCTGAGTCTCCGTGCTTGTACCCTGGCACTTACTGCCTTGTGGGCTGCTCTGGCTGGAGCTCAGGAAACATGCTGTGTGGAGGAGGTGCTTCCTCCAGCATTCCGCTGTGGACGTGGAGGCGACAGGGAACTCTGGTATACAGAAGCACCCATCCGTATGCTGCTCCCCTCTGCCCTGTTAGAGATACACACATCAGAGATTATGTCTGTTCATGGAGGTAGTCCAAATGTACAGTGGCTTTTTAGATGGTGTTTCTACTCCGGAAACTATAGTATGCAAATGGGCAATTATTATTAGCATAATTTCTTTATGTTTAAGTTCTAATAAACAACAGTAAAACAGATAATAATATTCTGGAGCAAAATTTTCCAAAATAATTGTGCTAGACATTTATTTAAATGGCATGTACTTGAACATGACGCTTTTAAATAAGCGCCTACTACATACCTCTTTGGGTTCATTTTGTTGATGATCCCCCCAAGAGGGAGGGCTGCTCTTGCTCTGTCCCACAGGGCAGCTGATGGAGCTGCACAAGGCAGGACTGGGTGTCTGGGAAGAGAGGTCACATGACACAAGCTTATAGTACTTCTGATTGGTTCCCATAGGCAGAGCAGCTCGACTTTGAAAACAGGTGTTTAGATCTGAGGCTTCCAGAGAGGAGAGACCAGCGGGCAGAGGCTCCACACAATAAAGGTTACAGTTGGAGTCCAGGGCATGCGGGGAGAGCACAGTCTCAGCTCGGAGCTCCTGCTGTGGACTGTGTGGTACAGGATGGAGATTTAGGAACACAGAGCCCTGGGCTGACTCCAGTGTGGGACTGTTGAGGTCCAGGGGAGTAGCAGGGTTGTTGCTCCTGTTGTAAATAGTGCAGAAGTTGACCAGGATGCCATCAGAACTGTTACAAGAGGAGTCACTGTGAGGGAACAGCTCAGGAGAGCACTTTTGCAGACTGTGAATACAGCAGGACACGCTGTTCTTAATTCTGTTTGAGCTCTGGGTTACATTGGCCATCAGTGCTATGCTCGCATCATTTATGTGATAGCACTGGCATTTGCCCTGCAGATTGTCCATTTGATTTGGTTGGTCAGAAATCCATTCTTGGTTGAACTCAGAGCCAAACATTGCCCCCTCATTGCCCCAGTCACTATCACTGATTAGATCTCTTATACCATTAGTGACAGGCCAGTTTGTGTTTCCATGCAAAACAAATGAAGAATCCTCACAATATCGATGCAAATTATCCCCATCACTATCTTCATCCTCCTCGTCCTCATCCATTTCTGAGCTGGGGAGGAAGGAGTTGTGAAAGCGCACACAAGTTTTGCCCTGATGGGTGGCTCTCCTGAGCTGAGAGCTGCTGTCTTCTGGGGAGGAGGAGGGCTCGTACCTGCCACTGCTGTCACTGGTGCCCTCCTCCTCTGTGCGCTCTTCTGTCAGACTGCTGTAGCTGCTGGACAAATGTCTGCGCACACCATTAAAAGCATGTTCTCTGTTCAGAGAGTCCCTCTCAGGCAGGGACACAGCCCTGGTCAGTCCTGCTGTGCACAGGCGGTTGGGCCTCTTCTCTGAGCTGTACTGGACAGGAAGCTGCCATGAAGGCAGCTGCACCACTGGGAAATGACATGCTACCAGCGTGTCCCCTGACTGACTAGAAGCACCAATCATAATGGAAAGGACTGTTGGAACGTTGTGATGAATATTTCTCTGAAAGAGAGAGTATACAAAAAAACATAGATTTACAGAAAATAAAGTAAGGGAATATATTAAATTTTGCTGTAAAGGGCACAACATCTGAGTTGTAAAATAATGTAGATTTAGATGTTTTGCACACCAAATGCTTTTATATTCTTGAATATTTTTCTGCCTTTGGACAGACTCTGCCCCTTGTTTTGAACACACTATACTGCTGAAGTCTTTATGTGTTTAAGCTAGTATAATTTAAAGTACAGCTGTAGACTATGTACTGGTCACTGTGTTAAACTACTGTGTTTCTGTGCTGTGGTCCATGGCAGAGCCACGCTCTACGATTCAATCAACTATTAACAGACCCCTCCCCACAGAGCCCCAACCAACCACTGCTGCTCACACTTACTCAGCGCCTCTGTAACTAGGGCAGCTGCACTGCAGTGATGCTCCACCGGCACTAACTACAAAGCCACTGTCAGTCTCTAACCTAACCTCAGGAGTTCAAGTGTGAGCGGAGACAAATTCAACTGAGAAGTTGGAGTACATTTTGCTCATTAATATGATGTCAACTATATTAATAGGCAAACTGTGAGCTGTCACATACACATTTGAATTGCAAATGGTCCATAACGTGAAATATATAAGCACAAAACCGACGTAACAGATTAACACAAAGTGAGCATCCTCACAAATATTGCAGTAAAGTGACAGATATTATAATAACACATACATCAGAACACATATTAAAATGTAAGGCTACACACTGTGTCTGTCATTATTTGTAAACTGCATATGAGAGCTCATGGTGTTTAGTTTTGTTATTTTGTTATTTTTTTCTCAATTTGGTTTAAAAACCTTAACAGCAAAAATAATGAGCCATTACTTAGTCCTTGGCTCCTGGCACAAAAGTTTATTTGTCTGTATACCTGATCCTCATTTGGAAATCATTATGGATGGATTCTGATCCTAAACCAAGTCTCACATTTCTCTGAGCAGCACAATCTTTAGCCCACTTCAAGACATCAGATATATTTATGCAATGTGGTGACCTTAATCCTCAGTCAAAATAAAAATAAAAATTGTGAGTAAAAATAGAATAACTAAAACAGATCCAAAACCATGCACTCCCTTAACCAAATAAAAAACCTGTCAATGAATAGTAACTCAGTTATCGCTTTATTAGGATGAAGTTAATTAAATGATCTATTCTAATATGTTCCAGAGCAGCAGGAGTGGAGACACTGTATTTAGTTTCACTTTATATAACAGGTCAGTATTCCAGTGCTGTCGTGAAGTAGACCATTTTGACTGACTTAATGGAGAAGTTGAAATGTCTCTGCATGTTTATAGAACTGGAAGTTTCCAGGACAAATCTATGCCAGTCCCGTCAGAGTTTTTTTTTTCTTTTTTCTAAGGGTACACGGGCTTTGGTTCATATCCACAGGAGAAGTGGCATACACTGTGGATTAAAGCCAATTTAAAGAAACATCTAGTTCTAGTCAACATAATTTATATGGAAAAGACCATATCGCAATGGCAATAACAAAAATATGTTTAATTAAACCATGGTAGGGCCTACATGACTACGAGTAGCCTACATTAATGCTTTCTTAGGAACTATAGTCTACATTAAACTTTTAGACAAAAATCACAGAAAAAATAGATAATAAATAAAATAAAAACGCCTGTCTTTTTGGTTTCATAATGAACATGCAATAATAGAAAGCTAAGAAAAAACATAATATTAAGATCAAGCTTAAAAGAACATAGAGCAATAAGATGAAAACCAATAAAATAAAACTTCAAACTAATAACGCACCAATGAAGTGGCCTAAACATCGACATTGTGATGAATGAAATGATGTACGTCACTATATGATACTTACTTCAGTCTTTTTTGGTCGTTCTCTCATCCAATGTCCATATTCGTTATCAGCGTCACTTGAAAGGTTTTCAAAAAGAGTCGATAAATCATCAGAAATAGCATGAAATAAATGCTTTATCAAAAGGTGCGGATGAGCGCTGCAACATCCGGCGCTCAAATCTGATAAAAGGGCATTTTTCTTCAGAATTAAATTCTGCTGCCTAAGCAAAAACTGATGTGCACTATTTATAACTGTAGGTTAACATCTGGGTAACACGAGACCGGTCCGACATTGGCTCTGGACAAAGCGGTCCGGCACAGCTTCAGCACCGCGCACAGGCGCTGGACGAGGCGTTGCGTCATTACGCTCTAGTCCAATGAAAACAGAGAATGGGCTGGCAGTCGCCCAATCACTGACACCTTGGAGGATAGGCTAATTCACTCAGGAATTCACTCCTTTCAATATAAAACAGTATCATATGTTTAAGGTAGCTGAGAAAGGTTTTCTTAGAGTCAGGTCAGGATAATACTACAATTGCCCGTTAACTACCTTAACTGTCACAAGTATCGTTTTTTTTTTTTTGCCTTTTCGAAATGCTTTCGAATGGTGTTATTTTGCATTGCAAGTTAGCCCTCTAGTGGTAACTGAAGTCCATTCGATTCCTCCTGTAGTGTTTCACAAATATTATATATATATATATATATATATATATATATATATATATATATATATATATATATATATATATATATATATATATATATAATTTTATTTTTTTTACATACAAAGATCTCCAATAGAAATTTTCAGTTACGAAACGTAGTTGTGTGTTTGAATACCAAATAGGCAATTAAATCCAAAATTATATAGAAAAAGGTTTTATAACAAAAAGTGAGCAGTTATTTACAAATACATTCCTGACATTGGTGTATTTACATGTTTACATGATGCATAAATAGTACAAAAAATCTAAAGCATGTTGTAAGAATTGTTTATATTTTCTTAAGAAAAATACACAGATATCACATCCTCACTAAAGCAGACAAAATGTTGAAGCAGTTTACAACTGTGCTGTTTAGTTCCAGTTCCAGCTTTGTGAGGAAAAAGTCCAGGTTCTACATTCCACTTATGCTCTTGTAACTTCGGCCCATAATTCAAATTTAAGGACAAGGACCAGATGGAGTTGTTTTTGTTGCAGTTTCCATCTCAAGGTGTTTTCCAAAAGGAACATGTATTCTTCCTGTGGAGATCACAAGTTATATTATTGAAATCATAAACCAAAGTACAAAGATCATTTCAAATAACACACAATAATCTGATGATCTAAAAGCTTTAACAATAACAACTAAATACAAAACATGTCCTAAAAGTGGTCCTACCTGCAGAACTGTGTGCCACACTCAGAGTGGTCTCGACAGCTTGCCCCTACGGCCTTCAGGCTGTTCCAGCGCCACAACAGGGACCGCTTTGTTCTCAGGATCACACCAGTCCAGTCATCAGGGACAGGCAATGAATTCACCTGTCAAATAAAAGATAAATAAATTTGAGGATTCAAAAATAGATAAGAAAAAAATAAAAATATAGAAAAATAGTAACTTACTTGGAAAGTAGAGATCAAAATCAGGACAACAGATAGAACAACAATTGTGTGCTGAATTTTGGCCATGCTGAAGAGAGGTGATGAGGTATCCTTCTCTGTGGTGGAAGGGCTCAGCTTTGTATTATAGCTTCTAATTGGGTTTGGGAGGAGTTTCTTATCAAGAGATAATTTTTAAATTAATCTCAATTTATTGACTTGTAGGTTTCAAAACTAGCTTTACACTGGTTCTTATCGGCTTATTATTGACGGTCAAAGGTTGTTTGCCACTGAGTAAATTACACTTGATCTGGGTTATAAAGGACATTCCACGTTGTAAGGTCTGATTTTAAGTGTTCAGTATTTGAGTACTGCTTTGTGTAAAACAGTGAAATAGCCTGTACATTTATATGTACTGTACTATATACATATTATTAAACTATATTATCTGCAAAGAACCTTTTTTAGTTTTAGTTTAGTTTTGAGGATTTTTTTTAGACATAGAATGTAAAAAAAAAAAAAAAAAAAAAGAGTGAAATTCATTACAGCATTATTATTGCAAAATTCAATGTGTTTAATTTATTGTAGGTGCTTTGGAGATACAGATTAAATTAGTCTTTTAGATTTTATTATTCTTAGAATTGGGAAAAGATTGGGTATTTAGGGTCACCGTAAAGCTAAAATTATATTTAAAAAAATATTGACATCAATATCAAGAAAGTTAAAGACAATAAGAAATTTTAATATGTTTACTGAACATATATGATAGTAACGCAATACAGTGTTGATTAGATATTTCACCTATGAACTGTGAAAGTTTATATTTGCAGTCTGCAAAACCTGTAGTGTGGAGTATAAATATATGCAGTACAACCAGCACAATGTCACACAAAACTGCAGCAAATACTGTCTGTGGTTAAGTACAGAAATTAACAAATGTTTTAGGCAAAAGTTACTTCCAGGAACAATCAAATAAAAGTGCAATTATGCTCAATAACATGCATAACTACTCAACTATTCAACTTCAGTGTTTTTGGCAAGATAATCAGACAATATTCTGAGTGAATGGCTTACAGTTTGAGACATTAAAGGATTAAAATATATTATTTAAATCACTCTATCTGTGCCCAGGCACCAGAAATGAATCCCTAATAATGAGCAGTGGTTCCCAAACTCTTTTGAATCATGTACTCCCTAATCCAGTGTATTTGAAGAAAATGTCTGTAAATGCTGTACACATCATATAATATACAGTATAATAGTTAGTAAGATTTTTTTAATTATATTAAAGCATATAAATCACATTTAAAACATTTATATTTGCATGGGAGATCTAAATCACAAAAATTCTTATAAAAATGGCTATTTCCTTTTTTCCCCATCCTCCTCATGTACCCTCTAGGTAAGCATACCCCCAGTTGTACCTGGACCACGGTTTGAGAACCACTGCCTATATATCATATCAATATATATCAATATATATATATTGATATATATATATTGATATACACAACTGTTTTGTTCACTTTGTTGTAAAATCAGAAAATATTATTGATCTATTTGGTCATATTAAATGAAAATAATTAATCATACAATTTGGCCTGTGTGTAATATAGCATTCCCTTTTAATTTACCAGTAAACTTGCTGATAGTGCACCTATATTTACAAAGAAAAAGTCATGTCTATAAATTGTATGAAATGAAGCCAACACTTAGCATTAGTGGTACGAGTTGTACAGGGTGAGCTTTACAAGCTTCTTTGCATTGCTATGATGAAAGAAGAGGCTCTCTTTCAGCAGCAGTACTCTGAAAATCACACAAAGCACAGCAGATAATTAAAATATTTAGATATATTTTACTATGGATAAGTCATGATTACTGTTTCTAGGTAGGTAGGTGTTACCTCTGGAATCTTCTGCCGACACATGAGGAACATATAGAGCAGTCCTATGAGGATGCCCAGGCCAATCAGCATGAATGGAAGATTTACCAAAACAGTCTGCTCCACCATGACCATCTTTAACTTCAGCACTGAGGCGTCGTCAATAACAACACTCTGACATACATCAGGAGACAGACATTACACTGTCAAATTCAAATCACATGTTATCATTCAACTATTGTGCATAAAACCTAATACAAACCTCATTGAGCCACACCACAGGGAAGATCACGGTGGGTACATTCCCAGTTTGACTACAAGAAAGAAACAAACAATTTAACACATACAGACATTTCCAAGAAAATTCAGACAGTTTATGTACTGAGGTGTAGTGTTTACTCATAAGGAAGCTAGCAGTGTTCAAAAGTCTGATTATAATGATGATGATCATCATCATCATGACGACAGTGGCAATTGCTTAGTAAATTATAGATTGTGTCTGACTGTGTTGACTGAATAGCATTAAAGAAGAACAAATGAGAAATGGTGTGAAAACTAATTACCTGAAAACACTCAATTTCTGTACAAAGACATTGATTTGGAGGCGCTTGGCTGCTTGTAGAACAATTCCTGTCAACTACATAAAAAAACAAAAAGAAATTAAAGTATGTATGGTTTCTTAGTCAGTTGTTGTTATGCATTTCAGCTGGCACTAGATATGACCCAAGTGCACTGACACCTAAGGCTTTATGATGAATCATAAAACTTAATCAGACAAGTGTAACCGTAAAGACCAGTAGCTAGTTTACAGGCTTCTATATCACAAGATGAATGGGGATCATTCAAGGGTCAAATATTACAGTTGAAATTATGGACTTCAGTTCTTTATAAACCATAACATAATTCAGCAAGTATTTGCAATAATTTTTCATCTTTGTCAGGTAAAGGTTTAATTACAAAGACACCAGCTCCATTTCCTTGATTATACAGATCTTCCTGGTGTTCACCTATAAACGCTGATAAGACACACTTATCAGTCAGGAGCAGCCTGGTACCATGCACAAATATTTAATTTTTAACCACATCTTGTAAAAGAAGCATGCTTTTGTATGTGTCTGCCATCTAGTGGAGAAGAAAACATACTGGATTTAGATCTATGGCGGTTTGGTGCCATTCCTTTTTAGGCCTCATGCCAAAGACGTCCTGGACAAATTTATCATCAGCTTGGTAGAAGTGGGGGGAGGACATCAAAATTGGTGCCCCTAAATACAAATTCAAAACATAAATGGTGAGACAATGACAATGCTACATTGGAGTCAACACAAGTACAGTTTTACCTTTGCATACACTGACATTGAGCACTCCTGAGCCTAGGCAGTTTCCAGCAGGGACACAGAAACCAGCATTGTCTGGGTTGACTGTCAAATTCGCAAAGACCTTACTGGGAGGACTAAAACGATACCCCGGGATGTCTTTTACTGTAACATCCTCTTCATATTCTGCATATAGAGATCTGGACAAAGGAAAGAATAATCACCAATACTGTAATTATAATAGACCTTTTAAATTAATTCCTTTTATACTGGAACCAATACAGAATGTACCAGTGGTTATCAATGTTACAATGTTTTGTTTTTTTTATTGCTGAGGCCCTTCATCTCTTTTTCAAATGGATCCATGGACTCTTTCTTCAGCAGTGTTATTTTTTGTTTAACAAAAGCTCAATTTAAACAAATACATTCGTAGATATAATGACAGTTAAAACAAGTTTTGAACAGTAAGGCTGTAAGGCGCTACTGACCTTAATTTAGAGTCCTGGCGGGTTAAATAGATATCCTTAATCTATGCAATCCGCATGAAAAAGGCTTAACTGGACTTTCTTAGACTGGCTGAGAATGAGCTGTGTTGAGAAACTGACCCAGACAGAGTTTTGAATTACTTTAATTTACTAACCTGCACAGATCTGAGGAGAACATGTAGAGCACCTCATTTTTAGAGAGAACAGGATGAAAAGAAGCTCCATTGGTGCCATTAATCATGTTGCATTCATCAGTTGTCCACCAATCCAAGGAGCTATATAAACAGAAATAATCTCCTACAGTATGTGGGCTGGTTATAGTTAGTTTAAATATTCAAGCAATAATGAGCAGTTACCTTTTACCATTCCACGTGTCCACCCTTGCAAAGTCTTTGTAATTTTTCAGACCAGTCAAAAAAACATATTCTCCATCATTGGAAGCATTATTCTGAAAAAGGAAATAAACATTGCAAAAATATGTCTATTTTACTATATGAATAGTAAAATACAAAAGGTATGCAAGGTAAAAAAACAAAAAACAAAATACAGAACCTTGTAGAAGAGCCCAAAAACATCATCAATATCCGGTTGAAGCTTCTTGAGTGTTTTAAGTAGTTCATCTTCATACCCCCAGAGAAGTTCCCCAACAGTTTGGGTGGTAAATAGGCCTTCCCCTAAGGACCTCATGTAAGCAGAAATTAAATTGGCGAAAATAGGTTCATTCTTGAATTTGTCCATGACAGTCTGTTTATGCACAAAAGGAGTGATTAGTTGCATATGTACTTTGAATAATATCAAAATAATTAAATCACATCAACTTTATTAAAAATGTGAAGGTCTCACCATTGCAGGGATATTAACAGTCCTGATGAGATCAGTCTCTGGGCCTCTTGACATGTTTGGCTGAAATATGTAAGTCTTAGTGTTGACAGCTGATACTTTGGTTCCATTTTCTAAAAAGCTGACTTCCTCCATTGGTCGATATTCTCTGATGAAAAGATACTTTACAATTAAATGGAATACCAATTTACATTCCAGGAAAGATAAAACATTTTACCAATATTTTATTATACTAGATAGTTGCATGGATTGTGAAGAATTAGGTTAAGAATTAATTGTTATAATCTTTAAAAAAAAATTAAGGGAGAGAAGATTAGGACAGTAGTGACACACTAGGAATTGCAAATGTTATTAACCTATGCTTATAATCTATCCTATTTTATATTCACTAGGCACATAAGTGAATGTGAGCATGGGTATGGTTGAAGCATAATGTGTATAGCATTTTTCTGAGCTGTTACGTGGTAAGATGATGGTGGTTAAAAAAACATGATTAAA
Source organism: Boleophthalmus pectinirostris (assembly GCF_026225935.1). Classification (NCBI taxonomy): domain Eukaryota; kingdom Metazoa; phylum Chordata; class Actinopteri; order Gobiiformes; family Gobiidae; genus Boleophthalmus; species Boleophthalmus pectinirostris. The sequence continues at coordinate 30,180,572 of NW_026571133.1, forward strand.
TGGAGACTGAGTGTTACGTAAAATGGAGTGCGGTGTTCCCCAGGGCTCAATTTTAGGTCCAACCCTTTTTAATCTTTACATGCTGCCACTAGGACAGGTCATCAGGAGACACGGTGTTAACTTTCATAGCTACGCTGATGATTCCCAACTCTATAGCCGTGTCTCCTGGTGACCTGAGCCCGATCGACACCCTTTTTAACTGCATTTTAGATATTAAGTCCTGGATGGCAGCAAACTTCCTGCAGCTCAACCAGGGCTTTTATTACAAATCGTGTTGATTACTGCAATGCTCTCCTTTCTGGTCTTCCAAAGAAATCCACAGCTCCATTGCAGCTCCTCCAAAACTCTGCAGCACGACTGCTGACAAGGACCAGGAAGCGAGAGCACATCACCCCAGTACTGAAGTCTCTGCACTGGCTTCCTGTGAGCTTCAGGATAGATTTTAAAGTTCTTTTATTAGTTTATAAAGCTCTTAATGGTCTTAGTCCTATTTATTTATCTGATCTGCTTTTATCATATGAGCCCTCTCGGACTCTCAGGTCCTCAGGTAGTCTTCTTTTAACTGTCCCAAGAGTCCAGACTAAAACTCACGGTGAGGCCTCATTCAGCTTTTATGGCCCCCGTTTGTGGAACAGTCTGCCTGAGGATCTGAGGTCCGCTGCGAGTGTTCATATTTTTAAAAGTAAGCTCAAAACCTATCTTTTTAATTTAGCTTTTAATTGAAACTTTTATCTGTCTTAACTTAAATTATATTATTATTATTATTATTATTATTATTATATTTATTTATTCTAAATTAAATTATCATTACTGTTTTACTTTGTCTCCATTTGATTTTAGCTCTCCATTTTGATTTTTATAATAACCTTTAGGAGTTTTATGTTTTTGTTTTTATGTTTATGTTTAAATGGTTGTATATATGGATGAAACAAAGGGATGGGATGGGGGGTTGCTCTTGATTTTAATTATTGTATTGTAATTTTTCTGTTGCATGTGAAGCACTTTGTGCTACATTTTAAATGTATGAAAAGTGCTATACAAATAAAGTTTGATTGATTGATTGATTTTTCCTTCCTCACCTGTAAGTGTATGGTCCAATCTCCACAACAGCAGGCCTTTCGCCATCCAGGACCTCCAGTGGATTGGTCAGGTTAAAAAAGTAAAACTGCATGTAGATGGGAGCTGGTGGATTCTCCCAAGCATTAAATGCTTCTGTGCCATTCTTCAAAATGACCTCCTGTTGAATACAAAGGGCAGTGGGTCAGATATTCTCACAGGAAGCCAAAATACGAGTTCTCAGTATAATACGCTGCTGAGTCTGCACTCTGAAAATCATATGACAAAAGCAGTCACTGCACAAAAGCACAATTTACTCAGCTCCAAGAGTGAGTCATTTGTGGTACTTTATCTTTGTGTGCTAACACATTTTTGGACAACCATGAACATGTAGATTATCGACATGATTTAAAAAAATTCTCTCTTAATGTCAAAACTTGGAATACTTTACACTGTATAACACAATCCTATAAAATACCCACTCCAAACAACCCAAACATTTTGTAAATAACATCCACAACACAGATTGAAACGGTCTGTTGTACAATTAGAATAAAACACAATGCATTTCAGTCTTACTACAAAAAACTTAATGATTCAAATGCAGTCTAGCAGTCTTAATGGCAAAAAGCTGTCCACTGAACACAGAAAATATTTTTGTTTACCTTTTTCACCAGCGCCTGAAGGAAATGTGGAAACACGCTAGACAACACCAATGAAATGCCTAAAATAAGAATTAAGATAGAAAATATTCCAGTGCTGTATATGCAACATGATTTCAGCATGATGGCGAGTAAAGACCAATATTCAACAGCTAGCCAAGCTGTAATGTCAGCGCTGTTTGTTTTGATGTGTCTGTATGATGTTACAGATTTAGCACTTCCGCTTTGGCTTATAAGCGACTTCCGGGTAAAAAATAAATAAAACATTTTATTGCTCTAACTCATGTTAACTCTCTTACCGATAGAATTTGGTGATTGTGAAGTCTTAATTAGAAAAGGTTGGAATTGTAGATAGAGTCCTATTTTAATTTAGTTTGATCCGACAATACTATTGAATTAATTATCTTGTCATTATACGCTCTCTGTTTCGTAGTCACATGACAGCAATTGCATCTTAATTGATTAGATTTGAGCTTCCCCTTGATTAATAGTCAACCACTCCAAACCAATAAAAACAATGTTTAATACAAAATATTTGAACAATAATTACCAATACATCTGTTTTATGATTAAGATACTTTTATAAGGTTTTTAGTTGAAACGTATGGATTGGTTAACTGCAAAAAATATATTATTATTATTATTTGTATTATTATGCTTATTATTTTTAACAGGCAACCAACACAGGCATACGTTTGTATTTTATTCATTAATTTTCTGGCCGTAGTCGTAGAAAGATATGCCGCTAGATGACGCCATTACATAGACCAATGCAGATTTTATGGAGGTTCGGCTTCTTTTGATTGCGTTTTGACGTATTGTTCCTTGTGTCCACACACAAACGACTTGTTTGATAAGAAGGGGTAGCATATTTTAACTGTTCATGTGCCTAATTAAGTTCACACCCGAGACCTAGTAGAAGAATGAAATTCACACAAGCTCAAGTTCTTGTTTTGAACTTTTGAGCCCTGTTGAATAATGACTGCATGTAGCATACTTCTAGGTCTAATGCTGCTTCTGAAACAGGGCATTATTTATTTAATGCATTTAGCCAAATATCACAGAACTTGAACTTTTGACTGAAGAATGAATATTAAATGAAAAGACAACATTTACTTCTTCCCTCTAGCAGACTGTGGATATTTGGATTGTGATAACAGCAGAAGCCCCCATGCTCCAGCCAGTGTTCCCAGTGTTCCCAGTGTTGGCCTGAACCTGAAGAATGAGGCACAATGAGCTCGAGTCTGCGCTCACGGAGCAGGGGGAGTGACGACACTGCATTGAAGCGGACAGCCTTTGAGCCCAGAGCAAAGACAGGCAGCTCTGTGAACACCACAACTTTTGATGTTTGCTGCCCGGGAACGGGCACAATCAGCCCGACACTTTTCTTCTTTACGTAGATCGGCTCGACTTTGCTCCGAAGCAACTCGCGGTTTACTCGCCGACACTGCTGCTGCTAATTCTCCCTTCAAGTCAATCTGTGTGCCACTTGTTTTATATGTTTCATTCTGGACTAGTATCAAGGTAAGTGGTGTCCAGTTATTCACAACTTATTTGTTGCGTAAAATCACCGTCTTGGCAGTTCGTGGGTTTAGGTTTTAAATTAAAGAATACTACCCCCGTACAGCTATTGTTTAGCCTCTTGGAGCTGTTAAAAAGCGTACAATCGCACATTCTTGTGTTTTGTGCCCATTGATGCTCGCACAGGGCGCGCATGCTGATCCAGTCTACAATAGGTTGCCAGGTTAATCATTTTTCATAACATCCTATAATGTCAGCTGAACGCACTTCATATGTCGAGTAGCGGCTTCTTCAAATGGTCAGAAACAGTGAGTGAATTATTATAATACTGGAAGAAAACCTTACTGTGCTTCAGCAGAGTTTATCGCTAATGCTCAGTATGTAGAAAAATATCATATTATTTCGTGACATTGTGAAAGTAAAAACAAAGAATAGCCGTAGAGCTGAGAACCTCGATGTAAATAGCAGTTTGACAAAGCAGTTCAGCCTTGACTATCCTTGATACACCCACCAGCAGCCATGCTTTTCACACTGTCCACTGCCTACCCACATACTCCATCTCTTTATTTTCCTACACATTATATGAGATATGCAGAGTGGCTTAGTCATTTCTGTCTGTAACTATTGTCATGAAAGAAAGGTAGTTCTAGAAGGCAGGAATGATTGTTTGAAAAGTCCTGAAGTAGAATATATGTCATGTGTAAATAAGGCCAGGAAAGAGAATGATACCTTTTATAAAACAAAAAACAAAACAGTAACTTGCCCACTGCCGTGCACAGACTCGGGTCCTTAGCTGACATTTACTAATGACCATAACAGTATAATATGGTGGTGGCAGAAAAAAAAAATCTTCAATTCTCATAAGAGTTTATGTCTTGTTTTCCTTGTAGTGATTTAAGAAGTGGGTGACTGCATGGACTGGACTGAACATGAAGAGCCTCAAAGCCAAGTTTAGGAAAACTGATGTAAGTAACACATGTGTGAGGTATCTGCTGCTATGTGTGCTGCACGTGTAGACTGTGCAGACTCTGCAGCTGACTCACAGTCTATGTATGTATAGCTCAAACTACGACTTATGCCACTTTCTCTACCTTGGGGTCAAAGACACTGCATGGCCTAAGAATATTCAACTTAATATGACAATAATTAAATTGTCATTGCCACTTCTTATTAATCAGCACATGCTGCGTTACACAAAATTCACAAATTTATCATGCCTTTGTTTGAATACACTCAAACAGTTCTGAGCCAAAGTTGACCCATATATGTTCCAATTGATTTTACAGGCTCTAAAATGGGTCAAAGCAAGACAAATAGTGGTTTTAGGCTAAGAACTTTGGAGGTCACAGTGAGGTCCTAACACTGCCACAAGAAATGATTGAACATTTCAGAGCTTCCATATGCTTCCCATCAGTGTCCTGGAGATCATATGAAAAGTCAGAGATACAACGGGTTGAAGATTTATGTTGTTGGTATCTGAAACTTAGCCCAGAATCACAACACTTTTTATAAAGAGTCACCTGGGAGGATGAACTCTTTTCAAAGCATGAGGTCCATAGTGTGTGTGGATGTAGCTGTGATCCATGTGCATGTGAATCAAAGGTTTGGGAGTGGTTGCTGTGAGACTGGGTTGGAGTCTACGGTACTTTACTCTAACAGGAAGTGGAGCCTGACTCATGTGCTGTCAGGGTGTTTGGGCTGACAGGAAGGCAGGCAGGGATCCCGGATGAAGGCGCATGTCTTAGGGAGTGTCCACAGGAGTGTGCACAGTGCAGTGGGGGAAATACTGACAAATGAGTGCTTGGTTATGAAGACTGTCTTTAAGAGATTACAGTGTGTGGTGTGGCAGGATGAAAAGCGAAAGATCAAGAGACACAAAGAAGGAATAGTTAGGGCAGAACAACCAGGCTTTTAATTTGGGCTAGGTTTGCTGTTTTCCCCTGCTAATTTTATTAAGTACCTTATCATAACTTTAAAGGTGCAGTATGTAGCTTTTCTGGTGGAAGGTCCGCCACATGCTTGTCTCCATGGAGATTTTACTGCTTTGCAAAGTAATAACAACTATCTCCATGGAGAACCTTCACCAGAAAAAGTTATTGTTATCCTTTAAACCTTTAAAACTAACCGTAATTCACTGTTGACAAAATGCATTTGCTGAACTACGTGATCAGTTCCTAATTATTCAGTTGTGATAAGTTCATACACAACTTTACACACATCATTCATACAAAACTCATTGTTCCAACTCACAGGCAACATGTCTGCTGATGACTGCTAAAACACTGTCATACAACATTTCTACTGGTTGTAAAAACAGCATTAACACATAAATACTACAGAAAAGGCCAGTAATGACACAGACATAAATATTAGTAATGTCTTCATGTGATGAGGTAATAGGAGGTAATTGAGTGAAAATATTGGACAAATACTGAACCAGGAGCAAGGTAGCATAAGGTAACGATTAACAGTCTTTCAAAACAACAGGATAATTGCATTTAGAAACATGTCAAACATCAAAGCATAGTCATAACTTATTTTTCTCATGTGTTTTAAAAACTGACTTTTTTGTCATGGATAGTTTGAGTACATTTTCTAAACATACAACAAGATGTATTCATAATTTGATCCATATGCAACTACATTATGTATCCAGCCCAGGTTTATTCATTATATAAAACAAATCTATTCTTCCCTGACTGGTTTTCAGTTGAACCTCACATAAAGCTTGAACCCAGAGGCCTAATATTAGATAATTATTGCAAATTCATTCAGCTATGTGGAGGGGGACAGAGGAGGTCATTGTCCAGGGGAATATCTGACACAGTTCAAGGACATAGCAGTTTCTCAGTGCTTTTTTACCTCATTGTATCCTTTCGAATCTCATGTTCATCATTGCATCCCAATGATAGGAGAAGTAGACAATTACATTGGATTCCTTATTTACTGAAATAGGCAGCTGTAGGTGTTTGGTGGAATAAACGGAAGAGCTGGATGCGGATGTCGCTTAGAAACCAGACAGGCTTTTATCGTCAGGGTTCTGAAGGTCTTTTCTGACATATGCTGCTGTATTTGCTTTCATCAGCAAAATGACTGGATGTGCCTTTTATGTTGTTAAATTAGCTAATTACGTCCGTTGTTTGTTTATATAGCACTGTCTCACCTTAAGTATGCTATACTAGTTGATATTAACACTAGCATCAAAACTAGATACTCATTTGAGCAGGGATCAAAATGAAAAAAGTCACATTTACAGGACAGAAATTAAATGTTTTCTGAATGTGCCTAGAATAATTCTGAGGCCACATAGATTAGTACATGCCCATGGACTGAGGAAGCTACCTAATTGGCTGAGGAATTACACAGATGTAAAGTAATATAAAATAATTTACTAATACTATGATCTTATGTTGAAAATCACATTTGAGTGTGATACTGTGATATTGGAATCGGTATTGAGTATAGAGTGTATTCCTTAGTATTGAAATTGGGTTTGAAATTTTTGTATAGTGACCACATTACATGCATGCTAAAAACAAATCTTTATTTGAAATGGCAGCGAATGCAATTCTGTCCATTCTACAATGACATTAATATGGGCATTTGGGCATTTTAAAATTCAGAATCTACATGGAGTCAAGAAGGCACTCAAAGCACTTTACCTCAAAAAACCAGTCACTCATTCACACACCAGTGTGTACACTGGGGCTGAGGTGGGTTAGGTGTCTTGCCCAAGGACACAACAACATCTGTGGGAGTTGGAATAGCACCCACAGATGAATGGTGTGGATCTGACCGCTTAACCACTATTTATGGCGAGAGCGGGATTCAAACCGCCAACCTTTGGATCAGTGGACAAACGCTCTACTTGACTGAGCTACTATTACACCTTAAAATGACTCAAAACAATACCCAAAATAGGATTAGCTAAAATAAAATCTCCTTGCTCTATTTTAAGTGGTGTGTGTCAGTAACAGAACACTGGAATGTTTCCCCAACACTAGATCTCCCATTTTAAGACATGCCTTTTTCATGAAGTCATACATTACACAGTGGGTGAATTGTAATTGAATCTATTTTGTTATTCTTACTATTATTTTTATACATCTGTTCATTTAGAGGAGCTCCATCCTAAACAAGCAGCCTGTTCTCTATCTTACTTCCTCAATGTGACAACCTGACACGAAACTGAAAAATGACCAGCACCGCCGAAGACTATGTGTTGTTTCTGTAAGATTAGACAGCAAAGTAAGGGATTAAGTAAACACCATCTGAAATTTAAATCTGTTAGTGGTACCAAAATCTTGACATCAGTTGCTTGTATAACAGTATAATTAAAGACTATTTATTATGAAAATGAGAGCCACTAGCCAAGGTTTTTGTTTATTTTGAGTATTTTTTTGTATTTTACTGTAGAATTTCTTTAGGCTGTGGTACTTTAGTCACTTATTTGATTAACTGGTCAATGGTGCCTTGACCAAAATTTGGGAGTAAATCATGAGTCGCCTGCTTTTTCACATACATTTCCTAGTACTTTTCAATTGGAGTACTTTATTTTGCACCAACTCCTGTGCAGTTGTAGTGTTGTGAGTCTAGTTTGGGTCAGATCAATCATATATATTGAAAAGTTTTAAGAGCTTTTGCCATGCCCCCTTTTTAATCAGCTAATCTTTGACCAAGAATTTCTTTAGTCAACTGCTACTCTACTTTACATTGCCTAGTGAATATTGTATTACATCCTTTTTGTATTTTTTCACAAAACTATATTACGTTTTGATATACATGTAATGGTTATTTTCTAGTTTCACTGTACTGATACAGTTTAAGATTGATGGTCACCTAGTTCACAATATCTCCTGTTGAACCACAATCTAGTCTTACAACACAAGCTAATGTAACATGCATTTCTTTTATTTGTCAAATACGCCCTCACATCCATGGCCCAAAAAGACCTCTCCTACCACAGGATTCTTCTCATTCTTTTGTGGCTTCCTTGTGCGTCTGATTTTTGGGGAAAAAATGTCAAAATACTGTGCAATCTGTCCAGAAGCACGCAGCCCGACCAAGTCAACATTACAGTCTCTATTCTCCAGGTTAACTACAGTTTTAGCACATTCACCACTGCCAATGCTCTGCTCTGTACCTCCTACGCTTTGCTCTTATATCGCCAATCATAATATTAACAGTGACAATACAGGAAATGATTCTTGAAAGCACTATTTGTACGTGTGCCATTTTGGTTCACATTGCATTTGTAATAACCTGGTATTATTTTACATTTTATATTTTATATTTTGGGTGCTCAACTCTTTTTTTTGTTTCTTACACGATTAAACTATGTTATTACATTGCTATTAGGGATACTGGGGAAAGGAATACTGATCAAAATAAATAATTGTTTATGGGGCGATAATTAGATCATATTCATAAAGCAGCTGATCAAAAATCGGTTATAAAATGGATTGCAGGGATAGGTATGGTTCAAGTATTGCACAAAAGAAAGAGCAGAATTATTTTCTTGGAACATTCCATTGTTATTTTTGCAGCTTTTAGACATCTTATATAGACAATGCACAGTATTCTAATCTTGCATATCTTTATTGTAGACAATTTACTGACCACCTCTACGGCCTCAGCTCATATTTTGGATTCAGTCATATATTTGGTGCAATAATAAGGGAGTGATGGTGTATTTCCATGTGAGCAGTGTTTAGGATAGGAAAACACTGTAATCTGGTTTCTGGGAATAGTTTTGGACTACAGCCACACAAATACTTAGACATGATTGTGCTTGGGTTGTCAGAAACACTTGTGCTATGTGCTATGACATACTAATAACCTCATAAACAACAGTTCTCTCTATTTATGTAGTCATGTCATATTTATTTGTCCAAAATAACCGGAGAAGAAGAATGAGGATCAAAAGAGAAATAGTATTTATCTTTCAACGTATTAAAGGAGCTGTATTCAAATCTATTTATGTAAAAAAGTGAAATTTGCTTTACTCCAGTATAGATATATTGTAAAAGCAGCTCTTAGGGTCAAAATAAAACCTCTGTGCGCTGTCTGCATCTAATCAAGCATTTTTATCAGGATGTAATGCAAATGCGCTTTTAGCAGGTAGTTCACATCACTCTGAAGGCAGAAAACTGTGAAAACTGTGAAAACTGTGAAAAGTGCTAATATTTTTTTGGACTGCAGCAAACCATTTAAAAGGAACTACTTTTGTTTGTCCTATTTTTATACAGTAAAGTAATGTACAGTACCTTTAAAGGGATAGCAAACTAAAACAACATTCTAAAAAGATGGTTTAATACTGTTACTGTAGTTGTATTACTACAACTAAACTCACAAACGCTTTTTTCACTGAATTATACAAGATTCCATACATTTGGTTGAGTCATGAAATATAGCATATTATAGAATATTGCAGTTGTTGATGTATGATGCTTTTTGTTTTGTTTTTACCAATATGCCCATTCCATTGTGTTTGGTCAGACCATTTAGCAGATTAGGTCAAAACATGCAACTTTGTCATAAAATCTAAAAATACATTTAAAGCTAGTTTGAGGTTTCTTTATGAAGTCATGCAGTTGAGGCAGCTCCACTGTGAGCTCATTATCAGCTGTGCCCTGCTGTTTTACCAGAGCAACTCTAAATGAGTTAATTTGCTCAGACTAATATCTTATTCTCAGCCCCTTCCTGCCACCCCAAGCACATGAAACCCTCACACACCAGTGGCTGTGGTTTTGACAGTAGTTCTGGCATTAAACCTTCACCAGCTTTATTTACTGTCACACAATTTTAACCAGCCCCCCCCCCCCCCCGGCTGCTAGACTATAAGAAGGATTACCCAAGTCTTCTCCACACACAAAGCCCAGGGTTTTGTTTTTCCCATGGTGCCCCCAACATATGGATAGACATATACCCCCCACTCCTCATCCGCCTCTGTGTCTAATTGATGTGTGGACAGATTATACTGTCTCCTCTCACTGCACACAGCTGCCTGACGGATTCATACTCTTGTCCTCATGACTTGGCTGTGAACTTTCCATTTTCAATAGCTTTTTTCATTCAGGACTTTTTCTTATGAGTCGTTACTATAAATGAAGCTACGCCGAACATCACATGCTGTTCATTATGAAACAGTTCTACAAATGCCTGTTCTGTGTTTGCTTGGAGTCTGAGGCCTTTCTTAGGTTTCTCAGTACAAAAATATGTTATAAGCATTAGTGATTGCAATGTCAGAAATGCATGTGGTATTAACATTAAAATGCGAAAGTGCTTGAGGCTTCTCTTAAATACCTTACACAGCCTGAACACTGAGCACTTGGCTTTGTTTGACTTGGCCCAGCTCAACTCATTTTGGCACAGTGTGGTTTGCTCTGGCTGCTCTGGTGAATGGTATTACTTAGTGACAGTAAAACCCAGACGGACTAACATTAATCTAGGGCTAAGGGGGGTCAGGGGGTATCAGCAGGGACATGGCAGTGGTCTAATGTAATCTGGTTCTCACACACTTGGGTTTTACAGTATATAATATTTACATAGAAAATCATCATTGGAAAAACTCTGGCAACACTGACAACAAGAAAACAGGGTCACAAGTAAGTAGTAATAAATTTGAGCTTCCTCTTGTTCCGGTGGGAGCTGCACAGGTGCTACTGATACACAGTACTAATGGTGTCCAATGGCAACATGGTTCTACTGGGACATGGTTCAACAGAATTCAGCCATTGCATGTTTTATTATTAACACTTGTGCTTTGTGACCTGTCACCTGACTGGCCACTTTAAGATCATTGTACATTGTTCCAGTCAGTTGTAATATGTGTAAGCTCACAAAATGCTATTTAAGAACCTATCAATTTACCTCTCAAAGAGAATATAAAAATATGATTTTAATGTAACACCTCCTAGTTTTGAAGTGAAGGGATATTCCCTATAATTGGCAACCTCTGTTTTAAGCATATACAGAATGGTTCACACTGCCACTTCACAACTTTCAAGGGTGCAATTCTCTGGCCAGACAAATTGGCATGCTGCTTTGTCTGTTAAAGTGTTCCATCCTGATCTCAAACCAGGAAGGAATATTCAACCATGACTAGGGAAATTGACTAATAAAAATTTATGTTGCATCTCAGTGGCTGAACATGTGGTGCATACAGTAGAAGGGGACAACAATTTGACTTTGTGTTGAAGATTTTGTCTCTTTTATAAAAAGTTAGAAAGTCAATTAAACTTATGTTTTACTTTTAAACTATGTATTTAAGCTTAGATGAAATTAGAAGTCTTTATTTCTTATCATTTGTTTACATGAACCACAAGCACACAGCCTGAAATCCTTCCACAGCTCCAAGCACTAGAGGAAGGCAGTAGTGGCTTGTGCATGTGTTTACATGCTTATTTATGTTTACACATGTCTGCATGGGCCTGCCGTTTTGTCTGCTGTGAGTGGGAGGACAATACAAGATTTGTCAAGTGTAAATCATAACGGGGTGATGAAATTCAGTTTTTGCAGCTTTATTAGGTGTGGTGGAAGAGTAAGTAAATTAAACTCTCTTTAAGACAAGAAAGACTGAAGAGGGATTTGTGAGGTCACGGTTCAGATAGAAAATACAAACTCGGGGGAAAATCTGAAATATTGACTGCTGTACTGTAGATTGCTCTATAGATTAAAACGGGACCTAGTCTGACTTGTTTTGAAATATGTAACCGCCCATATAGCTGCAGCCCCACAGACTCCACTTGATAAAATACAGACTGTTGAAATGGGGAAGATAAGGCACAAGGTTCACAGATTATGCAATGTTGTGAAACTAAGAAGGAATTAAAAGACAGCGATAAATGAGACAAGAGTAAATGATTCAGAAGGTATGCATGAGAGACCCTGTGGAGCACTCAGGACCCTCTCTCCATGCGGCTCCAGATGGTTTGTTTAGCTTGGCCAGAGCCACATAACTGAATAACTGAAACAATATTCCTACAACAAGATGGATGAATAAGGGGGAGAAACTGTTCAACCTAAAATGTTTGCAGCTATTTCTATTCAGAGAGTTGGACAAATGTCAGAACCCCAAAGTCCTTATAACGGATCTATCGGGGCACAGTGTGTTCTGTCTAACATGAATATAATTTCTAGTCCACTTTATGAGCAGCCTCTGAGCTCTAATGAGACTGGGGGCTTTCCAAGTAAAGTACAGTTTATTTATGGGTCAGGAAAACCTATTTGTGTAAGGAGGAAGTGCTACATTTGGGCTATTTTTACTTAAGCCGGTCAATACAGACTGGTGAAACATCATCATAAATCCTTTAACAAACTAAATGTTTTGGGTATAAGTTAGATCGCTGCTAGTAACCAAGGCTGCAGTGTGCATGTCATGTGGTGTGGCAGCCAAAGAATCTCATATCTCACAGCAAAATACAAAATACCCAAAACAGGGCTATGACAATAGTCCAACTGAGGTAACAGACTGCAGTTATCACCAGTATTTTATTGATCTTTGCCAATAGTGGCATTAACAGTAGACTGGAGGAATAAAATAGAAACTAGTTGTTTCATGCTACTGGAGTGGAAAGCTACAGTTTAACTGATTTTGAAACTATACTCAAAATTGAAATTGATGAGCATGAATAATAATCATATTGCCCAGCTCTAACAAGCTTGAACTCTGACCTTTGAACTCTGCATTAGTCCTAATGTTATCATATATCACTGACATTTTTCATATGGCTACTAGTGTGGCAATTAAAGCCTTATAAACCAGCACAGTCCAGTCAGGTTGCTGAAGCCCAGCCCAGAGTACCCATCTGGTTTTGGTTGAACAGCCATGTTTTAACCTCTCTTGTTGTGCGCTTGAGTTTCAGGGCCTGCTGAACTATTGTGCCGCATGTGTACATGAATGCAGCATTTTCTGCCACAGAGGGCAGTAAGCGCTTTCAGCTGTGGACCACTCAAAGGACTCATTGTTTGAGGACATCTGAGCATCTGCTTTGTTGGAGATAAGGGGCTCGAAGTTAACCACCGTTTGATCAAAGTTCAGGCACTTTGGAGATGACTTACTTTTACTTTTTGATACTTCATCCTTCCTTCCCTGCTCTGCTTCCTGTATGAACTCCCTTACTCAGACAAAGACAATTGTGCGTCACTGGAGGCTTGTGTCGTTTGCATGTCTCCTCCTCTAACCTACTTTTGTCTCACATTTATTTACATCCATCTTTCATCTCAGCATGTTGGTGGCATGGCTCTGTTTACATGAACATCACAGCTTGTAGTGCTTCATCTTCAAAGGGTTCCCACAGAATATCCACTGTAGTCTAAATACACCACTCTCAGACTAGTGGAAACATGTGCCAGGGTTATGAGTGTAATTCTGCCCTAACACACGCAGTAGATCTAGCTGTCTTCTCATCAGTGGACCTATTATAAGGAGTTCTCTATCAATTGTGTCATACATTTTAGCTGGTCTCAGGCCAAGCTGGCAGTTATGGTTTAACTCTACAAATAGACTGAAGGAGGAAGTTTCCTGATCTTTGTTTGTATTTCCTTGAGAGAACTGTGAAGTCTCAGTAAAGCTTAGCAGCATTTGTCCAAAATCCAGGTCAACAAACACCACTACCACTCAGTGTACTGCCAAAGATGTGCAATTTGTGGGTTGTGCTTGTGCATGGCAGATTTACTGGAGATGTTTTTTTGTTGGAATGTCTATTGATGAAACTCATTGTTCCATTCTGCTTCCAGAATGCTTGTTGCTCATTGATTCTTCCATCCCCTCCTTCTTTTGTCCTTGTCCTTGTCCACTGGCTCTTGTGTGGACAAACAGGAAACACTTAGGGTTATCAGTGAAGCCTTTGTGTGTCAAATGAGTGTCAGGGTAAAGATGGGGGGGGGGGCAAACACACCCTAAACCCTCTGTAAACACACTTATCACAGCTCAGGAGACTACCAGGGCCAGACAGGAAGTCAGATCCATTTCACTTCCTGTAAATGAAATAGGTATAATCACAGGATTTGTGAGCAGTAACCATTTTCTGGAAAAAAACAACTTTGTATGGTGCCACACTGTGTAGTAGATCAATTAATTACTTGATTCATTTATCTACAAATTGAAATGGATCAGGATTTTTGTTTAAAATTTAAATATAGAAAGTCAGTAAGTACAACAAAGGAACAAATGTTGTTGAGTGCCAACTGCAGTTTCATTGGCATTTGCAACAGAGTGTTCAGCTGGACAAGAAAAAAGTTTTTGCTATTATAATGGTAAGCACTGCTGCTGCTTAAGTTAGTCATTCATGAGAGGTTAAATATTCAGCATTCCCCTTTGTCGTGGGGCCATAGTTTCCTACGTCACTTGTAATAAAGTGTGCTGAGCTGATTGTATCCTCGACAGAATTCATTATCCCCTGTGCTGCTGACACACCAGTGAGTGACACTGGTCGGGAATGTGGCCTGAAACTGGAGCAGTGCATTCCGCTCCACTTAAACCTGTCCAATACAATGCAGTCACATTTAGAGCAACGTCACTTCATCACACATTATTTCATGGTGAACACTTGATTGGCTCTTGTACACAGTAATGTTAGCTGAATTGTCAACATTCCAAGAGTTCTAAACTCAAAAATTCTCTCACACGAAATTCTTCTTAAGCAATGTCAAGAGGCTTAACTGTAAATGGGTGATTTGCGACACTAGCTGTGTCAGCAAGTTAAACTTAAGCTGATGTTTTTAAAAGGTATTGTGTGATAACTTAACTACTACAAAATTTACAGAAAGAAGTTGTAATGTCTGCTTATACAAAGTAGTTTACATAGCCACACAGATAACATAAGTCTACTTCTGTTCTGCAAACATATTTTAGGCATAATAAACAAAACAACAATGATGTTTGAAAGCTACAATTAAAGTTTATGGAGTTCATATGAGGTAAAAGCTTTCAAAACATGCACTATTGAACAGTCATCATTTGGGCCTTCCCAGACAAATTTGCCTTTGTCCTCGGCTAACAGGCTAACATAGCAGCAGCATGACCTAAAGTGTTGGGAGGTGAGGGCAGAGTGGCTCCAGTCAAAAGAACAGAAACAGAGTATGGGGCTGATGTTTTAGAGTCCAACCATGACTGACCGCTGGTTCTGTACTCAGCCCTGTCAAACCGCACTGAACATTATTGCACTGAGGTTCCTCTCAGAGGCCTCTTGTAGGTTTGTGTGGTTCACCACTTTTTATAGTGGCTCTGCTCAACTCTTGTGGCTTTTTCTGTAATCTGAGCTTGTAAGAATTGCACTGTATGTCATGATGTCTTTTAAAGAGGCTCTACAAAACAACAATTTAGTGTAAGAACTAAATGGAAGAATGTGATTTACAGATGACATCTAATGCGCCATATGGTGCAGAAATCATATTAATGGACTATTTTTGGTCATATTTCACTTTCTTTTTTTCTGTAATCCCTGACTAAAATGTGATGGTTATGTTAGCAGTCAGGTTCCAGTCTCTATAGTGGTGGTCTGTACGTGTGTCATATATTTGTGCTTGAACGTGGTAACGCATGTAGCAACATGAGATTACCTAGTCTAAACCCTATTAGTTCAACCCATGCATGTATTATTGTTTTATACAAATAGCTCCTAAAATGTCAGGATTGTGGATGTATTTAATAACACTAGCAGTTCCACCCATCCTGTTGTGCATGCTTATCAGAAGATGAAAGGATTAGTGGGCACCAGTGTGAGCCCTAGGCTGGTTGGAGGGCATTTTATTTGTATCTTTCTTTGGGTGCCCCTGATGTCCTGCCTGCTGACTGAACACATGGCTGTCAGTGTGGAAATCATGAGACTTTTCAACTGACCGCATTCTCAACTCTTGAGCTAGAAACTATTACCACTGCAGCATATAATTGTGCCATGTAACCCACCAAACAACCTGCACCCCAAAAATAACATAATCTCTGTATTTTTGGATCCCTCTATTTAAATAGCTGGAGAACCCCTTAAGTTATTCACTTAAGTTCACTTCCACCTACTACAATCCATACAGTAAGATAAATTGATGGTTCCTTCCACATTCGTAGGACCATGACCTCTGATATTTTTAGGCACGTGGCAGTACTTACTGACCTGAAGCATATGGGACACCTGGTGGACGTATGTCTCTGTCAAAAGCTCAGCTAAGCCTTTGTATCCTCTGTGCAGCACCTTCTACTCATCTTACACCTGCTCTAAATAGTTTTTCTGTTTCAGAGCACTGCTTTGAAGCTAGATTACAAGCCATCATGGCTGTCAAATACTGTATGTGGGATTCAGTTTACAACTACATTGGTTTTAAGACAAAACTCTTATTTATTCTGGAACACTTCTTAAAGATCGAGTGAATATATTTGACTGACTTGAGTTTAATGAGCCTCCCACTTCAGGAGTGCACATCCAAGCTGGTCATGTGACCAAAGGGGTTTTTATAGCTCAGCTTTTTCCACCAGCTGTGCAAAATGTATTGCTGTGACTGCATTTGGGTGCGAGCCTCAAAGCTATTTGCACTCAGTATCACTCCTAAAATGGGGTACAGTGTGCCTCAACAGCTATTTGAGGAGTCAGTGATTTTACATCCTTATCATGTGTAGGTCACTGGGCTATCAGGTCAGATTGAACCCATAGTGACAGTGCCACAGGTGTGGCTGTGCTGTGTGAAGTCTCTGCTTACGCTCAACTCATACAAAGTATTGACTTACTGTTTTCTAGAGAAACTGCTTTTAATCACACTTTGTTTCTACACTACAGACATGGACAGGAGGGGTGGATATATTTGTAAAAAATATTATTGCAATTTTTGTGATACGATATTTTAATTTGATTTAATTTGATTTTGTATGTAGTGATAGGTATCGTTGTATTTGGCTATAGTTTCTTTGGTTGATTACTGCTGCTGCCCTAAGGCAGGTTTTTTGTATCAATATGAGATAATAATGTTTTGTATGGGCCAGAGCAACACAGACTCAATACAGTTCAGGTGTCGTGCCATTTTGGCTGCAGCATGCATTACCTCAGTCAATTTGTTGTTTTGAAATGTGGAATTCCAGGTTGGTTAGACTGTAATCTCCCACAGTCATTATTCCCTGTCTGTTTTTCTTCTGTAGACAAATGAGTGGAACAAAAATGATGAGCGTCTCCTGGCTGCTGTTGAACATGGGGAGGTTGACAAGGTGACATCTCTGCTCACAAAGAAGGGTACCAGTGCTGTCAAACTAGACAGTGAAGGCAAATCAGCGTAAGTAGAAACTCCTTTGTATTTCAATCGGCATCTGGGACATAATTGTTGGATTTAATTAGATCAGATCGTTCTTCTTTGTTTCCTTATTGAGAAATTCACAATTTTGTGGTTTATTGCTTAGAGTTTGCCTTTAACATTCAGTGATTTTCTACTGAATAAGGGAAACTATGACGTTGACTCCAGTACTGGTTCAGTATAACACGACTTACCAGTAGTACTCCAAAAGCACACGTTTTAAATTCCATGTTGGATCCAGACAGTGAGTCAAATAATGATTCATTTGTTCTTCTCCTCTTTGATGACTGTTGGATTTATTATCAGTAGTCATGTTGCCAACAGACACAGCTGGCCTCTTGCAATGGCCAAAAGAAATATGGAAAAGTCCTTTACAGATTTACAGACAAACAAATAGTAAAACAGTAAAACTATGACCTTTGAAGGACCAGTGAGTGTTTCTTAGATTATCCACACAAAGCGTATATGTGCTGAGCCAAGACCAAGTGCACAGTATTTGTACTTCTGCAGCACTTTATTTAAAAATGCATCGTTGTTCTAAAAATAAATGTTGCCCTGACTTCTTAATGGATGGCCCAGTGCAGAAACTACCTATTCAGTTGCAGAACTGCACAGGTCCTACTTTGCTCAGTTTTATGTATCAAAACAAAACAAAAAAGCCACTCTTGTGTCCATTAAACAGACAAACAAATTTAGACATGACAAAGTTGAGAAATTTCCAGAAGTCTGAAACTATTTATTTGTACACTTGTGTATGCTCCAGTGGCTCTTTGTGCCACCATTAGTTCACATCTTTGAATGAAGCCTTAGCACTTTTGTTTGGATCTCTCCATTCCATCTTTTCTATAGTATCTATGGTGATAAAACCTGATTGAAAGGCATGTGGCGGAGTTGCATGTGTTTATAGTGTTGGTTTGGCATCAGGACAAGGCTGGCCATGTGTGCCTTTTTCATTGTGCTCACTGAGCTGAAAACAGTCGTATTGATTGCCCACTGCACACATTCACACAAATAGACAGGCCCTAATGACACAAAGGGCACTTTTGCAGCTCCTGTGATATTGACTGAACATTCCTGCTTACAAAGCTTTGCCTTGTGTTAACAAGAAAAATGACTTGACGAGTACTTCACAAAAAAATATCTTCATGTGTTATTTGACACGTTCTAACTTTGACATGATGAAGTTTAATTTTTGCTAAAAGGAACTGAACAGCAAAATTCACATAGGTGAAAACAATAAGAAGATACAGATAAAAGAATGCCAAAAAATATATACTTTAAGCACAAAAAATGTTGGAGACAATCTAATGTATATTTAGATTTGTTAGTCTACTTAGACCAACTAAGATTAATCTGATAATAAAAAATATGAACAACTTATTATTATGCTGTACAACAGATGATATTTTACACAGCACAATTCTATATGCCTGTTAAAAAACACAATTAAAGTAATTTGTAAATCAAAAACTATTTTAATTACACTTTATTCAAGCTTGTTGTTTAATTTCTGATTAAACTTGTGTTCAGCCTCCACGTTGCAGCAGCACGAGGTCAGACGGACTGCCTGGTAGCTATCCTCTCCCATGGAGCTGATCCGTCCATCACAGATGCTACAGGTAAAACCACCTAAAATGTGTTCACAAAAGGGAAGTCCTTGCAATAATTTGCCTTGGTTTTTCATTAGGTTTAAATCCTTTACATCTGGCAGCCAAAAACAATCACGTAGAATGCTGCAAAAAGCTCATTCAGGTAGGTGCTGAATTGTAATAGTTTATAGGTTAAGATACTATAAGGTAAAAGGCTTCAAGTATAGAAATTTCAACAATGTTTTATTAAAACATACCTGTGCTATATCATAAGTTTTAAAAAATATCAGCTCTTTCAATCTTTCAATCATTCTGATCTTCAGAACAAATGTCCAGTAGACACCGTCGACAGCTCGGGAAAGACTGCCCTCCATCATGCAGGTACGGGTTTGTGTCAACAGACTACATTCAGATGGAAAATGTTACAGATGTAACTGTTCTTATTTTTTATCAGCTGCCTGTGGGAGCGTCCAAGCTCTTCAGTTACTCTGTGAACTAAACTCTCCAATCAACATTAGGGATGCAGTAAGTGTTTTCAATTTTACATTCCATAAGTCTAGCATGTCTAGCACAATATTAGAGGTTGCTATGTTTTACAAAGTTGGAAAGCTCTTATTTAAAGCATTGCAAGTCCAGATGAATAATTGCCCTCTTGGTGGCTAACATTTTGATTGATATTGTGAATGTTGTGAGTGTATGACGTGGCAATAGGTCAGTACTGTGGGAACTAGCTCTGAATCTGCAGACATGTGGTCTCCATTGCAGTGCTGCTCCATGCTTGTGGTTTTAGCCAACAGTGAAGTGAGAACATGAGACTCGCTTACAAGAGAAAGTGGGATAATGTTAGAGACTACATTACCCTTTCTTTCTCATATTTTCTCCTGTAGTACTAGGCACACCATCCACATTGCATTTACATGTTCTGAAAGTCTACATATTATGTCTTTCACCATAGAAGAGAAGAGTATAGAAGAATTAATAAAAGCTTCTCAGACCTGCCCCCATATCTTCTAATCTCCACTGAGCAGCTCAATAGCATTTGGAGAGAGACCTACCACTGGGCAGTGATCAAGAGCATGTGTCTCAGAGCTGTACTGACTGCTGGGGTGACTTATAGACACCAGAGTATCCTGTGGTCTGTAAGTGTTCAATGTTGAACCATTTAGCCTGAGGGATACACACATCAACACCTGAATTTTATTATACTGTACTTAAGTAAACGTCAAACAATGAAAAGAACATAGGAACATCTGCCATCTCTTACATAAGCAGGACATTGAATGTAGTGCTTTATATTGTGCTGCAAGGAAAGTATATCTGAAACCAAGCCACATAAAGGAAGCATTGGCTTACTGATATCTGTTTACATTTACATAAACATCTTGACTATTTATGTTATATCATCAATTATTTGGCAAGCAGGTATTTTCTAAAAAACTAAAAATGTGTTATTTACAATGGAATAACAGATTTTTCCAAATTACAACATAAAATTAACTATACTTTTAATAGTAATAGTAGTAAAAAGTAATAGAACAAGTTACAAGTACCTTGTGATAAAATTATCTTACTTTGAAAAGTAAATGTAATTGAGTTAAAGCAACTGGTTACTACTCACTAGCTCTGATAAAATAGACACAGTGTTGCAATTGCTTTAACAATAACAACTTCACTAGTCACTCTGTGTTTTATAGGGGAGTGTACCAACATGTGAGCAAACATGGTAGAACATGTCCAACCTTCTTCTTCAGGAAATAGATACAGGAAAATTTACAGAAAAAAAAAATATATATATATATGCTTTTACCAGGGTAGCAACAGCTGACTGTAAAAAAAAAAAACTGAATGTCTGTGCTGAAAGACTGTTAAAGATATTGGTAAAGCTCAGAGAAACCCACAACATAGTTTGGCCTTACTGTGGTCAGAGTGGAAACAGCAGCCTGGTAATTTAACACACAGCTACACAATGTTCACATATTCAACCTATTCTTTTACCACTATAGTTATTCACAGTGAGCCCTTGCCTGCCTATCTATCTATCTATCTATCTATCTATCTACCTATCTAATCTTGTCTGTCTGTCTGTCTGTCTGCCTTTCTGTCTATAAAACATATATCTCCATAAATCCATAATTATAATTATTATTTCTGCACTAGGATGGGCTCACCCCACTGCTGTTGTCAGCCAGACATGGACATGCTGAAGTGGCCAGTGTGTTGCTGGAGTGTGGGGCTGAAATCAATGCTTCTGACAACAGTGGCAGGTACCAAGCTGTTTTAACTAACTTTACATACTATAGCACCTTGTTATTCACAGGTGCATTATTTTTATGAGCACTTAAGTATGACGATGCAGATGCCTGTGTTTTAGGACAGCAGTAATGCTGGCCTGTGAGAGCAGCTCTGCTGCAGTGGTGGACACTTTGGTTCAGCATGGAGCAGATCTGTCAGCTGTGGACTCACAAGGCCATGGTGTGGGTCACTACAGCAAACTATCCTCCAACTCTGAGATGCAGATGGCTCTAGCTAAGCACCAGGTCACAGGTAAGGTAATCTAAACAGTAGCCCCTTCTACATCACTTAACAGCTATTAAAAAGTAACCAACACTGCCACCTGCAGGTAGTAAATTATATATATATGTATATAATTTACTACCTGCAGGTTGAAAAAGTGACTCTCTCTCTCTCTCTCATATATATATATATATATATATATATATATATATATATATATATATATATATATATATATATATAATGTGTGTGTGTGTGTGTGTGTGTGTATATATGTTTATATATATATGTGTGTGTGTATATATATATGTATATATATATGTGTGTGTGTGTATATATGTATATATATGTGTGTGTGTGTGTGTGTGTGTATGTATAATAAAAGCGTATTCTTCTGTGACAGGTCCAAGACCAATACGAAGCCCCCAGGTAATTTTTTGTTTTATTTTACCTTACTTAGACATAACCAGCAAAAATAAATATCTCGAAAGGGAAAACTCTGTAATTTGTTAATACCCAGAATGTAACAAATGCCACCTTTCATTATACACAGTATAATTTAACATTTTAACTGAAAGCTAGCTGGCCTTTCACTGAATCACTGAGAGTAACACATTCAAAATAAACATGTTTGACACTTCTGTAGTCACCTATGATTTGTAACAAAGTCTAAAGAAATCTAGTCTTGACTGATTCTTTTCAAACTAACCAGCACCAGTCATACTTATCCTTTTCTGTTGCTTCTCTTTTGTCTTTGCTGACTCCTTAGCATGATCAAGTAGCTAAGCTAACTGATGAACGGATCACAACCCCCAAAAAACGAAAAGCACCTCCACCTCCTATTAGCCCACTGCAGGTAAATGCCTGTCCAATTCAGTCTGCTACACTTGCAGCATTTGAGAATGTGTGATTTGACATACAGCTTAGAAGTTGTTGCAGCATAGAAATAGTTTAATACTATATCTTATGTGTGAAAGAACCTTTGGCTGAAAGCAATATGCAAAAATAGTACATTATGATTTTACAAAGAATACAAACTTAAATATTTCCAATTCTGCCCATTAAAAATATTAAAGTAATTAAATTTTTTTCCTTTAGAGCTCTGGACCCTCATCTCCCTCAGCTGCCACCTCCACTGGCACACCTGCCTCTAGCAAAAGTGACACTCCAAAACGATTCAATTACAAGGTAAAAAGGGAACAAATATACAGGCTTTGAAACAGAATACACAAATAACTAATAACCATACCTATGAGCATGTGAAGGAAACATTTTGAAAACATTTTTGTATGGAGGCAAATAATTATTTATTTGTCTTTATTGAATAGTAAAACTAGCATGTAGTATTGTTATTGTTTTTTATTTAAGACATAACATTCTTTCATGGGAACCTAGGGCACACATGTTTATGTGTTAACTATGATATATGACTCGCTAGCACACCAACTATGCTGAATATGGCTTTACCCATTTTTTTCCTTTTCTATTTACCAATCTCGTCCCTTACCTCCACTTGATTCCACTCCTTCTCATTCATCATTTGGCCATACCCCCTCCCACTCCTCTTTCCCGCTCCTTCACTGCCTTCTGTCTTTTTCACAGGAGGATGAGCTCAGAAGAATGGCACAGAAAGAGCTCCAAGAAGAGAAAAATATGTTACTCAGCACTATTGAAGACATGAAACTCACCATGGAACAAACAGGGACAGAATCAGAAAAGGTAAGACCAAGTTAACCATATTTCTATGTGTGTGTGTGTGTGTGTGTGTGTGTGTGTGTGTGCGTGTGCGTGTGCGTGTGCGTGTGCGTGTGTGTGTGTGTGCGTGCGTGTGCGTGTGTGTGTGTGTGCGTGCGTGTGTAGGGGGGGGCGTTTAAGTCACGACTAGTTTATTTCAAAACAAGTGAGGTAAACTAATGTACGTTGCTCTTGCTTTGAAATGCATGCTGGATGCATTGTGTTGCTTTGACTAATTGGACTACTAATCTTTTTGCTATTTCCAGTGTAACCCTTGCTGGGATGTTTGTAGAGTGTTGAACTTTTTCACCTTAGGCATTCTTGTAAAAGTATAACTCAAGCTTAAGACGTGTCATGGCATGTTTTGTTTTGCAGAAGGTAGCTAGTGGTCCTAAACATGGCTTTCATGTCTTTTGTGGGCCTTTGCATGTGAATGTGTTGACAGGATGAGTACAGTCTAACTGCATCTTCAGCTCTGGTTTCTGCTCTGCAAGCAAAGATTACTGCTCTTACTCTGGAAAACCAGCAACTTAAATGCAAGAGTAAAGTAAGTCAGTCACTATATCACCATTTAGTTAACACATAACAACATACAAAGGCATTAATAAACAAAGGTCTGTGAAGTTGAATTGTTTCATTTGATTTCAAACGTTTTGAAAACCCAACCACATTTGCTTCAAGAAATATCACAGGGGGGTGTTCCACGAAGCAAGATAAAGCTAAAACCTGGCTTATTTGGGCAATCCAGGCTTAACAAAGCCTCAGTTCAGTTCCAAGTCACTGACAAGAGGTGGCGCTGAGTTATGTAGTAATAAGCACCCGGAAACAAGCCTGGTCAGGACCATATTAACTGTGAAGATTATTTTAGCTTTGTCTCCAAGAATGCCTAAAGAAACAGTTTAGTCAAAAATTTCAACACGTGCACTCACACACGTGTGTTAGAACACCTGTCTCTGTCTGATACAGTTGAAAAAGTGACTTTTAAAGTCATGTGTGACCCTTTAGACTTTTACAGTCCATGCGCACTCCTACGCACAGGACACACGTGTCTGTGTACGCAGCTGTCATCAAAAAGGCACAAACCATATAAAAGTCTATGGCCATTGTTTCGTTATAATGATCTTACACATGGCTGATGTGAGGGGCAGTGCAGCTTTTACGCTCAGACAGACACTGGTTTGGACTCTGAGGATGAACTGTTTTTTGTGGGTTCTGTCTGTTCGCTCCTTCATCACGCGTGTCTCTTGCTCCCTGTCAAACAGCAAGCACCTTAGCGCGGATTTTATTGTTTCTTCAAGACTACATGTGAAGAGGTCTGTTCCAGCTTCACATTTATGCACAGTGGAACGTAAGCTCTGCACATACTACTGCACATTGGGAAAGGGTCAGGCAAGTTCATTCCCTGGGTGTATTAACCAGGCTCAGCACTCCACAGCCATCCTCCTCTCTACCTGCAGAGCGAACAGGGGAGGAGGGGGGAGTCAGTCGTGCCCCAAATTAAATTCTGCAGGTGCGCACTGTGGCTCCTTTCTCGTTTAGTCAGATCATAAGAAACATCAGATTTTTGGCCCATTTCCCGTAATGTCATTGCTCCATTGCTCTGGCCTTTCTAGGGTCACAGCGAGCACACATGAAGCACAGCTTATACTTCAGGCCTGAATTAGCTTTAGATAGACCCAGGCTTATTTCTGTCATGGAACGACTTGATGCTTAAGATAAAGATGTGGCTAGATTCAGCTCAGGATTTCAAGATAAGTCTGGATTTGTTAAGCCACTTTAATGGAATACCCCCTCAGGTTGATCAGATTTATTTTGTGCATTACTTCATCAAACAAACTCAAGATTGTTCAGTCTAGAACTATAATAATAGGGTTTTAAAAGTGTTCACAGTCTAGAATGACAGCCCATAAAAAAGGGCCATAGTGTTATATGTTCACAGACATAAGACTTAAGTTGTAACATTCTTAATTATTATCCTTCTAAGCAGTTTACAGATGGACTTGGGGTCTAAATATAAGCATTAGAGCTGTGATGCCTTTCTCTTGTTTCAGCCTTATAACAACAATGAACTTCAGAACAGCAGTCGACCCAACAGTCTAACCTCCAACTCATCCTTCCACTCCACCCAGGATGAGTTGGAGGTGTCACTGTCCCATCCAGACAGGCAGACTGAAGAGGGAGACGGTCAGAAAGAAGAAGGAGGGGGCAAAGAGGAGATTCAGCTGCTCCGCCAGGCTTTAGAGAGCGTACAGGTCAAATTATTAGAAACCAGAAAGGAGAACCGCTCCCTTCAAGCACAGCTGCGACCCGAGAGACTGCGGGAAGAGGATGAGGGGGGGAGAGAGAAAGAACGTGAGGCTGAGCTGATGGAGAGCCTGGCTGAGCTTCAGGCCAAACTCACAGACACACAAGAGAGATACCACCAGGCCCTGGAGGAGGTGGAGGAGCTGAGGCTGCTGATTGGACCTGGGGACAGTGATGAGAAACAGGATGTACAGAGAAGAGCACTGATGCAGGAACATGAAGTAAAACAACTCAGGGCTCAGCTCCTGCAGTCTGAAAGCCAAAAAGAGAAGTGTCTTGTACAAATAAAACATCTGGAGGAGGCTCTGAGGAGGACAGAGGACAAGCAAAATGGAAAAGAACAGCAGAACACGCAGATTGAGGAGCTGTACAAAGAGGCTCAAGAGGAGATCAGAATGCTCCAGGTAAGATCAGGATGCTCCAAGATGTGTTTAGTGTACAGTGTTTTAGATGGACTGAATGCATCATTCAAGCCTGTTCTGAAAGATCCTGTTATGTTGTGAGCACAGACTGTATACATAGATTTATACAGACTTATATACAGTCTATGGTGTGAGATTACACATGCAAACTTTACTGACTTCAAGGGTGTGTTGTTGATTGCTTTGTTCAGGAGGCTCTGAGGGGAACAGTTCCTGTAGAAGCTGCTGCTAAAGACTTTGAAGAAATGAAGGGAGAGATGAATGAAGTGATCTCTGGACTACAGAGGCGTCTGCTGGAGCTCTCACACTCATACAGTGAAACTAAAAGCCAGCTTAGTGCTGCACAGAAACAGCTTTCAGATTACAGTGCTTCTTCCTCTCCGACTTCAGAGCAACAGCAAGGACAGACTGAAGTGCTCCAAAGCAGAGTGGAGGAGCTGCAGGCCAGTCTCCAGGAGATGGAGAGCAAGTACTGTGCTGCTCAACAAGAGATCACACAGCTCCAGCAGGAGGCTGAGAGGCAGATGGAAAGTTCAGTGTCTCTCACAGACCACACACAAGTAGTGGCCTCTTTGGGAAATGCCATTAAAGATCTGGAGAAACAACTGGACACACTCAAAGAACAGTTACATCAGAAGACATTGCAGCTGGATGCTCTTCAGAGCGGGTGAGGAGTTATTCAGGCAAATACAAAAGAAAGTAATGAAACTTAAAACTTAAGTTAACTTAAAATTATGTTGATCCTTACAGACTTGTGTCAGATAAATCCTCAGATGACTCAGTGTCTCGTATAGAGCATGAGACCATGAAAGAACAGCTGAAGGGTGAAGTGAGCCACCTGACGCAGCTCCTCCAGGGGGCCCTTCGGAAGCAGGATGAGATGGCCCTAGAGGCTGCTGATGCATGGCAACAAGTACTACACAACTGTTTGAAAATACAATTAGTATGTTTCAGTCAAATATATTTAATATAATTGAACTCCTCAGGCTCGCGATAACCGCGCTGAGAGAGAGGCCCTGCAGGAGCTGGTGATGTCGAGGGAGAAGGAGAACCAGACACTGAGTACCAGGCTGACTGAGTCTCAGGATGCTGTGAGTCAACTAAAGCAGCTGGTGGAGAACCATGTGGCCTCAGAGCGAGAGAAGAACAAACGGGTGAGTGCTACTATATGCAGGCTCATGAGTGGAGAATCCAGGGCTCACTGTGACAACACTGTATGCCTTACAGATAGATGATCTGTCTCGAGAGGTCTGTAAGCTCAAGGATGCTTTAAACAGCCTGTCACTGCTCTCCTACAACTCCAGCTCTCCGTCCAAGAGACAGCAACAAAACCAGCAAGTGGAAACGATGCAGCAGCAAATTAAACAGCTGCAGTATCAGTTAGCAGTAAGTGATTACTTGCATTTTTTATCTTTAATATCTATAGACAGAAAAAAAAACAATTTAATGATTGCCACACATCACTGTTTTTCTGTAGGAGTCAAAGAAACAGCACCATGAGATAGTCTCTGTTTACAGAATGCACCTGCTCTATGCTGTCCAGGTAAATTGATAGCTTATTGCTATTAATATCACAAGTACAGAAATGCTCTGGTATATCGTAGTACAAGATGAAAATTAATTGATATCCTAAATATTAAGGATACAAACATAATCCTGTTTCTTAAATGCATAATCAGTGTCTTACTAGACTCACACATTTAACAGAGAATGGCATTTTTATTGACTGAATGTTTGCAGAAGTGATCATTTTATTGAACAGTTTTAGCAAATGATAATGACGTCTATTGATATAATTAGACCCATGCGCAGCTCTGGAACTTTTCACATAAAGAAGTCAGTCTGAGTATTTACAAGTGTTTCTTTTGAGGAAAGCAAACATTCAACATACTCAAAAGGGGTGACTTCTTTTTTCTGCATCTCCCCTGAACCATGAATATTGTGCTTGCAGGGTCAGATGGATGAAGATGTCCAGAAAGCCTTGAAGCAGATCCTCATGATGTGTAAGATGCCTAGCCAAGCCAAGGAGGCCTGCTGAGAGTTTGGGGCTCATTTCTAAAAGTGTTGTGACCACCCATATTCATGTGCTGTTTGTGTTAAATCCAAGGCAGCATATGGCGCCTCTGGACAAACTCCACATGAGGAAATGTTTACAGTCATACTTCTGCTGCCTTTGCCAATGTCTTCTTTGACCGATCTTCAGGTATCAAGTCATCAGTCATATGGTGAAGATACTTTAGGTAAACTTTAGCCTCCAGATGTTGTTTGAACTTGGAGGCCTTCCTTAATACACCAGCCAAACTTAAAATCAAACACTGTGGATGTGCTAACCCCAAATCAGATGCTGTTGTAAAGGTGCGTGCCAATATGTGTCCACTAATCAGCCTCTTCAATTTTTTACTCTTTGTTTAATCACTTTCAGTTGGATCTATTTTTATGATACACCAGTCGGGGCTGTCTGGTCCAAGTTCATGTCCATAGTCAGCAATTTTCTAAAACAATCACAATTATTTGTGATGTGTTTTTTATGCATGCGCTTCAAGCCAACCCAAAATTTAAGTGTGTGTATTTCTATGAAGAAAATGCATGAGATTGTTTTAATTGCTGTTTTTAGCAAGACTTAAATTAAATATACTATATTTGTCCTTTTCAAGTTACTGTACTATTGTATTATACTGTATCAAACACTGACGAGTGTGTAGTGATTGAATCATGGTCTATTGACATTTCAGTTCACATCTGTATACACAATCTGTAATCTACAATGTTGTTTTGAATTTACCATGCCAATTCAAATTCTTTTGTGAGTGCAAGTACACAAGTTACTGTAAAGGTTCCCTAATGGAACATTTTCTGAACATTTACTTGGACAAATATTTATATGCAATATTTTCCTTACTGTCCACACCTAGCAAAACAGACACTTATTTTGTCTGTACTTTAAAACAATCTGTACTGAAAAGCACATAAACAATCGTATTCTTATCACATTTGTTTATATAAAGCGTTGTGCTTCTACAGGTACTCTAAACAGAGTCTGAAAATACATGCTGACCGCTTTCATATGCTATGCCTTAGCAGAACTCTATTTATTTTTATGGCAACTATTTCCAACTCTCACAAAGCACACTTTCAACAAATAAAGTTTCTGTATAAGAAGCATCTGAGATTAGTACAGCCATCAGGGTGCACACGTACTATGTGCCATTGAACCAAGAAAAGGCATTTGTGATTTTCAGTTTTGTAGAGACAAAAATACTGTTTTATATGGTATTTTATTTTAATAAACTTTTTTTTAAATTGTAACGTGTTCTGTTTATCCTTACATTTCCAGTGTCTTTGGCATCTTGAAAAGAGCTATACAGTTGTTAGGCATAATTAGTGAAGTCTCAAATGAGCATAGATAGATATTTTATGGCAACAGATAAGATTGAGGACAGCAGGCTGAGAAAAGGAATATGATTTGTACAGCCACTAGAGGGCAATGTTTGTCAAATAGAGCCCCTTTTTGCGTCTATTGAGAGGCAATGTATGTTTACCACCTGAGATGTGAGCATCTCACTTAATAACTTAGAAAACTAATTTTCCCCTTAAAACCTCAGACTAATGCTAAAACAACTAATTGTGGTTTAAAGGTGTACTACAAAACTTTTCTGGTGGAGGTTCTGAAACCATAGAAATGTTAATGCTTAGAATGTTTCATAGTATAGGATTAAACTTATCTTTCTTGCATTTATTGATTTACATGTGGAGAAGCATTGTTTACTTTGCTCTTGGCTTATGCACGGCATCCTTCATGTCAACACACAGGATCCACTGAGTGTACCCTCTCAGAAGTGCTGCCAGCCTAACTCTGGGTCATTTATTTGAAGCTCTGTTTCCTCTGACCTGTGGCAGCGCTTCCTGCCCTGGCTCTGAGACCCACTAACCAAACATACAGCACATCTGAGCACACGCTAACTTGCTTTTACACACCAACTACATGTCAATACATCTGTCCCAGTGGCTCTTGCCTGGGCCTCAGGAGTGTGCACACAGATCTAACGCTGTGATCCTAATCCAGCCAGGACCTGTGCCCAGCATCCTGACGACTTTGAGTGGCAGGGGGAATCCTGCTGCGCTACATGAAAGTAAGAGCATTCATATAGGAGTCATTACCAAGTTAGTGTTTGGGCTAATATTTCAGGACTGGTATCTGCGGTCTTTTTTCTTCTGATCTATTTTCTTTAGGCCAAACAATTTGAGTCAGTACTATTGCTTCAAAAGGGCTTCACAAAATAATTTTAAAGAAGTAATATTATTTTGTCTGTACTGCTTTTAAATAGCTATTTTAAACATGTTTTTTTTTAAAGATTTCTGTGATTACATTTAGAGGTGCATCGTGTAACTTTTCTGGTGGATGATCCGTCAAATTCTTTACTCCATGATGTTATTGCTTTATCTGGAACGTTTCATAATATGGTATTAAACCTTTCTATCCTCAAGGAGTCCGACCAGTACAAGTTACAGGTGAGGTCTGTGGAGAGGCAACCCACTCTCAGACAGAATGCCTGTTTTTCTAGGTACTTTTGAGCTATAAAACCACCTATAATTGAATAAATGTAAAGTAGAGCTGTTTAATGTCATACTGTGGAACATTCCAGGTAGATGACAATGACATATCCATAGAAACAAGAAGGTGATGGACCCCCAACCAAAACATAGTGCACCTTTAAAATATGATTTTGGTAACAACACCATGAATGGAAAATGGGGAAAAAAATAAATAAATTACTGCTACTATAAGAAACAGGATTGTTAGTGTATGTCATAAGTATGAATCTGGATAGTTCCAACATTGAAGAAGTTGTAACAGAAGGTCAAAACACAGCAGAGAACCAGGCCTGAAGGAGTCCATTTGAGAGGAAATGAGAAAAGACTGGAGCCAAAGAGAAGAAAAAAATACAATAACACCAAGTCAGGTCCTACTAGATGACCCGAGATTAATATGAGAAAGAGCTTTTTACATTAATAATACTTGACCATTAATTAAAATGTTGGCTGCATATATTCAAAGGTAAAATAATGAAATTCACAGGACAACTAAACCTCAATCCGACAACAAGAGAACATAAAAAGGGAAAATTCTAACATAAACATAAATACTGGAGATGTGTACAAAAAGATTTGTGGATCACACTGCACTCAGAGCTTAGACTCTCTTGTGTTGATATTACATTTGCTTGTTATGATGTGATATCCAAAGCAATTAAAAAGGCCTAAAAATGCCACTGCACAGACAATTTGTTTACATTTCCGAATATTTCCCAATCTGTGTACTGAGTAAATAGAGTTTTATGGCTGCTCAGTGATGTGCGTCACTGGCCAAGATCCCACTCTGAGTAAGCAGACGTATCTGTGCTGGTGTTATTCTGCCAATGGGGCTCCACCAACAGTGTGTTTGTGTAACTGCAGAAGAAATCTTTTGGTGTTTCCTATGTTTGGCAGGTGTGAAAGATATCCAGGGGAGCTGAGGGAGGTAGGACTGATAGATACCATTATTAAAATTCATCAATATAACACAAGACAGTAGTATTCTTCTTTTTGAATGTGGTTTTACAATAGTATTAATGTTTTGTTTACTCAGGATGCTTGGTATTGGCTCTGTGATCCCATATGTATGGTATTGTGATTACGTCCTTGAAGTCATTGTCCCATCTGGCTATGTTGTTTCTTAGCCTTCTTTTGTTTATTTATTTATAAAAATGTATTTGTTTTAAACCTGCTGTTTTCCCTTTTATATAGCCCACCTAGGGTATAAGCAGTTTTCATAGTAGTGCCACATACAAAACTAAGACAGGTACTGGTGCCCCTGAAGGGCAAAATACAACAGGATCAAAAATGCACTATATACCATCCATCCATCCATCCATTTTCATCCGATTATCCGGGGCCAGGTCACGGGGACAGCAGCCTAAGCAGGGACTTCCAGACTTCCTTCACCCCAGACATGTCCTCCAGCTCCTCCGGGGGACCCCGAGGCGTTCCCAGGCCAGCAGAGAGACATAGTCCCTCCAGCGTGTCCTGGGTCTTCCCCGGGGCCTCCTCCCGGTGGGACATGCAAAGAACACCTCCCGAGGGAGGCGTCCAGGAGGCATCCGGAACAGATGCCCGAGCCACCTCAACTGGCTCCTCTCGACGTGGAGGAGCAGCGGCTCTACTCTGAGCTCCTCCCGTGTGACTGAGCTCCTCACCCTATCTCTAAGGGAGCGCCCAGTCACCCTGCGGAGGAAACTCATTTCAAGCGCTTGTATCCGCGATCTCGACCTTTCGGTCACTACCCAGAGCTCATGACCATAGGTGAGAGTAGGAACGAAGACTGACCGGTAAATCGAGAGCTTCGCCTTTCGGCTCAGCTCCCTCTTCACCACAACGGTCCGATACAGCGACCGCATCACTGCCGAAGCTGCACCGATCCGCCTGTCAATCTCACGTTCTGTCCTCCCCTCACTCGTGAACAAGACCCCGAGATACTTGAACTCCTCCACTTGAGGCAGGGACTCTCCACCCACCCGGAGAGGGCAAGCCACCTTTTTCCGGTCGAGAACCATGGCCTCAGACTTAGAAGAGCTGATCTTCATCCCAGCCGCTTCACACTCGGCTGCAAACCGCCCCAGTGCACATTGCAGGTCCTGGTTCGATGAAGCCAACAGGACAACATCGTCTGCAAACAGCAGGGATGAAATCCTGTGGTCCCCAAACCAGATATATACCATGCAAAATATTAAATAATTCATACATCGGGGGAAACAGGTAGACATTTCAGTACATCAAAAGGAAAGGAAAAACAAACCACCAGATGACTCAAAAAGGCAGAAAGAAAGAACGCACACCAGGAAAATCTCAATTCAGCAATAGGACCAGAGGACCACTGCAAATGTGAAAATCATATTATGGAATGGGAAAACCAAAAAATTTATTGAAATGAAAGGACACAGATACAAACACTGGATATGGGCAATTGAAATTAGAAAATGGGGAAAAAACACTGTAAACACAGATGAAGGAACATTTATGCTCCCACACGTCTGGGATGTGGAGATCACCAGGCAGCAGGGAGTGTGGCCTCAGACCTGTCTGATCTGTCAGGCTGGCCACATCAGACCAGCTGATCAGTGACGCAGCAGTCGGATGATGCTTCTAAGGAAGAGGGCAGATGCTCACCTAAACATGTCAAGGTAAAAACAATCCTTTTTATCTTTAAAAAAGGACTGGTAGATACCTACTCTGGTAAAGAAAATGTGTGCTTATCTTTTTTATGTGTGGGTGATAATACTGTTTATACAGGTAAACTGTGATTTCTAATAACATTGCAGAAACACCAGTGTGTACTAAGCAGATTTTGACTAGGCCTATTTGTGTTGTCATGTGCATTTTGACTCTGCATTGAGAACGGGCCTTCTTGATCTTGGCACAGCTCTGAAACCACAGAAGTGCTCACACATTTTGATGTGATTGTAATGAATGCTCAGACAGTAAATGAAGGCAACAGAAACGTAAATCACAGACAAATATGGCTGCAGATTCAACAGAGAGAGAAGTATAAAAAATAAAAACATTTGAAAAATGTGTGCAACATGCTGTTGCTACGTTGAGTCGTGTTCACCAATGCTGTCAGTTTGTCTAGTGTGATCCGGCCTTGAAACCAGAGCCTGCACTGGACCAGTGGAGGGGCGTAAGAGACGCATGCAGCTTAATTGCTGCAAGATGTAACTTGGCCTCCAGCCTACTGCGGCCTGCAACGCACATCAGAGCGGGCGCTTGAAAGCTTGTGAAGACACACATAAAAAACAACACACTCAAGTGTAAGCATGTCATTTATGCAAGAAAATAGAATAGATAAATAGAAATGAAATGCTCACTATACAAACATTTATATTTTGAAGATACTCCTAATAATAGATTAGATAAATACAGTAGAGTAACATGCAATGAATCAAATCAGATGATTGAACATCCATTTCCTTCTCAGAGTAGAATTTCTTCTTTTTAAATTGCAACAAAGATATCCCCAAGATTCTCTGACTGCATTTGTATTGATTCAGACTAAGGTTTTTATAAGAGATGTTTTACATTTTTGGAAACGTTTCACATTAGTTTGTCTGATCTTGATTGTCGCTCCTGGCATATCACCAAGTTGACCTCACAAATTACTGACTTCTCTGGTTTCACGCTTTGGGAGGATATTGTAGTTAAATGATTTTGAGGGAGCCATTATAGCAAGTTTTCCCATTATCCCAGTAAGACTTTTAGCATTGTGGCATTGTGGCATTGTGGCATTGTGGAATTGAGAACAGCTCTACAGGGGGCTGTATTTTGGGAAACTGTAAAAGAAACACCTTTTAACAATCATAATGATAATAAGTCCAATACAAATTTGATATTGAGTATATTATGGCAGGTTAAACCAAACACCAGTGAGCCTTAAGTAGTCTTTCATTGAAACAAATTACTTTTAGAATCTACACTCCAAATGCATTATCCAGTGTGTGGCATCGCAGCTGTGTACCCAAACCACTCTGTAAAGTGTGGGATCTGAACTGAGGCTTTTGGCTGTGGACTCAAACCCCAGAGATGTTTATTTCTGCATTTGATTTAGCACAGAATGATTGCAGCAACCCGTCTGGAGGTGGGGTAATAGCAGTGGGTAGAACAAGGCCTTTGATCACAATATTTTCATGTTTTGTTTTACATTATGGCATCTTACAAATATGTTAATAGTGTTGTCAGTTCAGACGTGTCCCAGGGCACCTACTTTGTACAACAATCAGTGAAGACAATGTAATTATATTGGAGAATATGTGCATGTAAACATTTGGCCCATAGCCACAGGGCAAAGAAACACAGAGGAGACAAAACATGGGAAAGTGGCAACAGCTCAAAAACGACTTCATTCCCTCTTCTACACACTTCTCATGTGCTCCTATAAACTTTCAGCAAACTCACTCACAGACGTATGCAGTATATGTACATGTGTGCAGTATATGTACACTACCTGAGTACTGAAGTGCTCTTGAGATTTCATTAGCGTTCCCATTGCAGACCAGGCTTCCCAGTTCAGGCTGCCCTCTTTCCCGCCAGCCCCACATCAGGTTCTGATGAGCCTAACTACAAACACGTGCTGCGCGCTGCTCCCCCAACAGATGGGACAATATCACATTATTAATGACAGAGACCACGCAAAGGGGGAGAGCCAGGGAAGGGAAAGTCTGTCTGCTCAAAGGCCACTCTCTTAAAGAGCTCAACACTGAGCCACCACCGCTGCTGCTCAGGAAGTTATTATAGAAAGGAGAGCGTCTGTGTTTGCACTCGGAATATCCCCTCAATCTAACTCAATAGTCACAGGCTTAGCTCCATGTCGGCCTCTTAAAGCCTCTGAACTCTGGAGCACAGTTCAGTCTGCACACCACCTTAGAGACTCTTATCTAAATGAGACATAGAGGAGAGATCTTACAGAGTATGTATAAATACAGAACATGTAGCATGTGATTGTAGATATTAAAGCTTCTTAAATA
The DNA here is from genome assembly GCF_026225935.1 of Boleophthalmus pectinirostris. Taxonomy (NCBI): domain Eukaryota; kingdom Metazoa; phylum Chordata; class Actinopteri; order Gobiiformes; family Gobiidae; genus Boleophthalmus; species Boleophthalmus pectinirostris. The sequence continues at coordinate 30,216,202 of NW_026571133.1, forward strand.
TTAAAAATTTACATGTTACCAAGACATTGCCTTTTATACTTTGAAAGTTGCACCAAACAAATTACAGATTGCACTCCAGTTAGAACTGCGCAACACATATTCATTTTGAAACACAATGTCTGGACTTAAATATATAGCCAGTGGTGCTTTAAATAATTTATTTAGATTTGTGAGATTATTTCATGATTTAATTAACTTTTTTTTTCTTAAGATAATGTGCAGCAATACAAATAATGTAAACATAGTCCACACAACTTTACCATCCTGTAGAAAGCTGTTGAGATTATGAATATATTTTAATGAACCTGTTCCTCTAAAAGAAGGTGAGTGTGGTGGTCTTTTGTACTAATAGCTCTCTCACCCCACACTCTGACTGATTCACTCTGTATCAAAGCAGCGGAAACTCCATTTACTCTGAGTCACTGGTGAAGCCCACTCCCCCTTATCTGTGCGCACACATGTACTGTACTCTACCGAAGAAGGGGGTCTCCAAGTTCACAGCCAAGTGACAAAGAATTTACAAGCCTGCTGCGAAGACTTGTCCAGCTAAGTGTGCGTGTGACAAAGTGTGTGTGATAGACACAGAAGAAAGCCTGGGACACTTGTCTATGTGTGCCTTATTAAAAAGGTGAGAAGTGAGTGCGCTGTCTGGTGGAGGGCCTTAATTGTACACTTAAAAGAGTACTTCAAAGAGACACTGGTGTCAGGGCTGAGGGGCATGAGACGCACAGACGATGAAGGACGGCCAGCAGGAGGAAGAGGAGGAAGAGAAGGAAGAGGAGGATGGACATACTGTAACAAATGCTGACACCACACTGAGCCAGGTGACTGCTGCTGTAGTATACATCAGAATCACATGAAATCTACATTTACTGAAAGATTTATCACAATCATGTTAAAATAACAGTTTGAATGAAGTTAGCAAATGTTTAGAGCACAAACAAAGTACAAAAATAAGTGGGTGACAGATTTCAATTAATGTTTTATATGTGAGATTAAGAGTTCCCTTTTATCAGAAGTTTGGCAAATAGAAATGAACTGAGAAAAAGTACAAGGGCCCACGCATGGGCCCTCAGAATGGTAAGGGGTTTTGCTCAGAATTACCTTGAAAACATAATTCCTTACTGTGAGTGGGGTTGCATCTCTTACATTTAGTTTAGCGGTTTCTCATGAAGGTGAATGTTTCCAGACAAATGTAAACTATGCATCTTGAATGGTAAAACATCTTAAACTTAAAGCATAACCAATTTAATTGTTATGGCAATGCTTGTCAGAAAAATCACAATTCAAGAACAGGTGTGACTGTTAGTAAACAATGTATTACACAATTGATGCTTTTTATTCAGTTGTTTTTATTCAACCTTAAAATACACACAAATACACACAAATACACCAAATCTAATTTTACAGTCCCATTGTTTTGTTTTTTTGTTTTGTTTAGGTTTTTTGTTTATTTGTTTTTTGTTTTTCACTTTCAAAACTCACAGTAAGAATAAAAGCTATATGAGGGAGAGGAGATATTATCATTGTTCTGATTAGAATAGGCAGCTGTATCACAGATGGTGCAGCTCTCAGACTAAACACGAGAATGGGAGGACTACAAGTATTCAACTCTGATAACTTTGACCAGGGAAAAATCGCCAGTGTCTTATAATAAACCCAAAGAGTAAACATGTGCTTGGAGCTCATTATTACCGGCAAAGTTAAATAGAGAATGAAAGAAGTGAGGCGTGCATATGGTGTGAAATTAATTACAACAGGAATTTTAAGGATTTACACCAAACTGCAGCAGGATCACTCACTGACAGCTTGGATTAGTCCAGTATATAGTGATAACTATAAAGATTTGTGTGAGAAAGCTAGTTTGGGGAAAAGACCACCTCATCAAGAAGAAAAGTGTCAAAGAGACTGTACCATTCATTGATAAAAATGTGTTTAATCATTTTACCAACAATCTTTAAAAGTGCCCTGTGTAACTTTGCTGGTGGAGGGTCTGCTACCTGCTTGTCTCCTTGGAGATGTTATTGTTTTCCCTGGAATGTTCCATGGTATGACATTAAACATTTCCATCTAGCATTTATTCATTACATGTGTTTGTATTGCTCAAAAATACAGTAATTCCTTCTATGAATAGGGGTGACTCTCCACAGATCTGAAATGTAATATTGTGTAGTGCTGTGACCTGCTGATCTCCCTCATGATATATTTATTGTGTACTGCAGAACATTCTAGACAAAGCAATAACATTTCTATAGAGACAAGCAGGTAGCGGACCCTTCACCAGAAAAGTTGTGAGGTGCATCTTTAAGTAATAGCATTTTGTTATTTAAAGTACTTGATTTTTTTTAATGCACTATGTATTTTTTCTAGTGACTGTAATGTTCCACAGTATGGCATTAAGTGTATCTGCCATTTAATTGTAGGTGCTTTGTGTTCAAAATACTTGAGCAAAAACATGCATTCTTACTGTGAATGGGGTCACCTTTCCAAATATCTGACCTGTAACTTGGCCTGATGACATCATCTGCATGTCTCCACAGAGAAAGTTAAGTTTAATTAACTTATCTAATGTTACCGTGGAACATTCCAGGCTAAGCAATAACATCTCCATGGAGACAAGCAGGTGGCATATACACTCAAGAAAAGTTACATAGTGTACTTTTAAAGGATCCATATTATGCTGATTTATATTATTATGTTGTTTCATCATCAAAACATACTTGGAGATTTGTGTTTCATTCAGACATGTTTAACACACAAACCAGACAAATTTAGGCTGTGTTCTTCTCTCAAACGGAAAACACTCTGTTGTGATGTCATGCAGTAATACAGGAAGTGCTCCACTGTGTTTTTAAACTCCATACATCTTCAGTAGAATCATTTGGATAATTTCAACCCCAGAATTGCCAATCTCCACTAAACAAAAGGTAAAAGTTAACTGTTAACTTGAAAACTACCACTTTGTGATACAAGGTGGAACAGAGCATTTTGAGCATTGGAGATGTAGACAGACTAATAATAAAGGGTTACTCAAGTTATGTTTTTCATTTTGCATTATAATATAACAAGGCATTATAACATGGCTCAAAGTTCACAAAAGTCAATATTGCGTAGTACAGGACCTTAAAGATTGACTGATTGTGATTGTTAGGTGTGAAGAGGTTGAATAATGTGAAAAGTGACATTAAGCAAATTTCAACCATACTAAAATTTGAAAAAAACAACAAAAAAACAACAGTACAATACCACTGACTGTCCATTGTACACAGACTAATATCTGGAGAGGATTATCCGAATAAGCCTGAAAAGTGCATAAAAGTGTTTACACAACCACCTCGTCTCTTGTCTAAACTGTGAACCCTTGGAGACGGGGGCTACAAAAACCCCATGTGCGTATAGGCCTCAAACTGTCAAACTCCACGAGAATACTGTGACGGCTGAAACCCTCCAAGTGAATCTGATATGTGATGTAAAAAGCTCTTACGAAGACGCTTCAATTACACCTCCATTAGAGTCCAAATCAGGGCTAAAGACTTCCATACCCAACGTCTGTGATTCATGATTGGCCCGTGTTATTTCACCTGACACTGATTACTTTCCTTTATGACAGATGGTTTTACAGTCGATCGAAGTTATTTAACCACAAGGGGGAAAAAAATGAAAATATGATTTGTAGCGGGATCACTTTGGCCTGTAAGTGTCTTTTCCGTTCCAGAGTAAGTAGTTCACCGCTGCTGCTGCACTTTGGTTTTGCTGTGATATTAGCAGGTATGGCATAACGTCTGGCGAAGAAATTACCCAAACTTCGAGTGGGTTCCACATGTTCAATGTCTGTTTACATCTCTCATTTATTTCCTGAGAAATACAGCATAGAAACTTGCTAGCTAAGTTGGTATTGGCGTTAACATTTGAGTAATTTAATGGTGCACTTTGTAACTTTTCTAGTGAAGGGTAAGTCAGTCTCTATAGAGATGTTATTGCTCAGCCTAGAATGTGGTTAGTATAGAATTAATTTCATCAATTACAGGTGTTTTATTGCGAAGTAAATAAATCAATCAATAAATAACACCCTTAATACATACTTCCTCGATACTTTACAAAGAGTGTAGTCTCCTCTGAATCCCCACTTTTCAGATGGGTGTGATTGCCAATCAGGGACATACATGATCTGTTCGTATCAAAATAAATATGGCTGTTTATGAGGAGAAAAGCAGGGGGAAAAAAACTGCCGCAAGGGACTGAAAAACATTGCAGCAGAATCAATGAGTGAAGCACTAACCTCTGGTTCCTGGTTAATCTGGTGAGAGAATTGTAATTTTGTTTGTAAATGATAGATAACCAATGAGCTCCTTTGTTTCACCTGCTTCACCAGAAAAAACAAAACAAAACAACAATCTGATCTGGCTTGAGATGCAGTGGCATGGGGACTAGACTGTTATCCGTCTGAATAAAGAGATATTATTCTGGATGTGGCAATTACAACACCTTCTTGTCACTTGAATAATTCAATCCAAAAATAAAATACATGTTTGTTTGCAAGTCTCAAAACACTTTGTAATTCACTATGGTTTTACTTGGACAGCATTTTTTATAAAAAAAAAAAAAAAAATTATGATACAAAAAGAAAGAACTGGCCACAAACCCTACTGTAAATTCTCCCAGACAATATGTTTTAGATAACCATGTGTTAAGTAAGCGTTTTTTGGCTGAAAACATTGATTGTACTAGATCCATGGAGTGAGTGATGGGCAAACAAAGCTAACTAACGCACTTGGGACAGGATTAAAAGTACTGGCATGTGATGTTAGCCGCCGAGGTGCTCGTCTGACAGTAATTACAATGATTCATTTGGTTTTATTGTGCTACAGACATGGCTGTGTGTGTGTGTCTTTGCCTTGGGGGACCTGAGCATGTGTAAGTGACGGCTCTGTAATTACCAGCACAAACAAAACACACCGTGTACATATGTTGTGGTTTACAGTAATGAGGGAATCACCAACATGAAAACAACATATTACAAGAGATATCAGATTTATCATCTCTCTTTCTCTTATCCACTATAAAGCAATCATCATTAGAGGGGTTCAGTAATCTAATCTACCTACAGCATATTACTTTGATCCATTATGTAGACTATGGAGTTAGCCTGTCTGGCCCTGAGAGGGAATTCTCATCAAGTGCATGTGTTTCTGATAAATGATCATTTCTCTGGACCAAGTCAAACTACCAACACTAGTCTGGGCTCCTTCATCTGATCTTTCAGATTGAATGAGCCATGCTAATATGATAAGGTTCAAGAGAAGGTGCAAACAATAAACAACTACTGTTAACAGTAAATGCTCATCTTCACATAGATGGTTTCACAGTTTGTCAGTATGATTTGTATTTTACATAAAATGTTGATCTAGTCACAGCTTTATTTATGTAGGGAACAGCCAGAGCTGAGCTGCTCTAGGCCCTTTTGGGGTATTTTTCTTGCCTGTATATTATCAGTTTTAGTGTGCTCTCAGATATCAGTGAGTGACCAGCACCATGAGTCGCTGTGAGTAATGTTTAGCCTTTGGATGTCTCTCACATGGAGCAACGTCAGAGCCTGTTAGTGAATGATTAATCAACACTTAGCCCAATTATTTGGGCTAATGCACTCCAATAGTATATTTCCTGGAACCTCTGGAATTTGTCTTCACAGCTGGATTTTTACAAGATCTTAGCTCTGAAAGGGAGTCGCAAAAAGACGCGGAGGAGTGGCTCAGTGTTGCAACACCATGCAAAGAGAGATTTGGGCTAGAGAAAATAAGCTGTTACATAATTTATCAATGAGGCCATGCATAATATTAGCACTACACAAAGTGACTACAAAGAACCATAGTGGTTCTTCAAAGACATGCACTGACCATATTAACTCATAACTTATATTAATAATTCTGAAAAATATACAAGATTCCTCATGTGTAATTGCTGACGTGTTTACACGAGTTGCATTATGCAATATCACCTTTAAAACATTTAGCTTTCAGCTAAAACAATATTTGATGTGAAATGCCTTCAGAAATGTCACAAAAGAGTTTATTGACCTTCCCAGTGTTACCAGCATCCCCACATTGAGTAGGCTCCTGGTAATTTCACGCTCCTGGCTGGATATGCTGGATGCTGGAGACAGACATATATAACGTCAGGCACACTGACAGATTTACCACCCCAAGGATCATTCAAGGATTACATCTGCTTGGTAAATGTGCTAACACAGACAACACTGGGAATGGGCTTCTTGGAATATAACAGTTTAACCAATATTTCCAAAGCACTGTGTAACATCCGTTATAGTATTTAAAATCATAGACAAATGTTACTTTCACTATTGATTCTAACGTGACCCATGACTTGCTTAAAACTAATCATTAATATACTTTTCATATAAAAACAAAACAAAACAAAACACAATTTATTGTTAAAAGTACTATCCTGACAGATGTTAAATGTATTCTAAAGCAAACAAAAAAACAGAACAAAAAAACAAACAAAAAAACAACACATGCACATGATTTTATACAGAAGCTATTGAGAGAATATTTCAAAGTGGTCTTCCCCACAGTCCCTCCTCTTCAACTTTAACCTTGCTTCTGGAAAAGTCCACTCCACCCAGCTACACTTAGAATAACCATACACGTATGACGCAATAAATCTGTGGCACATTTGCAAACAGTCACATAGTATTGTTATTAATGTTCTAATAATATTAAACATCTCAAGTGTTGCTTAACTGCCTTATATACAAAATATTAATCTCTTGCTTGACAGGTCAAACTTTCAAACAAGCTTGATCCAAGTAAGTCCTTCCTTTGGAGTTAGCAGGTGTCTTGTCCTGCAGACCAGTCAGAACATCAGACTTGTGATTTGTCCTTATAATAAGCTTTCAAACTGAGACTGCGCTGAGAAAATGCACTAGAATCCCCATAAGTGCCACCTCCAGAGCTCATTCAATCATATGTGTTTATGTGAGGAACCCTGTGAACTGAGTGCTGTCTTTAAAGGATGACTACGGCCACCATATATATGTATATATGTATATGTGTGTGTGTGTGTGTGTGTGTATATATATATATATATATATATATATATATATATATATATATATATATATATATATATATATATATACACACACACAAAGAGTGGGTACAAAGCCCTCTTATGATTTTAATGGTGCACTATGTAACTTATGTGGTAACTTATGCGGCCTGTCACCTTTTATACATGGAGATGTGTTTGTTTTGCACACCATGGCTTTAAACTTGTATATTTTTCATTTATATAAAATTTTTTCCTCAAAATTCATTAAAAACATGCCTGCTTACATGCTTACAGTGAGCTAGGCAAAAGAAAAACACTTAAAAATGTCTTCATAAATAATGACATGTCAAAATTTGAACAATGAAAGTGGGAATGCATTTGGTAGCACACATTTTCAAATAGTTTCTTCTTCAGAAGACAAAACGATCTCAGGTCAGAGGCATTAATGCCTGACAGTTACAAATGACTGTACCATGTACAGGACTTGAGGAGCTGCTTCTGTGAAAGATTGAAATTTGGTTTTGTACTGAATGTATCTGGAAGTGGCAACATAATACTGTAAGCCTTTTCCCCAATTGCAGGAAACACAGTTTCTAATAGGTTTGGTCTCTCTAAATGGAGGCAGTTATTTAAATATCACAGGAACCGTTTGTCCACGACAGCAGCAGGTGGTTAATGTGTCTAATGACATACTTTCATTCTGTAGCAGATGCAGCTGCCTCTCTTTGTCACTCAGAGCAGCTAACAAAGTAGCACCACAATTAGCTCATTAGTCCCAGTGTATCTTGTACATGTAGCAATGTAGTAGCACACTGTGAAAGGCCACACAGCTAACATGCTCAATTGTGATCCTGTCAGAGTATCCAGAGTAAAAAAAACACTTAAGGTATTCTGCTTCATACAGGACCAATTGCCTGCACTGGCTCTGATATTCGTGACTTCATGGGGAAGTGACCGAATATAAATAAAACACCCCTTTACAAACAAAAGATGCTTCTGTATAAACATGTTAGCTGTCACAGACATTTGGGTTAAGTAAGTTCAAAAATCCCTTTTCAGAGGAAGCTCTACTGTGGCCACATCACTCCTCACCACCACAGGCACCAGAAGCAATCAGAACCACAATCCAAACAAGGCTGACTGCCTGTTTGTTGTGGCTCAAGTTCACAACCTATAACGCACTAACGCTTGTTAATCCACTTCTGCTCTATTAGACATTAATCATGTCTTTGGGAAACATGTGGGCTTTGCTGGCTCCAACTCGTCAACATCAAAGTTTAGCTCTGCTTCCATATGAGCAAGTTGGCCTTCAATCTCTCTGCAGCAAGGTACCAGACAGTTAGCACAGGCACATATAGACATTTCCCTTTGCCCTTTAATAATGCAATATGTAAAGGGGGCTGTTACACCACAAATCTATTTGTACTTATTTGAATGATCCAAAACAGAATTTGTAATGCTGTTTCCGTTGACTTCATATGACTTGGCCTCAAAATGACACACATGGAAAGGCCACTGGACACCATATGAAAAGATGGTTGAAACTGAAGACACTTGAAAGGTCTTATGACCGTTTAACTGTGCATTGCAGCATTCTGTGGCACATTGCATGAAAGAAATAATCATAAAGGAGGATGGCCTCAGACAAAAAAAAAAATCTGGACTGTAAGGTGTAAGCAAGCCTTCAGGAGATGACTTGTGCAGCTTTCTGGCAGAAGTAAGCACACACGTCTGCATTCTCAGCTCCATCCAGGATAAAGCACTTATCAAGACCTGGTGGTGCCCTCATACCACTCCACCAGGATAGAAGAAGACACGCTAGCTAGCTCTGTGCTGGCTCTCCAGCATCAAAGCTCTAACAGCTTTATTTTACTCAATTTGAATGCTTTCTTGTGAATTTTATGTGTCTGTTGAAAAGGAGGATGGGGTCCTCGTAGCTATAGCTACAGAGATAGCAGTTTTTGTAGTAAACATAATAAAATAAAAATGCCATGAGTCCATTGGCATACATCCCATTTAGTATGTAACTACAGTTGGAACAAGCTCCAAGGTGCCCACCTCAAGTGGAAACCCCTGAAAGGTAGATGCGCTGAGGGGTTAGTGCGAATGTGCAGCCTGTGCCTAGATGCTAGCAGGAGCAAGTATTTGGCAGGGCATTATGGTGGCCTTCTATTGTTCACATGTGGAGTGGAGTGGTCAGACGGCTTCCCCACATCACAGGCTTTTGTCTGCAACAGTTTGTTCTTTTAGAAGAGACACGCATAACTGCTTTTCAACTTTTGTTGGCCTCTCTGCGGGGAACCAGGGTCAGGGGACTTTTCATCATATAAGACTCGTGCAGGTAATGTGGTCACCTGCTAAAAGGCAGGAGGCACTGGCCCATTTTAATATGACACCTGAAATCCAAGCTCATACATGACTTGGTCCATCGCTGGAACCAAACACCTGTCACTGTGTGTGTGTGTGTGTGTGTGTGTGTGGGTGTGTGTGCGTGTGTGTGTGTGTGTGTGTGTGTGTGTGTGTGTGTGTGTGTGTGTGTGTGTGTGTGTGTGTGTGTGTGTGTGTGTGTGTGTGTGTGTGTGTGTGTGTGTGTGTGTGTGTGTGTGTGTGTGTGTGTGTGTGTGTGTGTGTGTGTGTGTGCGTGTGTGCGTGTGTGTGTTGGGGTGTGTGTGTGTGCGGGTGTGTGTGTGTGTGAGTGTTACAAAAGCCGGTAACTTTAGCACAGAGCTGATAGAACTTCCCATGTCTCACTCTTTCCTCTGACCTCTCACCCTCAGCTGACCCCTATGCAAATGGTGTAGTAGGTGTAGCTGAGTCCTAAAATGTAACAACTGATGCAGAAGCTGTATTCTCTATGTACTAAGGGTTCCTTCTAACTAAATGTGGTGGAACATTTAAAGCAGGATGTTTCAGGCTTTAATGGTCTGGGAGTAGTTTGAACAAATAAGCTTGGGCACTCACTGATACACACACCTGGCCTCCATTTTACCTCCGTCTGACGCAACCCTCTACGTCAGCGTGCAGTGTAGACTCTTCACTTACACTGAAACTTGAATGAGGACAAACAAAATACATTGTACAAATTTAGCCATTTTATATTTAATAACCCTATGATAAAGTCGCTATATCTAAAATCTGTTTCCTAATAGACCAAAGTAAGTTATTTAGTTCCTTCATTCATTCCAGTTACAAAAACTACTTTTCCCTTGCTATTTTTCCCTTGTGTTGCCAACTTTCTGACAATTCTGTATTTTCGTGAAGTGGTATTAGATTCGTTTTGGAAACAGTTTTTAAAGATGACCACATTGATTGGTTGCAGACGTCCTTGGCTTTCCGCTTATAACTTTGTGAAATACACAAGAAAGCAATGACGCTCATCAATCTTCAAAGACAATAATCTGACTGCTCTGGCTCACTGCTTTTTCTATTGCCCTATGTACCTCACAGGTCTGGACTGTGGCACATGGGCTAGTTTACACTTTATGTCAAACTTAATTAGAGTAACAATACAAGGAACTCATTAGAGTTCTGTAGCATTAAGAACTCACTCATGTCTGTCACATCCTCATGGCTAAGGAAAGCTTCTATACTCATTATGCCATAGATCAAGCAAGCACAAAAAGAAATCTCAAAATAGTTTCTTGTATAATAATGTTCTGTGACTTGGGTATGGCAAATAATTTGCCACTACTTTGTCATGTTCACGGATGGAACGCATACTTAATTTATCCAATGCTTGCTTTCTCTGAAACTCAAACTAGTCCACCTGTTGAATTATTCACCCGGAACCAACACTGCAGACATAAATATTGCAATAGAGGCTATGCACCTCTGCTGCCTTTACCCAAAGTGAGAAAGAACAATTGGACTTTTTTCATTATCTCTATTCAGGGATGTGATGATGACACATGATGTTTTAGAAGTAACATCATATAAATCATGCTAGATATTTAGAAATACATATATAAGACATATGACATTTAAAAAGTGAAACAAGTTACTTACATTTAAATATGTGACACAAATTTCATTCAGAAAATGTGTGGACACATATTATAGAATTTCCATCCATCCATCCATTTTCGTCTGCTTATCCGGGGCCAGGTCGTGGGGGCAGCAGCCTAAGCAGGGACTCCCAGACTTCCTTCACCCCAGACACTTCCTCCAGCTCCTCCGGGGGAACCCCGAGGCGTACCCAGGCCAGCTGAGAGACATAGTCCTGGCGTCCCTGATATTATAGAATACATAGAGCTTATTCCATGTGATGTGAATAATTATAACATTGTGATGTTTCTTTTCACAATAATCTTGACATGATTGTTGCTAATGTATTGCTGAAAATGTCTATGTAAACAATTCAGTTTGCAATGTTGAGAAAATACTGATATATGTTAATATTGATAATGAGAAGGCTGAAAGGCTTAATAATGATGTTATCTGAACAAAAGCGTGACAACATCCACAGCAGTCTTGAATAAAGTGGACACCTGCTGCACACACTTGGGATGTCCTCTGAAGTTTATGTTTAGAGTTTATGTGAATGTAAGCTTCATTATGGCACAAGGAAGTTGCTGAAACACACCGATCTGTACGGCAGATGTCAATGGGTCATGTCTGCTAAACATCTGCTAACTTAAGCATTGAAATTGAAAATAGTACAACACATTTTCCCCAAAAAGTACAGTCAGCTCGAGAATGACTACATAATGAGTACTGATTCTAAACATACAGTTGGATATAAAAGACACAGTCCCAGTGACAAAAGATGAGGACAGTTGTAGCTGAAAAAGAACAGCAGCCAGGTCTAGACTTGCCTGTGTTGCTTGTTTCTATTGGAAATGACCTTTGAGCCAGCCAATTTTAAAGTCTATTTATCCGCTCGGCATCCAACACCTAAGAAACATTTCCAAAGATAATCATCCAAACCTGACATCAGTGACACCAAACATAGCTGTGTGACTCCATCTGGGCCTTTATTTCCAACATTCAAAGATTCGTGTCAACAACAGAAACCAGATCAGTGAGGTGATATTAACAAGTTCACTTCAATGATGTGAAGACAGCATTATCGGGGTTTGTTCTTTGTAGTTCTACAAAATACGTGTGGGTAATTATAATCCTGTTCTTTACATAAACAACATGAGGTGAGTGGTGCAAATGCAGTGATGTGACGATTTTCCATTTCACTCTCTCTTTGTTTGTGTCATTTCACTCAACACGTATAACCATTATAAGAACATGATAAGAAGAATCTAGATGGAGCTCAGTAACAAATTGATGCTTTGACATTGCCATGCTGATTTTAACCAGAAGACTTTATGAAACCAAACCTTACAAGTCAAGTGTAGAAAAGATTGAATCTCTGTCCTGATCCATTTACCTTTTTTATTTCTATTGCATTGACTCAGTCTGTCTTTAAATAAATGAATGTATTTCTATCTGTATATAATACACTTATATTTATTGTCAAATGAAGCCAGTGCCTGAAATAATGTGTTCCTTTACAAACCTATAAGGACTAAGTAGCTTGACCAATCAGAGTTGTAGTAGATCAGCAAGTTAGCTTATCGTAAGATCTCTAAGTGCTTAAATGTGTCTGTAATTAAACTTAACTGCCAGGGCCATTTTTGCACAACTGTTTCGAAGACTATAATGTGTTCAGTGCCACCAGTTCAACCCCAATGAAACAATTAGAATAACTGGGCCAAAATACAGGTCCCCAGAGGCCCATTGCTTTAGGCATGGGCACTCAGGAAACTTGCATCCATTTATAGGAATGTGAATCACAAGTTTTGTCACGATATATGTATCAATTCAAGACTGATATATTTAAATTAGTCTTGAAAAGACTCTGAACTGTGAAGTAGAGCTGGGCAAAAAATCAATTAAACTGATCAGTTAAATCACATTTTAAATCAATTTGTGGGGAAAAGAATCTGTTTTATTTGCCCCACTTTCTGGCATTATAAATTGCTTTGGAAATGCAGGAAAGGCTGCCCAGTTCAGTTACAGGGACCAAAGTTTTTCCTTGGTGTGAAGAGGAAGCAAAGCAAAGGAGTTTAGCACATAGCCATGCAGCGCTGACTGCCTTGACTTTAAAATAAATGTTGTGAAAGAGCAAATCTTTTGTTTTAAGCAGCCTACATGCAGGGCTGGGTACATTCAGCCACAACACTGTTAGGATTAATCTGTTTTATCTCAAATGCTTAATGCATTACAACTTCAAAAATTACATTTTTGGAGAATAACAAGGACAATAATCACAAAATCGCCCAGCCCCGGCCATGAAGAATTTGAAATAAAATTACAGACAACAGTCAGTTCAAATGCATATGGTGTGTCTTCAGTGATCAATTGGACAGATCATAACTATTCAAAACTGAGAGTTTGTGGTGTTGGAAATTTGATTTTTAATGTGTTATTTCTGTAAAAAAGTAAATGAAACAGTGGTGTGGATTAGAGAGTAAGGGCCATGGAGTTCAGTATGTGTTATTGCAAGATTTAACAAATACATTTCTGATTTGCAAGATGCTACCCAAAAAGAACACATATCATAGTTACAGCAAATCAATTACAAAGCCATTCTAAGGGAAACCGCCTACTTAAAAAAAAAAAAAATGGAAGTGAATCCAAAAACTTGTTTTCTAGTGTGACGAAATATTTTTCCTCTCATGGGTGACTTCTAACATCTGAATCTTGTTAGCAGTCTTAAACAGAGCACCAAGCTGCAAGTAGTGCAGATCAATATTACTGATCAGTGAGTGATAATTTGCCCAAACGTGCTTCCTCACAGAGAACAGACAAATGCATCTTTCACCAAGCAGATTTTTCAAGGAGATTATTGGAGCCGAAGAAATGGATTGTTTGTTGTATGAAGCTGTTTGACACCCTAAAGTTAAGCCACATGCCACTGACCAGATGTGTTCCCTGTCTGCCTCTGCCTTTCATCAGCATTATTTTCAGACACAAAGGGATTTCCTACTTTCAGTGTCATTACTGACTTGGATTTTGGGTTTGTAATATTGTAAGGGTATCTTACATAAAAATTTGCAGACAGATAATATTTCAGAATAAATAATAATTACCTTTTACGTCTTTTACAACTAAATGATGCCTAGGAGTTTTTTTAAAAAGTGTGCATTCTAAATGTTCTAAATAGGTAATTACTAATGACAGGTCTTTCATTAACACGTCTTAAGCACAGGTCTTAAGTGCTGTCCGTGGTGCTGAATGTGTCATGGTGTTAAAATGCAACTGCTATTAGCACCTGTCATTACCTTCATTTAGCCTTACCTGTTCACATCCACATTTTTAATGAAATAACAGTTTACAAAATTAACTTTTTACAATAACAGATTTTTTTTTAATTTATTTAATATGGTAGTTGGCCCAAAATGTTTTTGTCAAATGAATCTTTACCACCCCCAAGGTTGTTCGTTTTGTTTTAAGATTCAACTAGTGCCCCCCAGAGCAAGTCCTCTCAGCCACCAGCCCTATGTATGAATGTGGTGTTTGAGTGACTGAGTGAGTGTTGGTGGAGGTCGGAGGGCAGATTGGCAGCCTTACTCCTGTCTGTCTGCCAGAGGGCTGCTGTGGCTACAGTTGCAGCTTGTGAGAGTGAATGAATAATGACTACAGTGTAGTGCTTTGAGAAACTTTGGCAAGTTTGTAAAGCGCAAAATAAATGCAAGGCAATATTATTATTATAAGACAGAATGAGGACAAGACTAATAGGGTAACTGATGAAGACCACAGAAATGACCAGGAAACAGGAGCAGGCAAATGAAAATAGGCAGAGGAGATATGGCTTTTGTCTGACAATGTGAAAAGGAAATTAAACAATTCTGAAACCAGACAGTACCTGAATTCTTCAACAGTGTGCATTGAGTAACACAGATAAAGAGACACATCCTTTCATCCAAGCACAGAGATGTTTATCTAAAGATTAGGCTTAAAGAATACAGATGGCAATTGCGATGGTTTCTGCCTCAACAACGTGGGGGACTTTCTCTAAAAAGCTGTGTATTAGAGCACTAAGACTGGCCACATATACATTCCTTTCACTGATATGACTAAAGTAAAGTTGTGTTATGCCAAAGTGAAACAACTGACTTCCTGTGTTTTTTTACTTATTGAAGTAACATTTATCACCTATTATTAAAAGACATTAGCTCTGTATTGCACCTATGGACTGAAAATGAGCTCAAATTAGCTCAAATCAGCTAAAATATTACCATTGTATGTACCCTTTTCAAATAAATAAATACATAAATAAACCTCCTTGACTACCCTTTTTAGTGTATAACCAAAAGCTAAACTTAAAGACTAAACTTTGCATCTAGTATTACAAGATGCACATTACAATCAAAGTCTGCTTTCAATATATGTTTTAAAGCTATCTTCTTTGCAGCTTGGGAGTTGACATTAACAGTAAAAATAGCATGCCAGCTGATTTATTTTGAGTGAAGGTGGTATTTAATTGTTTTATTTTTGTATAATTCTGTATAATTCTTCATATTATATATTGGTGCAAGAAAAACTGTGTCATATAAGATTGACAGAGTTTAGCTAATAAGTCATTTAGAGTAAAGATGATTTGCCATTTAAAAGAGAGTCCACAAGTCTTGGGTTAGACTAGGTACAAAGTAAAGGTTTTCTTCTCTCTTCTCTTCAGACGTGCTCAGATCAACTGGTGGGCTTTAGTCTGGGAATGGGAGGAGACAGAGAAAGGGGGTAAACGAGAGGGAGGGAATGAGAAAAGCGGGGAGGGACAGAACCCCACGGAATACACACAATAAGACATGCACACATTAGTTTACATGGTACTTCAAAAACAACTGCTTTTGATAATCACAGAAACTACACCAACAAATAGATATGTGGAAAACTCTTGTAGATATGTATCGTGGAAAGAATGACAAGACCTGGTCACCTCGGAGAAAGTGCAGATAAGCAGACAGTGGTCCAAAATCTTATAGAGACGGGAGAGAGGAGAGGGAGAGGTGGGAGGGGGGAGCCACACCAGAAGAGAGGCAACCGCACGGATCTGGCGCTCACACTCCAAGAGGCAAGCACACAAGCAGCCAGGCAGGCAGGCAGCTCACTTACACTAGAGCAACTTCAGCCCTGCGCAGATAAAACTACTGCAACAAAGACATCAGACTGCATCCGACGAGAAAGAGAGAGAGACTGGATTGGGAAACTTTTTGAGGATTCCTTTGGACATTGCATCATAACTTGTGTTTTTTATTTATTTTTGTTCATCAGATTTTGCCTGCTTTTTAAAATCAGTCTGGCTGGATGAGGATTTTTGAATACATGTGAATAGATTCCATTTTAGAGCGAGAACGCACTAAACTCCCAAGCCATATTTGACGCAAGTGTGAGAGCCATCAGGATCAGAGAGCAGCTGCCTGTTGGAGGAGAGGGAGGAGGTGGCGAGAGATCTTCGAGGCAAGCTCCCAGTTGTTCCCGCGAGGTGATCTGAGTTATGGATGTGGACACATTCTTGCGCCGCTACTGAGGAATAAACAGCTAGAGGGAAGGGAAATACGTACCCCTCCGCTCATTTCCACGGCACTCCATTTAAAACTCATCTCTGTGCAGTCCAGAGGTCCCAGGAGGGTGGCTGTCAGGAGCGGACTGAGGAGTTGTGGCTCGCTCCCTCCCGGCATCAACTCAGCATGCCCCAGCCCCTGAGCACCTCCACAGCTCTGTCAGCTCCACTACCATGTGTAGATGGACAGTGACCCAGGGTGCAGCAGCAGTTGCCTGGTTGTCCTCCTGCCCCGGCTGCAGACTTGTGTTCCTCTTGTTCTTCCTCCTGCTCAGACCCTCCTCCTCATCCCCACTCCCGTCCCCAGTGTCCACAGACTCCACAGACAAACAGAATGCACCTCATCTGTTTTTCTCACACCTGCCTCCCTCACCCGTCCCACTGCATGTATCTTCTGCAAGGTTGCCACGGGCGACCAACGTGTCCTCGGCTACAGTTGTTGGGCGACACGTGCGGAGCAGCTACACACATTTGC
Organism: Boleophthalmus pectinirostris; assembly: GCF_026225935.1. Taxonomy (NCBI): domain Eukaryota; kingdom Metazoa; phylum Chordata; class Actinopteri; order Gobiiformes; family Gobiidae; genus Boleophthalmus; species Boleophthalmus pectinirostris. The sequence goes on from NW_026571133.1 coordinate 30,233,304, forward strand.
AAGGAGATGTCCGCAGGCGAAAACTGTTCTCCTACCAAAAATTCTTCCTTCGCATTGACAAGAAGGGAAAAGTTAATGGAACCAAGATTGAGGATGATCCTTACAGTAAGTGAAATTCAACTATTAATATGAAAACTACACTTATTTTATGAGAAGTATAATGACCCAAAAAATGTGAAAAGTTACTTATTTGATCTAAAGAATGGACTTAGATTCATTTATAGGAAGTTATGAACAGGTGGATGAGCAAGAGAAAAATAGCAAGGATCCATGTTTCAAGTCATTTCAAGTCTGTGCGTAGATGGTCATATTTGCCAAAGTACCACGAGTTTGGGAAAGAGCATTACAAGTGAAAAGAGGGGAAAAACAAATGGGTAAGCCAGACACACACACAGAGAGAATCCACTGGAAGCAATTAGATATTGCCCAGAGAAAGTTCTTAGACTGTGGGAATACAGCACGTATCTAAACGTCAAAAGGACATACATATATTCTTACATACATACCCTTTTCTTTGTTTAAACTTTGTTTAAACTTGTTGAACAGACATTGATTGGATTTTTACTCAGCAATAAAATATATATATATTTTTAAAAAGCTACAGTACACAGTACACACACAAGTCATGTGGATACATTCAGAAATTTCCTTGTAACTGAGAGCATACATGCTACCAACATGCTTTAACATTACACATCAGTGGGACAGCTGCTTATAAAGCAGTACAAAAGCACCCCCTCTTTAAGCTACCACCAGAGGTTCCTATAACATAAGGGTCATCATAATAATTAATGAGCATGGTGAACAGGGAATCAGCTGCTATATAATGATATAATCCATGTTTTATCTTCTAGTTAAACACATCTGGAAGTTCTTCCATATTCCCAAGCCTCTGAGTGCCTTAAATAAGATGCACTGTGCCAACAGCACTAGCAGTAGTTGGTGAGAGAGAAAAGAACATTTTGTAATGAAATTCCTAAACTTACCTGTTTAGTTTCATTGCCATTTTAGATCTATAAGGATATATCAAGTGGTTAGTTTTAAAGACAAACCCAAGCTATGTGATGCTGTAACAGTCTCCAGTAAAGCATGTACTGCACAGAGGTTATAACTTGTGCAGATGCGTTTTTAAATGGGCCTTATAGTTGAGATTGCAGAGCAAAGGTGTGTCATGTGCACATCACTCTTATGTGACATTAGCCTCAGTCTGGAGATCTCTCTCTACTGTACATAGTACCTCTCCCGCAGAGGCACACGCGCACACTCTCCTGCACAGAGAGGCCAGTCTTGCACATGGCCTCCATATGGCAAAGCCCACTTTTATTAGGGCCAGGGCCAGTGTGAATATGTGTGTACATGTGCGTGTGCCACTCAGACACCACGGCTCTGCCAGACATGGCTGAAGGAATTTCAATTAGCGGCTCTTCCTCCCTCCCTCTAGCCTGCAGTCCTAGCACACATGCACATAAAGCACTCCACCATTAGGGTGCAACGTGTCACTAGCTGAAATGACATCAGGTCACGGCCTTATTGGCACAACACATCCATTTCAGAACCACTGAACCACTGTCACTTATATAAGATGGTTTGTTGCTGGTCCAAACTCTTGGAGCCTTGGTTTGTTAGTTATGGGGAGTATTGTAGTGAACAACTGGTATATTAAGGTTGCAGAGGTCTACTGAGACTGTACTAGCACCAATAACTTGTGTGTGCAGCAAACAAATTGAATTTGAGGAGTCATTTTGGGGGGGTTATTTTATTATCTTACCTTTATTATATTTTTACTCAAACTAGTCCTTTTGTTTGTATAATTATATTTACAAACTTGTCATTATTAGTACAAGGGATACTACAAAATGCATCAAGACACTGAATTAAAACAGGTGAATAATTGGTAAAAATATATACATTTCTGGACCAGCAGCAGCACCGCTGTATTACAAATGGTGCCATCACTCACAGCTGGAGAGTTAGAATTTTATGGCTGCCCACGCAGTCGGGGCTGTCACACATACTTATTGCTTACATTAATCACAGCAGACGCAGTGCCTACTGACATGTAAATCCAACAGAACACAATTTATGGAGAACCTAATAAACCTGATGTTTTATCTTTCTCAGATTTAAACAAGCAATGATGTTATGTCCAGGCTAATTACTCAGAGGAGCCCCCTGATTTGACCTCTACCTATTGACCCAAGGCAGGAAGCTTAGTAAATGGACAAGTCAAAGCTATATGCAGGAGGCAATCACTTGGGACAGCAGTTTCACAAAGATTGGGAATAGTGAAACTTCTAGGTACAAGTAAATGCAAGGATTTATACTCATGAACCCATTAACCCAGTGTTACGTTACATTACGACAAATTTCAGAAATGCTTGATGTAAATAGGTCAAATGCATCAATATTATAAACAGGAGCAGTAACATCTTCAAAAAATTAGTCTCAGTCGTTGCTTTGATTTACTCAGCCTGTTTCTCCCAGTTCTTGGACTGATGAGTGCGTTTAGGGTTCTCGTGGGAAAAGGTAACAGTGTGGCCCATAAAAAAGAGTTATGGGGAGTCATTGGATGCATCAGAGTTTAGTGTCAGTGTTGCTTCTCATTCAGTTACTTTGACATCTTCATAGACTTTCCTCTCTAGCAGCAGTAAATTATAGAAATGCTATTGCACGAAACATTGCAGCCATAAGTGAATCCCTACTCTCAAGTGCCAGAGGCTGCCCCACTGATGGCCCTGAGCTGTACTGTGAAAACAGACAACAAATACAGCCAACCGGTGTTATTCTACCACTTACCGCTGAACTGACTTGAGTCTTCAAATGTGCTTCTTCCTCATTTACTAACATGTCAGTGATTTGCATAAAGCTGCATAAAGTTTACATCATTACATTTTATTAGAGTTGCCAAATATAAATATTTTTGTGACTTTACTTTATGCACTTGTAGATTAAATATAATACACTTTACTATATACACTTCTGGTACAAATATAATATATTAGACTAGTCAGCACTACTGGTATACTGACAGTTATTACAGAGAAACTGAAAACACTTAATTGAGTATAATAGTATAATAATGCTTGTTTTGAAAATCCTCTGTTTTCTGTAATACTCCCAATAGATTGATCTCCCTCTGCCAGAGGATTGTTGGTGTGGGGGCTTCAGATGAATGAATCCCCTTTGACCCCATTGCACAGTATATAGGGTCATTCACAGAGCACCTCTGTGCGCATGCTGAGAATGTGCTTACATTACTTACTTAGGTCTCATCACACCAGCAAGGGCCATGATCAATGATGAGCATCTTTGAGCTATGTTATTAGGAGTGTGGAGTGCTCATGTCAGTGCCATCTGCTCTGGCTCTTCCTGTCTGTCGCATGTCGTTTGGCTCAAGTGTCCATGAAGCAACATATTATAGTTTTTATCTATAGGAGGAGTTAAGTATCCATGACACAGTATATTATAGTCTTTCTCTTTCTCTTTAAATGTTCCAGCTGCATTATCTCTTCATGAACTTGCAAAAACTTTCCAGTGTTTGTAACACAGTATAGATTGTGTACTGGGTGGGGTCAGCAGGGAAACAGTGCTTTGCATCCCTCCAAAAAAGTTTTCAGAACTTCAGAACTTTTATGATTGTCATTTCATTTATATATTTTTGGAATTACTTCTCATCATAGACAGTACACATAAATGGGCATAGCTAACCTGCTATCTGCTGCATTCCAAATAGATAGTGCACTTCATTTCACTTTGTATTGAAAAACCATTGCCCCTCTTTTTGTAACGGCTTGTCATTTAGGTCCTAAAATGTTCATATTAACAAACTCCTACATGATTCTGGTATTATTTGGCTATTTTGTCCGTAAATTAAAATATGAGTATTAATAACAGTCAAATCAGTTGCTTTTATCCCAGGTTTCCCCAAGTTGACAGTGTCAAGCACCCGCTCCCTGCTAAACCAGCGATGTGGGTGGGAAGGGGTGTGTACCTTCAATAGTATTGCTTGTGATAAGGTCTTTAGTTGCAATGATACTCGCGGCTGATTTCCAAATAAGGAGCTCAACTTCAAATTCACGCCTATACCTGCAAGCCTCAGTGAACTTCGTTTGGCTGGAGCCAAACACTATGAGCGATGTCACACTCACTTGGTCCACTTCTTTATAAAGTCTGCTTCCAATCCAGATACAACACAGATAATACTCTTGAGGCACCAACCATTTGTTCCTCTATGACCCCTTGTGGAGTGGATAGTATAATGTGTTATATCTCAATGATAAATAAATGCACCAAAATGTTTTAGATTATTAACCTTTTAAAATGTATAATTTAGAAGTTATAATTTACTTTTTTTCCAAAACCAAACCTTTTCTGATTTTTTAAAATCAAATCTTACAAACAGACTGAAAAATAAACAGTACATTTTGATTAATTGTGGTGTCCCAAAGTGTGATATAAAAATGAAGGCAAAGCAGCCATTTCCACTACCTGTCTTTGTAATAAAAGTGTATTAAAGGCCCACAACTGAAAGTGTCAGTCCAATGTTAGCCTGGTGCATGTGAGCAGGCAGGATTCATGACCAGTAAAGCAGCAGGGGGTGAAGAATAGCATCTGTGACAGATAACATCCAGGTCTGCTGCAGCCTGATAGACATCAGTGCTGTTGGAAAAGCCCCCACCATGTTCTAGCCCATGCCAGACTTTCTCATTCACCCCTAACCCTGCTGCAGTCACACAGCCTCAGAGCCCACAAGCATTAAAGTGAGCCTCTTAATGGAGCCATCAAAGGTAGGCCTATAGCGCCAAGCTCATTTCAGTGAGGCATCTGGACAAGCTGCTGCTGCGACAGAACTGCCACGAATGCCAGCTAATTACAATTATTTGTGTGTGTGTGTGTGTGTGTGTGTGTGCGTGTGTGTGTGTATAGAGTATAGAACAAGTGTAAAACATGTACAAGGCAAGTGAGGCTAGTCCCAAACACAAACCCAGCAGAGCTGAATCATGAATATGCATACATGCGCAATATTAGTGATGCAGACAATACTGGTACATAAATGTAAATTTAAAATGTGCGACAACAATCTCCCATAGGACACCATGAGGTGTCTCGTCTGTACAATGTGTGTGATTTGGAACAGTATTGTTTATTATACTATAGAATGTCATTGTATATTCTATGTATGTTCTATACATCTGTGTGATAAGAAATCTTTAAGTATTGTGAACATTATAAAGAGTGAGTTTGTTTATCTTATGTCAATTTTAAAACCACATTCAGTAGTTGTTCAGTTGATACATTTGCTGTCAACACCTCAAACCTGTTTCAATTAAAAGCCCTAGACCTCTGCAGCATTCAGATACAGATTGTATTGTACAGTACAGTATTTTTTTCCTAACCCATAATGTTTCAGAAATTTGAGAGTAAAAGTGAAAGCCATAGGAAGAATGATAAGAGATAAATTGAGTTATTGAGTTTCATTCATGCATTTGAACAATCCTATATGTTGTGTTGTTGCTTTTCTCACAAACCACTCAAGGAAAGGCTGCACACAAAAATACCTAATGCTGTTCCCTATTTACAGTGTGTTTTTCCTATATTGTCTGCATCAGTATAATTCAAAATACATGATTTACCAAAATGTCCATCCAACATTTTGAGTGACAAAATTCTTCATAGTTGAAGTGACAAAGAGTGAGCCTGAAGGGAATAGCCAACAGTATATTACTCACAGCTGGTCGTCATGTCGAGGTCACAATGTGAACAACCACAGTATAATCTTCAAAAAGCCTTTAGATAAACAGTGGAACATTTTCACAACCTTCTTTAACCCCTGGGTCCAGCAGGAGTCTTTTAGAGTACTGTTTTTCTCCATACTGTTGCAGCAAAAATGATCATTTATAATACATTTAAAATCCACAATTGAGCTTTGCAACTGCCAGCCATAAACTATTCTCTTTTCTTTTAAGACTTTAGTAGTTGTCTGTCCTTACAAGCCAGCACACCACTTCTGGTAACTGGTAACAAGGCCATAAAAGGGCCCTGTGCTTTGGTTTTCCACAAACCACATCACACACGGGAAGAGAAAGAGTTCAAACAGGTGGCTAACACTAATACTCTGCCCTCAGGTTCCATTGAATGATCATTGGTCGAAACATTTTAGGGCAAATATATACATTAGAGAGCAAATAGATTACAGTTAAAGAATCTTCATAAAAATTGTACATGTCAATCTCTCAGAGAAAAACTGTACAAAATGAGTAGAACTAGCACTTGAACTGGCAAGATATTTTTTGACAACCACAGCTTAATCACAAGTTTGGCTGCCAGAAATCAGTGACCGCTTGCTCACGCTCTGCTAAAAACAAACAAACTGAAAAATTCCCATGTTTTTCTCTTTTACCTGGCTCACACTTTGGTTCCAGGGCACCTGGCCCATATATGAACCAGCAGATGAAAAGGGAAACTTCAATACTTTATGGTGCTACAATTCTCAATATCAGCAAATTTTCTATGATAAGCATGAAGCCTTTAGACCAGTGGGTCTGTCTTTTGAATAGCAACACTGATAATGTTTGATTACTTACTTATGCCCTAAAAGCTTACATGATGAGAAACTCAATAAAACAGGGTCAGTCTGACCAAGGCACAGCACTGATATTGGTATTTGTTTGTTTCAGGTATTCTTGAGATCAAGTCTGTGGATGTTGGAGTGGTTGCCATCAGAGGTCTCAGCAGCAACTACTATCTGGCTATCAGCAAGAAGGGGGAGCTATACGGAGCAGTAAGTATTGTTGTTTAGACTGAATAGTACTGCATGATACCAAGCTAGCATCTTATTTACATCCTTGTTTTGAAAAATAATGCAAGTAATGGATGATGGCTGTTTTATTACAGTTTGTAATCTGTTGACAATCGTACATTTCAGAAACAGACACCACTTGTAGTGGAGGTGAGACTAGTCTCCACTAGCTCTCAGGTCCATTCAGAAACAGGAAATACAATCCTTGAGTTGCCTATTCTGCCCTGGTCCCTCTGGGCTGAGCAGCCCTTGTTTCATCTATTTTCTCTTTCTTCTTTTCTTCATCTCATCTTTACTGCCTTTTTCTCCTTTGCAACTTTGAAAAGCAAACTTTCAGCATGTCTCTCTAGAGCCACACCACAGATGAAATGACACACGGTAGAAAAGAAAGAGGCATTCTGTTGCATGGCCTGAAACTGAATTCCCATTACGTCGTCCTGATGCTGCAACACAAGCTTCAGCGGCGTGGTGGTGGGGCTTGCATTACACTTGATGGCTGTACACAGTGACTTCTTTATCCTCTTCTAATCAAGTGGAATCATTGTTAATGTGCATTTTCAGATTAATGAGAAAGAAATTACTTATGTGGTGTTTTTAGTGGTTCTGCACAGAAAACAAGACTTATTAACTCATAAACTATGTGAATACTGCACATTTGTTTGTAGCAGACAGCAGCCTTTTTCTCAAGATGTGAGTCATAGATTTTAGTTTTGCTTTAGGAACATCTAGTTTGAGTTCAGTTCTGGATCTGAACAGCTGTGGCAGAAAGAATGAATTATATTGTGGATACACACATCTGTTCACATGCTTTTGTGCATTCTGGACATGACCTTACAAATATTAAATGTATCCATGTGGTTGTCTGTAAGAAACATTGCCCTGAAGTAAACTGACTTATTTCTAACAATAATGCATTCGATTCATATAATACTTTTTTGGACACTCAAAAATACTTAACAATGCATTGGCCTTTCTGACCACCAACAATCACTCATGCTTACACCACTTTCAGAAATAGGTTTGGTGAGAGAAGTGTCTTGCCTAAGGACACAATGACATTATGCACTAGTCCAAACCAAGCTCAACCACTGACCATTCAGGAACATGTTTCTATGTACTGCTGTGCAATTAATAACATTTTAAATTTCAGTCATTTCTAATTTCTACAGTTATATGCTTATGTAATTTTAGGTGAGAAGATATAACCAATCTCCTGTGCTCAAATTTTTGAAAAGGAAATAGACAATTTTTTTGAAAAATGAGGAAGGAGTTTATGTTTATGAATGAAGAAAAACATTTTTTTTTGGCATATTACCTATTTCTACAGTCACTGTAGATATCCAAGTTATAAAGGTATAACTCTGAAATTCCAAAAATGGAGTTAGGGTTATTAAGAGATAGAGGAAGGACAATCCAGTTTTCCTGACATGTTTGTTTGTATTTGTTGTGTGCAGAGTGAGTTTGGTCCGGACTGTCGCCTGATCGAACGCATTGAAGAAAACAAATACAATACCTACGCTTCAGCTGAATGGCGGAACAAAAAAAAGCACATGTTTGTTGGACTTAATCCCAATGGCAAGCCAATGAGAGGAAAGAAGACTCGAAGGAAAAATACAGCAACGCACTTCCTGCCTATTATGGTCCTACCACGGTGATGTGACACCCAGGAGAGAGGTGGACACTTTGAAGCTCCTCTAAAAACTATACTGAAGAGTCTATGTGATGCACTGAGATGGAAAAGTTGCAAAATGATAAATATTTCTGTGTTGAAAAATACGTTTATTTTAAGATAAAGAAATGAGATATATTGGTATACAATGTATATTTTATTTTGCTTTAAGTTATAAATGTTGGCACAGCAGAAAACATGAAAAAGAATGGACTTCTGTGCCAAAAATATCTAATTTGTGTTGATCTGAGCTAAAGGAATACAGAGCGACCAAAAGCTAGATAGTTAGGGAAAAGTTGAAAAGGGAACTTTATAGTTGTGAGAGGAAGAAGCAGTGATGCAACAGCAAGTCTAATACTATGACATTTTCTTTAAATTTATTTATTTTGTGTAATATTTAACGAAAAGAAAACCCGAAAAGGACAAGACTTGTTTTTTTTGTTTTTTACCATTTATGTTTCTCTTTTAAAATACTTACCATTTAAACTTCAAATAAATATATTTGTCTTTTATTTGTTTGCAATGTGTTTGTTAAGACTTCTAAAAGGCAATAGTGATTCAGTGCAGAACAGACACTATGACAATCATGGATATTAACAATGTCTGATAAACACACTGTAATAAGTAACACATGCCAAACATGCATGGTGGGGTTCAAATCTGGACTCTGTGCTGGTCATCCCTGGAAATATCACTCTTTTTCATTTGATGCCCGAGTCCATTGTCATTTTACACGTATGCTTTCAAGGAAGAAACAATACATGATGAATTAACTGGTCCTGGTATATTCAAATGTACAGCTGATCTTGTTTGGGTAACATATATATTCTAGGCCCAGGCTCTGTATATTTAAATGTGTATTATAGTAACTTTCCAACCCAGTTTGGTAATAAAACATAGGTGGGTTACATAATAGGGAATTTATTGTTGCTAATTTCTCCCATGTAGGTCTTTCATTTGAGATGATTTAGTCATGTTACAATTTCAAAGGTCAGGTCACTTTCTTCTTTAAAGTATCTTCGACATCTTCCTCCAACTAATCAGGGCTCTAACAAACTACAAATAAGTAAACTGAGTCCTTCTCCGGCAGACATTTCAAAATCTGTAAGTAATTACGCTCCTCAACCTGGCTGATGAGTTCTGGGGTTTTCAGTTCTCAGTGCAAAAACTTCCCTCTTACAAATACAACATGGCAAACACGGCTTTGTGGAGGATAAACACAGTGTTTTATGTGATAATGACAAAGCGGCACCAGGCTTTAGACAGAGCCGAGACACACCGACATGTGGTGGGCTGGCTGCAGAGGAGTGTGTGCCTCAGTGTGGTCGATAGCAGCTGGGAAAGGCCTCCTCCTTGACCTTACTTGTCTGAAATCTGTTGCTGTGCCCCCGAGAAAGAGAGACACATGTAGCAGGGCATATGGTGTAACGTAAATATCACTCTGTGTTTATCACCTGACTCTAATTAACTATGATGTCATGTTTTCTTTATTCCTTTGGCTTCATCTCTTGCTTTTACTTGGACTTGGCTTGTGTTTTAAGGGTCTGTCTCCTATGATATCTTCACGCATAAGAATCTGGATTGGCATTGGTGAAAAGTATTAACAAAACAAAATCAAAAAACAATCAACTTATCAATAACTTGGGAGGTTATCAAATGTTTAACAAAAGTTTTAAAAAAAAGTTCATTTTCCATCTGCTCTGTGTGTAGAACAGTATTTTTAGATATCTTCTGTCCTGCTGTGTTTATTACAAAAAGGTCTTGGATCTTCTTTTAATGCAGTGGAGTACTCAGCATAGTCCTCATGTCAAAACGTGAGTAAGTATGATGCATCAGAGGGAGATTCAGATTTCCTTTCATCCTCCCGGGGCATCTAGTCCTTTGTTTATACGATTACTTGGGTGTTCTGTAAACGACATATCAAGTACAATTACACTGAAATGTGTTCAAGACACTGATCCCCCCTCCTCTACCCTTTTCCCTCCCTCATAAAGTTCAAGGGCTGGCATTCCTAAGCAAACATGTCTTTATATATTGGTGGCAAAAAAAAGTCTACATATGTAGGTGCGGAGGCCTTAGTCAAAAATACAATGATGCATTTATGTTTAAATGATTGCAGTTATGATAGAAACTTATCGTGAGCTCTTGAAATAGTTCATGTATTTTTATTGCAACTCAAACATGACTTAATACAGCCTTGCCTTTAGCTATAATGCATAACAAGGCCACACTTAAAAAGCGGTGCATTTATGTAAGACAGATGTTACATGCTCATTATCAACGCGAGGGACATTAGCATCTGTCAGTTCAGCGGCTTCAAGCCACGCATCATTTCTCCTATTTCACTGTCCACCAAACTGGTTTCAAAAGCTGTTTGCCAATCTCATTTTAACTGTTGTGCTTGGATTTGCTTGGTTAGTGTTTGGTTTGTTGAGGCATGTGGTGAAGCCCAGTATGCGGTTTCTGTTTTGACTACATCAGGATCTATCGGACCTGTGTCGGACCTCAAATGAAACATACACCATTGGCTTCACACGTTCACAGTTTCTCTGTTTGCGCAGAAAGTCCTGTGGCCGCACGACCCGACCGCAGCAGCAGCTGTGAATATTTTACATCCCGGGGAGAGGGGGAGTGAGGCAGAGATGGCGAAGGGGAGCGAGAGTGTAAGTTGGAGCTTTTAAACAGAGTGGATTTTGTAAACGTGAAAAACTGAAAGACCCACAGTCCTGGGGGCTTTCACAGCAGCCGAGGGGGTAGGAAGCAGGCCATGAGAGAGACCGGGGGAGGAGGGGTATTTGCAGAGAGGGCAGCAGTTCAGATGCAGATCTAAGAAGAGGTGACCAGCACATAGTTGCTGTTAACTTTGGGTTTGAAGTGCTGGTTTTGAAAAGATACTTGCCAGATAAAAAACAATTACTTGCTCTTATGGTTAACCAATACAACTGTATAACCCCAAACACACGTAAAACTGGCCACATCACCTGTTATATTTAAAACAAGACACAAATAGAGTACAGCAGCAAAAGCACTGGATGACATTTACAGGCAGTACAAGTCTGATCAATGAGAAATTCAGAATTTAGGAGATGCTGCTGAAAATGCTGCTAAATGATGAAATCAGAAAATATTTTATTAAATCTTTAGTGCTAAATAAACAGCACCAACAATGTCACATCTGTCTCTGAGTGACCATACCATTTTCCCATATTATGTTATGTTATTATGTTATGTATGTATGCTTAAATGCTCAGGTACAAAGCCCAGCACCACTGCAGCGCCCAGCACCAGCACTCCACTCACTAATGACTAATGAGTCTATTTCCCCAGCAGCAGTGCACCCAAACAGACATGGACCAGTGTTTATCCAGCAGTGGCTCTTCCAGGATTAGACAGAATGCATCAAGTCCATGTTCATAAACTAACCATGTGGCAGCATTTGTGCAAACCCAAACCTATTAAATTACACAGAAAGTGACCATCTTACACAATCTAGAGCGGATTATTTCTTTTTGCATCAAACATTTAGCCAAACACTCCAAACAGTGTTTTAGGCCCGACCTGATTAAAAGGTGGACACTCATTTTTGTCCAATTGAGTGTGTGTTTTTAATCTTGTGCACACTGTGTTTCTCAGCTTCTGTTCTGTTCTCCTCCACAGCGACTTGAATCTGGAGCAGAGCCTGAGTTACAGCTCCATCTTTACATCTCCAGAGAGCTTCAGGTTTCCTGCAACAGGTGGCTCAAACATTTGCCTTGGCCAGTGCTGAGCTGAGGCCTGTGTTTATCAATGCAGAAGTCAGAAGACCAACAAGGACATGGCACACAGATATACAGCATTTAACTGATGGATGTCAACACATGTGGAAAATGCAATGTCATTTGTATTGTGCTGGCTTTTAATTAACACATTTTCTTTACATGGCTAAAATATATATATTTTATTTACTTCTAACAAACACACATACACATACACACTTTTTTTTTTCCACGCACTCTCTCCGGAGGAATAAAACTGCAGTCTAAATGAAAATATATTTGTTGCTTATGTTGGCTCTGCCCTATGTAACTCCTCTAGTGTGAGTTAGCCTTAGACCCAGGGTCGCTGGGCAGACGAAAAGCCTCTATTAGTCCTTGATCACTGGCTGCCTGACAGCAGAGTCAACATACCAGGCATTAGGGCCTGACATAGGGTCAAATATAGACAAATTTATAGGGCACTTACCTTGCCTTGTACTGTCAAGTATTAACATAGATTTAGTATATATATATATATATATATATATATATATATATATATATATATATATATATATATATATATATATATATATATATATATATATATTATATATGTGTGTGTGTGTGTGTGTGTGTGTGTGTGTATTAGGGATGGGCATTCGGTGAAATTTTCTTAATCGATCATCGGAAGAATTAACGATCGATTATCGATTAATCATTAACGTTTTTATATTAAAATTATCAGCATTATTATTACTATCTGCACTACTAATCTGCATAAATAAATTCAACTTTACGACATATAAACTGTAACGACTCTAGAGCCACATCAATCCGTTTGAAATTATAATGTGTTTAATTCAGTTTTGCGCAACTCTCACAGAAACGAAACTTAAAACCGCATCGCTAATTTGCATAAACTAAGCGAAGATAAAACTACAGCTCTTGTGTCGCTGATGCGGTCAATTTCTGTCGGATTAAAAGAGACGACTCAGCGGATTACAGGTTAGTGTGACCATATTTGCGTTTGTCAAAACCAGGACACAGTACGAGAGGCGGGAGGTGGGGACTCGTCATCGACATTGCGCGACTCTCACCTGGCAAAGCTTTTTCCCACTGGACACCGAAACATATGTGCTGCTTTATACACTGTGCACATGGACTCACACTTGTCCCGAACGGAAAGCGTGGACTTTCTTGTACAAGTCATCGTTGCACATCATTCATATTTGCACTTCAGTACGCTGCAGACTGACCGACTGTTTGTGTCTCGCTCCTTCTGAGTGCAGAGAGCTACACGTACTGACCTTGTTTGGTCACTCTACGCTACGCACAGCAACCTACATTCAGTAGACCTTGGGGTCTCCAGTCGATTCTCTGCACAGATGTTTCTGTACACTATGCCCGCCACTTGGTTATGTCGCACCATGTATGCTTTCCCTTTCCCTGCTTTTCCCCTTTCCCATCTTACACCTACAGTTATGTGCTGGACTGTCTCAGGAGCTTCTTTGCACAGCCTACACCGTGGTTCTTGTCTGGTGTGGTAGATCTGGGCCTCTATTGCTCGAGTGCCCAGGGCCTACTCCTGTGCAGCCAGGGTGAGTGCCTCTGTGCTGTCCTTCAGACCAGCCCTCTCAAGCCATTGGTAGGATTTCTTGATATCAGCCACTTCAGTTATGTTCCGGTGGTACACGCCCCATGTAGGGGCTTGTCCTGCCATGATGGTCCCTCCAGCACCTCTTCCTCTAGACCCCACTGTCTGAGACATTCTCTGAGCACCTCATCTGTCGGGGCCTTGTCCTTGATGTACTCAAGGAGCTTGGATGTTTCATCCTGGACTGTGGTTCCCACACTCACTAGTCCTCGGCCAACTTCCTTCCGGCCTGCGTACAGTCTCAGGGTGCTGGATCTGGGATGGAACCCTCCATGTATGGTCAGGAGATTTTGTGTCTTAACATCTGTGGTCTGTATCTCCTTCTTTGGCCAATGTATAATTCATTGGCAGGGCATATATGTGTGTGTGTAGATACATGTGTATATACAAAGACAAAGGTGGGTAGAAAGGTAACATATATATAGGATGCATATTATATATACAAAGCTAAAACAAATAAACAATGTTGGTTGGTTAGTATTTTATATAATTGGTGTAATTTATATAATTGGTTAGTATTTTACTAATATCCAGTGTTTTAAGCAGATGGAGGTAATTAGAACAGAGGGTATGCACACATGGATTTGATGTGGTGCCCCTTGTTGTGACCATGTTGAGATTTAGCAGCAAAACAAAAAGACACATAAGTGTCCTTAGTTTCTTAGGTTAGAAAAAACTATGATGCATAATGGACCATCTTGACGGACTATACTGACAAACCATGCTGACGAACCAGACTGACAGACCAGCCTGATTGCCTATGTTGACTGACCAGACTGACTAATCATGCTGACGGACCAGATTGACTGACTATGCTGATGGTCCAGACTGACGGCTCATGCTGACGGCCCCACCTACAATGACCAGCAGCAGGCATTTTTGTTCCAAAATTTCATACCATGGAACACAAGCAAACAACAATAACCTCCATGGTAGCATAAAGTTACATAGTGCACACTTAAACATGTAAAGGACATTGTTGTTCTAAACGCAGTAATATTAAGCATGATTTGTTTTTCATGCTGAATATACTGATTGAGGTGTACTGTTCCCATGAGATGGGTGCTGGGAACAATGTCAACAGTTGTGTTTCAAAGACTTTCACCTCTGATGCCAAACAAACTATCAAGAGCCAACTATCAAGTGAGTTGGTATAATCACTTCACTAAATAACACACTGTAGCTATAAATAAAGTCAATCAAATAATCTCAGTAATCTTTTCATTAAAAATAAGAGTACAATTATGTGAACTCAAAATGGAAATTAAATTGATTTGAGGCAGCTTTAGTTTTCAGCACTCAATAGCAAACTAACAGAATTCGATTTAAAAAGGACATTGTGGGTATGCATATTACTGTAAAAATTCCCTTGTCAAATGTAAAACACATGCTGGCTCCATATGAAAGTAATATACCACTTCTGGCCCAATGTCCCCAACTCCAGCCAACATAGAGGGTGAGTCCATGATCATGGCTACACAAAATACCCTTATTGCATTTAATTATGTGTGGGACTTTCTAGCCCCCTGGGCTGAATAAGGAACAGTTTTTTGCCATTTATTGAAGAGTTCAAAGCCCTGATTCAAGGTATGGACAAAGTTTAATTCAAGGAACTAGTGATCTAGTCATTAAGCTATCGCACTGAAAACATTACTGCTTACAACAATTTAAACTGAAAATTGAAAATTGCATAATGCACTTTGCACAACTACTGGCAATATATTTAACACTGCTTTGTAAAAAAAAAAAAAAAGGCCAAATAATTAGTTTCCTGTAACACGGTACCATTACCCGCTCTACAAACACACAATGCACATGTTCTATCAACTCCAGCTGTGAATAGCTGTGTTATATCAAGACAACAATTAATGTGGAGAAGAGGTAGGGCATGCTGACCTACAAAACAAACTACAATGGAAAGTGACACTCAAGAAGCAGGTGAAGAACAAGAAAAAATGTGTCTAAGGATTAGCAATGTTGACAAAACTCCCAGTGGAGTTATTCAGATGACATTATAGTAAAGCAATCCATCAGAAATTACATAAACCATACATAAACTCTTGTTTAGAACATTACATACAAATTTCTGATAACTTTTCTATTGTCCCTTTGCTTGTTTGCAGCCTTTTTAAATAGATTTTGGCAATATAGTCAAATTAACACTATTTGTGCAATGCTTCCATTTTTCCAATCATCACGTGTGTGTGTGTATGTGTGTGTGTGTGTGTGTGTGTGTGTGTGTGTGTGTGTGTGTGTGTGTGTGTGTGAGAGCATGTGTGCGTGTGTGTTAAGACTAATTACACTATCATAACATATGAAATTGAATTATCTTGTTATTCTACATACTAGTGTACAAATATAACAAAAGGTAAAACAGCTGCAGGGCATAAACATGTGGCTATTTAGTAATGCACACTGTGTAAAGCAAACAAATAATGCAATAATCACCTCCCAACAAACACTTAAGAGCTGAAGTCAACCACATCGCAGCAGCTGGTCAAATGTGGTCTTGCATTAATATGACTGCTGGCAAGCACACTAAAACCTGAAGTGCCTTTATAGACTCACATGGTACAAACAGGCAGGCAGCTCAGAGGCCACCCAAGGATCCTTATGGTAATAAAGATTTTGGATATTAGCTAAAGTGAAGTGGCTGTGCCTAAAAGCAGCTCTAGAGTAAAAGCCTTTCTAATCATATGGTTTGAATTGATATTTTTAAGGTACCACTCACTAGATCTTAACAGCTTTCCAGCAGTCTTGACAGCTGGACAATTCTCAACCTCTCAGACAACCATCACCTTCATTTCTATCATGTTTGGCAAGTATCAGGCAAATTAAACCAAACCACCACAACAACAGCCACAGCATTCTCCCAGCAGCTTTTCAACTTTCCTCTCTGTCATTTTATTTGATTATAAAAGAAATATAGCTGCAAGCGGCAATGATCGGACCTTACCAGTGCCAACGACCACGCACTGCTCCACAAGAGACGGGGCATTACTGCTGCCTCAATTTCCCTCTTTATGTTACCCCCACCCGTTTGAATTTTGAGCAAATTTTCATGTGTTTTCATCATTGTTCACTGGGTGACAAATTTGTTGTTTTGTCACATCATGGTGAGGGGCCCTGGTCACAGATGGACTGATGCACTCATCATCCCCCCATGAAGTACTTAGCATTATAAGGTGGTCCATTTCACCTACTCAGGTCAGAGAAGTGAGAAGGGGAGGTGCTGAGTTACCCCAGCCACCATTATACTTTGTTTGGAATAAGAAAAAAATATAGTTAAAGTGGAAGTAATAGGGGGTACACACATACACGCACGTACGCGCACACACACACCCACCCACCCACACACACTCACACACACACACACACACACACACACACTCACACACACACACACACACACACACACACACACACACACACACACACACACCCACACCCACACACAATCTCTACTTTTACTATAGAGAAAGCCTGAAACCAGCACAAGAGTTGGTGTGCCTATTGGTGGTCCATTTTCCCACAATTCCCATTGTTGATTCAATGGTTTAGGTAGGAGTGAGATCAGAGCAGCATGTACTTGGCTTTTCTGAGACATGAACATGAAAATTACAGAGAATCAAAGCAGTCAGAAAAAGTACAAAAAGAATAGAAGACAAATTTGTAGAGAAAAAAAATGGGACTGAAGAGACACAGAAGCAAGACAGGGGATAGCTGGTGGTCCAGTGGCCTGTTTAAAGCCATACTTAATTACCAAGTAGGAGTAAGTTCAGCTCTCCAGATGATCAGTAGTAGGAGTAGCAAGCTTTCATCAAAGCAGAAGTCAGTGCTTATTAGAATATTATTACAGAACAGGCACAGTCGTCCAGTGGGCTGATTACTGACTGGGTCCAATGGGAGGCCTCATTTGACTGGAATGTATGGAGGCTGAAAAGGACATGAGGGAAGCACAGAAATAGAAAATGGAATTAGAATCACAAGAGCTTTTATTTTGTAGAATCTGGTGTCATATATATTTTTATTATTTTTTATTTATTTTTATTTTATGGATCTTGTCAAAATTTCAAATTATACTAATCTATTTTCGAATCTTGAAAGTGGGTTATAGAAAGTTTGAAACATTACCCCCAATCCTAACTCTCACAGATACTGTGGCACATTGCTAGCATTCATATTTTTTTGTACACAGGTTTTTTATTGTTCAGTGTTTTTATTGAGCATTCCATTAGATATACAATTTCAAACACATTACAATGATATTTTTTACGGCCAAACCCCAGAACAAACTCGCCCTGTTGCACCATAAAAAATATACAAATAGCATTAGTCACTGAAGAAATAGTACTATTACTCCTGTGAAATAAGTGAGGGATTTTGGGTATTTAGATCATACTCAAAACAGGTTCTTTGATCATACTCAAACGTATTGCTACAGCCGCTTAAAGAAAACCTGATTTTCTCTAATATTAGATGGTGTATAACATCAGCAAGCCACAATCTAAAGACTGGAGGCTGTTTGTCTTTCCACTTGAGCAATATTAGTCTTTGAGCCAGGAGCGTGACAAAGCAATTATATTTTTATATTTCTTATGAGAATCTGCAAATATAACGATATCCCAAATATTGCGGTTGTGGGCTCAGGTTCAACATTAGCCCCTAATGCATCTGAAAGAAAATTGAAAATTGAGCTTAAAGTAAAACCAAGACATGCAGACGTGGACAAAATTGTTAGCACACCACTGGCAATGAAATAAAAATCAACAATCGTCACGGAAATAACTTGAAACTGAGAAAAATAAAAATTTACTGAAAATTGTCCAACATAAATCAAACATTGCTTTGCACCTGTGGTTCAACAGAATCATTAGAAAAAACAAAAATAATGAAACTGGCCTGGACAAAAATTATGTTACCCTTAACTTAATATTTCGTTGCACAACATTTTGAGGGAAACTCTGCAATCAGACAATTTCTGTAACTGTCAATGAGTCTTCTGCACTGGTCAACTAGTATTTTGACCCATTTCTCATGAGCAAACTGTTCTAGTTGTTTCAGGTTTGAAGGATGCCTTCTTCAGACAGCATGTTTCAGCTCCTTTCACAGATGTTCAGTAGAATTGAAATCTGGGCTCACAGAAGGCCACCTCAGGACAGTCCAAAGTTTTGTTCTTAGCCATTCTTGAGTGTTTTAGCTGTGTGTTTTGGGTCATTATCCTGTTGGAAGACCCATGACCTATGACTGAATCCAAGCTTTCTGACACTAGACAACACATTTCATTCCCAAATACCTTAATAGTTTTGAGATTTCATTGTATCTTACTCAGATTCAAGACACCCTGTGCCAGATGCAGCGAAACAGCCCCAGAACATGACCAAGCCTCCTCCGTGCTTCAGAGTAGGAGTAGTGTTGTTTTCTTGGTGTGCTTCATTTTTGTGTCTGTGAACATAGAGCTGGTGTGCCTTGCCAAAGAGCTCCTGTTTTGTCTCATCTGTCCAAAAGATATTCACCCAGAAGCTTGTCAATATGGAGTGTGGGAAATTCCAGTCTCACTTTTTTATGATTACTTTCAGCAGTGGTGTCCTCGCATGAAGTCCACTTTGGCTCAAACAGTGATGGATGGTGTGATCTGACCCTGATGTACCTTGCCCTTTAAGTTCAAATTTCATTTGTTTGGAGGCTGTTCGGGGCTCTTTGGTTACCATTCGTATGATCCATCTTTTCAATTTGTCATTAATTTTCCTCTTGCGGCCACGTCCAGGGAGGTTGGCTACAGTCCTGTGGACCTTAAACTTCTGGTCCTGTGGACCTTAAACACCTGAATAACATGTGCAGCTGTAATCACAGGAACATCAAGTTGCTTGGAGACGGTCTTATAGCCTTTATCTTTAACCTGTTTTTTCTGTCATTTTCTTTCTAGTCTCCTAAAACAGTTCTCTTCTTCGCTTTCTCTGGTTCATATTCACTGTCCACCATGTCAGCAAACAGCACAATGACAACATGTCTCCCTTTAAACAGGCAGACTGACTAAGGACAGGTTTAAAAACACCTGTGATGCAGATTAGAGGACACACTGAAGTTTAACATGTCCCTATTGTCCAATTACTTACAATCTTTTCTAGGGGTACCATCATTTTTGTCCAGGCCAGTTTCATTAGTTTGTTTTTAAAATTATTCTGTTGAACAGCAATTCAAAAACAGTGTCTAATTTTCATAATGTCCCAAGTTCAGTGCACAACAATCACAGTTAACATTAAGTTCTGGTCTGATCTTGGCAAGTTTGACTTTGGACCAATGTAGTCTGTGAACAACCTTAAATTGTATAAGTCTTTGTCTTAAGCAGATTGAGGACAAATTCATATTATCTAAATCAGATTGCCATAAATCTTCAGAGGGTTCTGTATCCAGTTCCTCTTACCAGTTCAATTTAACATGAGTCAGAGGTTCCATAATATACAAGTTGATTCAAGCATAAACTTTACCAATCATTCCATAAGAGTGTGGATTTAAGTCCTAAATGTTTTCAGGAAGTGCAAATTTACCTTCAATAAACATGTCCTTCAGTGTCCTTAGACCATTTGTAGCCCAAAATATGAAAGAGTGAAGGTTTAAACTTGTTTTTTCACAGTTGGGGCGTATAATGATATTTTTGAACAGTGTTGGGAATAATGGCATTTAAGTATAACAGTGCTACTAATGGTGCTACATTTTCGATAATGGAGTAATCTAATTAATTACACTCCCCATCGTTACAATGCTGTTATTGTTACCGGGAAAACAAAGTGGCATGTTATAATTGGGTTGAACTGTGCCCTGGGAAAAAATCGTCACATACTAACACACCTCTCACTGCTGTTCACTCCGAGCCCCAGTGCAGTTAGTGTCAGCTCTATCCAAGATGGATACGGAGCCACTGCATTAAAGCCAAACTCGATTTTTTGAGCAGTAGTACATAACATAAAAAATAACTGGATAATTACTTTGCTAAGTAATTATTTTTACAACCTGGTAACTGAGTTACTAATTACTTTATGGGGTAAGAAATGTGTAACTAATAACAGTCAAATAAAAATGCCCAACACTGTTTTTGAGACCAAATTCCTCCTGAATTGTGCCCAGATTTTAAATAAATGTAAACCACTGAATTAAAAGAAAATGTAGATAATGATTGAGATAAAGGTAGATTTGAACAAAGTAAAGAATGTAAAGACTGGAAGACAGGAAGACTGACATGACATATCCTCGAGGTTAAACCATTTAATTAATTAATTAATTAATCACTGCATTCATATAGCGCCTTTCAAGATACCTAAAGCACTTTTCAGTTCATTGTTCATTCTCTCCACACTCAGTGGTGGCAAGCCACAGCTGCCCTGGGCAGCCTGATGGAAGTGAGGCCACCAATCTGCACCTTCGGCCCCACTAACCACCTCTTACCTCATGACATAACTGGTGCCCCACTGTGGCACCTGGAATTCCCAGTGGTCTCCCATACAAGTATTATCCAGGCCCGGCGTGGGTACTAGCTAGTGATAATATTAAAAATTAGGTAGCGACAATCTTCCATGATCTCTATGGTGTTATAAAATATGTTTGCGGATACAAGCATTCCCTGTAAATGATGATACCAGTTTTTCTAAATTTGAGAAAAAAAATTTTTTCTGAAATATATGGACACACTGAAAAATATACAGAAATTTGAGGAAATTTCTATATCTTTTTCATGTCATTTAAATAAGTCATAATGCCCTGCCCTGTTACATGCAAGCATTTATGTTGGTTTGTGTATTGAATCCGTGTATCATTCGTTCATTCGTTTTTCAATATAAAACCAAAAATAAGAAAACGAAAAAACAACAGTTTTCTTCGTTATTTGTCTCCAAAACCAAAATGAAAAAACAGATAACGATTCGTTTTTTCAGTTTTCGATTTTGTGTTTAAATGAAGAATCGTTTACATGACTTCCGTGACTGCGATGCCGGACTTTTGCACCGCATACGGACTGAATCAGGACGGATCCAGGTCCGAGACCAGACCGGGACCAGAGCGGGACTGAGACCGGGACCAGACCGGGACCAGAGCGGGACTGAGACCGGGACCAGACCAAGACTAGAGCGGGGCTGAGACCGGGACCAGACCGGGACCAGACCGGGACCAGGGCGGACTCTGAGCTTTGACTCCGAGCCTCCACGGGGTCCGAGCCTCAGCCTTAGAGCTCCGGCCCTGCCTTGGGCTCTGAGCCTCCGGTCTCGTCCCGGTCTGGTCCTGGTCTTGTCTCGGTCTCGGTCTCAGGCCCGCTCTGGTCCCGGTCTGGTCCCAGTCTCACCGCATACGGACTGAATCAGGACGGATCCAGGTCCGAGACCAGACCGAGACCAGAGCAGGACTGAGACCGGGACAGAGCTGCTCTGGTCCTCCGCGCTCAAGAACCGCGGCTGGTTCCGAGGTGGTGCAAAGCCTCCGACTGACGCTTTCACACCAATGAAAATGAATCGAACTAAGAGCTTTTGGTTCAAATGGACCAGGTCCGGGACCAGACTGGGACCAGAGCGCTACTGAGACTGGGACCAGACCGGGACCAGAGCGGGCCTGAGACCGAGACCGAGACAAGACCAGGACCAGACCGGGACCAGACCGGAGGCTCAGAGCCCACGGCAGGGCCGGAGCTCGAAGCTGAGGCTCGGACCCCGTGGAGGCTCGGAGTCAAAGCTCGGAGTCCGCCCTGGTCCCGGTCTGGTCCTGGTCTTGTCTCAGTCTCGGTCTCAGGCCCGCTCTGGTCCCGGTCTGGTCCCAGTCTCAGTAGCGCTCTGGTCCCGGTGTAGGACACGCTGGAGGGATTATGTCTCTTGGCTGGCCTGGGAACACCTCAGGGTCCCCCCGGAGGAGCTGGAGGTGAAGGAAGTCTGAGAGTCCCTGCTCAGACTGCTGCCCCCACGACCCGGGCCCAGATAAGTCGAATAAAATGGATGGATGGATGTTGAACCGAGTCTTGCTGTGCTGTGATTTGGTCTGAGCATCCTGAGAGCCCTTGCTCCACATCAGATATTGAGGAGTGGATTGCATCCAACTACGTGTAAAAAGTTGCTGTGGTGCTATTTCAGATCTAGTTGCACCATCTCTGTTTTAACATCATTGAACTCATATGCAAGCTCACTTTGAAAAAGCGCAGCCATCTTGGTCTTAAGAGAAGATAATATCTAAGTCTTTAAATCCAACATGACCGGCACAGGCTGCTCAGTCATCTCCGTTGGCTCGGTTAGCTCCTCCAACAGCTTGCTAGGTGTATCAGAGCTCCTTTCACTAGCAGCAGAGGTAGCGGCAGTAGCTTTGCCTGTATATCTGTATTTGCACAGGTTACTCACCATTTACACCCATGCATGCAAGTCCAAATGATGTATCAAAGTTTTAGATTGCACAAATGTATTAGAATTTCAGTCAAAAATGTCAGTGAAATTTCAGTGAAACACCTTAAACTTCCAACCTACTCCATTGCCTGCTCACTAGCGCCCCTGTACCAAGTTCTTTTAGACAACGGAAGAAGTGAAGCAGGATGGACTGCCTTCAATCCATTCAATATACAAAATATATCATCTATATATCAGACTCCTTCTCCCGGGTTTGCGATCAATAAAATGATTTACAATAAGATGAAGGCAGGCTACAGTGGTCTGATTTTGTGCTACTTTGACAACCTGGCTCACTATAGACTGATATGCTTGCACTTTGGGACAGCTCTCGCTGAAAGCAATTGGTAAACAGGGAACGTCATGATGACTATTTGAATCTGATCGGTCGAGGCGTCACACCAGTGGACATCTTCCCAGTGTACAAATGCATAAAGTGCTTACCTTCTGCAAGCTTTTCAAAAACTTAATAGTCCATATTGATGCTAAAATAGGCTGAAGTACATCCCACCCAATTAACTGTACCGCTCCAAGATGGATTCTTGAGAGTTTGTGAACTCCCAAATATTGCAAGAATCCATTGTGCTGTGCATGGTTAATTTTGACAATATTTGTCTTGCAATTTATTTATTTTAAAAGATAGATAGACCAGCCTTAACTAGGTTCAATCTTGACTTTTAATTGCATTCCTACTTCTTGAAACTAAAGGAAGAAGTGGCATGCCCTCTATAAAATGGTAACAGGTTATCTGCCTCCAAAGCACTGAGGATCTTGTGTGGTCCATGCATTTGACCACTGTGACACAAAATACAGGGAGCATAAACAACAAGGAACAGAAAGAGAAAAATGTTATGGGAGTGAAGCCAACTAGGTCAAAATAAGAAATGCTTGCATAATAAACATTTTGCAGGGAGAATTAGCACATTAACACTTCAAATGAGATATATTATACAAAATCAGCTTTTAAGAGCTTTTAAGCATGTATGATTGGTTGAGTTAATGAGGGGAAAGTTGCATTTTGTCATTGCCATTACTCTGAAAATTCCCATTTTCTCCTATCATTGTTTGTTGCTGAAAAACTACTATGGCACACCTTCCACCTATGTCAGTGAAATCATATGAAAACTATATTTAAAAATGTTTAACAAATTATTGACTTCTAGGCAAACCATTCAGAGACCATGATTACATCAATATTGTTTGTTTAAATCTAAGGCTAGAGACACACTAGAGTATTTTAAAATTTATCAGCAGTTTTAATCTGCAATACAGAGCCATACAACATTTTACAACAATTATATAGCTTAGACATCAAGAGTCTTTTTTCAGGAAACATAAGCAGCACACAGAGGACAACTAAAAGCAAGACCTGGTCAAATGTGCTTTTAGGATCAAAATTAACACAAAAATATGAGACGGCATTAGCACTCTTTTGCAGCAATAAACAAACAAACAAACAAACAAAAATCTGCTTTGATAAATGATTGTTTCTGTGTCTGTATCTGGCTGCTCAGATTGGTGCAAGTGTACTTATCAAATTTGATACTAAAGGATTTAAATTTTGGAGACTGCAACCTGACAAATTGTTGGAACACCATCGCAATGACACAAGGAGTGCCACACCCACAACCCATTATTATGTGTGAGAAGCGCTGTACAGCCCATACAGGCTTTACGTGCAATCACTCTTACGTCCAGGAGAAGCTCACATTAAGAAAGGTTTCATATCAGCCTCAAAATCGGCTAGTCCAATATTCCAAATGAATTTAATAAATAGTTATGTCAATATTAAATATTAAAAATAAACTAAAACATGAGTGCTACAATGTAAAAATGTTTTGCTTTTGCTTCTTAAATCCTATTCATTTGATTTACTCACAAAGTTCCCACACAGTCAGATGCCTTTTGAAAGCTATATCCACAGTGCATTATCATATGCCTCTATCCCACATGTTTCTTTCTTTTCTTAACGCACCCATTTGTCACATTCTTCCCATTAAAAAAAACATATTCCCTTTTTCACTCCTACCTGTCATCTTTGCTATCACTCCAACAAACTCACATCAGTGCTTTTTTAAGTTCAGGTTTGTATATCCATTAGCCTGTGTAATCATCATGTCAACAGTTCTATTTCAAATATTTATAACAGACCCTGGTGGGGAAAGGGGAGACATCCAGCAAATAGGATGATTCACCCTTTTGTTAACACAAGCATCCCAAAGCTTCTCTGTACCAAGAATTATTGCAAAAAAAACATCCAAAGTTACTGTCAGGTTTTATCTCACGTTCATCCATTTTCTTATCTTCTTAAGTCAGCTGTTCCTTTGCAGTCAGCAAGCCAGCCATAATTGTAAACATTATTTATCAGCGTCATCAGTATCAATAGTAGGTTTAATACAGCTATTGCTAGATTCGTTCACATTAGTGTAATGTCAGTAAAACACAATGAATAATTTCTTTTTAATTGATATTTGATATTAAGACAGGGCTGTGGGTGTGGACATAAAACTGTATACTGTGTAATTCAGTGGGGCAAAAAGACATCAAAGGTATTTTTGTTTTTGATGCTCTGAGTCTCCCCTTCCTTGGCTCTCTGCGCTAAGTCACTCCCCCTCCAGTGCTATCACAACACAATCAGTGCGCATCTCGCTAATGAAATTACTGTATATCTCATCATTTTTGTCAAGTTGTTTTGTACAGTTTTGTATCATACTTTTGTATATTTATGGAGAATTGTCGTGTTGGGGCATGAATGATGTAGGGTTGTGGGCCTAGCATTGAACAGAATTTTACAGCTAACTGTAAGGAAGGTTTGAATACAGTACAGTGTAAATTACTGAAACATGTATAGATCATACATCTAAACCCTCTGCAGGCATGCTTTTGATGAGAAAACAACACAATAGAAGGCTCAAAAATAGATGCAAAATCTCTGCATCCTTCAAATTTGATAGAATGATTAAAAAGATGATGGACCTGAAAATGTGCACATTTGCAGTCTACCAGTGGCTGAAGACAACACAAAATAAAACAGTGTTGAAAGATACAGCAGCAGTGGCAGATAGGCCACCCCAGACAAACCACACTTGGATATGTATACACCACAACACTTCTACTTTGGGACACCCACAGAAAATGTATACAAAAGGTGGAAATGACTAAATATTGTGAAAGTACATACAAAAGTGCACGTGTCACTGGTAAACGTGAGCTGAAGTCTACATACACATATACAAACTGACAACAATTTATCCAGCAAGTCTCCAGTAAACATGTTTAGTGCCTAAATGTTTATTTGGCTGTCTCATGGCTCTTAACTGTCTATTTAAATAAATAAAAGTCTGTCATGATGTGAGGCAACAGACAACAGTCTGTACTACTATTGCAAATGAAATATTGAATATGTAGGAGCAACAATGCCACTAGTGAGCCAGTATCACAATAAGAGCCAATATCATGGTTGGGCCTGCAAATAGATAAATTGATGTAATAAGACCATTTCCTTGTCAATATTAATATGTTTAACTGCTATACAGAACTGCTGTGTAATTACTTGAATAAGTAATAACAGAAATAGTAACATTAACAGTTTGATAAAACAGCACTAGGGTTACTTTTTCTCGATCTTTTGACCTGGGTAATCACAATTATCAAGTGATTCATTAATCTTGAAATTCCTGTATGGAGCTCAACAGTGACTGCCCACCACAGATAAAAGTTTTATGAAATGTTTGAAAACATGCTTCTATTAAAATATTAAAATATGCTAAGGCTTATCATTGAGGAAAACTTTTAAATGTGGTTGTGCATGTAACCACCTTTACTCACAGTCTCACTCAGTTTTTAATCCTTTCATTACCTTAAACAATGTGTATTTAGATCTTAAAAAGGAGATGGACAAAAAGCATCTTAAAAGGACCCACTCTCACAGTGTTTATAATCCCCAGCTGGTAGCAAAGACACTGCACAGTAAAGAATAGTGACACTGTGTCACTGTGTCCACATGTATCTCTTCTTAGGGCACTTTAGTGCCTTGTAGTCCAGTGTTTATGAATATCTTTCAGTTGTTGGGTATCAAAAGTTAGAAAGTCTGATAACAGAGACATAAAGTAGATATGTAAGAGATGGTATTACACATACATAGGGTATTCATTTTTAACATATAATTTAGACCATCATGGCATATTTTATTGATAGTATTGTTAGTGTTGTTAGACCTAGACTTAGACAAACTGATTCACAAGAGAAATTATTTGGGCACAGTAGCTCAGACATCACAATATGTTATAATAGCAAAACAGAAATTGTAATAGTAAATTCTAAATAAACAGAAAAAAATAGCAAGAGACATTGTATAAATGTACAGCATATGTACAAGTAAAAATAAAATAAAATATGGAAATAAATAAATAAAAATATATCTCAGCAATATACAAGAGATTATAAGGACAATCAGTGGAAAGATGATATGATGATTGACAGAACATAGGGCTATTGTTGTACAGTTGTATGGAGTATGAATGTAGTCCTGTATCTCTTACAGCGGAGCTGTAGGAGCCTGTTAGAGAATGAGCACCTGTGTCACTCTATAGACTGGTGGAGAGCAGTTTGTCCAATGTCGTCCTGTCCCTCACTGTAACAAATGTCTCCAGCTCACAGCTGATCACATGACAAGCTTTATGTAGCATAGTTTCAAGTCTTCGCTCCCCTTCGCTCACAGGTAAAGTTATTCCCCCTTAATAACAAGACAATCAGCATGCATTAACTAACTAAAATTATGTGTGGATGATTAACTATATGCAACAAGAATGAATAAACAAAACACGTGCAGCCAGCTTGGTGGCAAAGATGCAGCTTAGAGTGAGAAGTTTCTGCATTCCTGTGCATGGTGGGGCCTTTCTGTGTGGAGTTTGGGTATTCCCGTTTCCCTCATCAACACCAAAATATCAACATAGGCTAATCCGCCAGCTCTGTAAGCCTGACAAAGATCTGGGATCAAGTAAGGCTGGGTATAAATGGCTCAAAGTTACCAAAATCTACACACAATATTATCTTAGCGTGAACTGGGAAGCACATCTGACCAGTAGCTTAGCCTGGTGGCATCACGTGCTTGTCCTAAAGATAAATTTTTTGCTAAACTGTAGAATATTGTAGGTACATCAACAAGATCCCAATGAAGACAAGAAGGTCCTCCACCCTCAAAGCTATATGGTGCACTTTTAAATTGACAAAAATATTCTTGGCAGACCTATTTCTTTATTGAGAATATCATTGTGACATTCTACAACTAAACTCACGTTTCTCACCAGGATAGTTTTCCACATTCCATCAAGTATGGAGAAAAACAAAAAAGACTATGAGAATATATGAGAATAAGAATATGGAGTTGAACAAAGAACAGGTTAATCGCCATTCATGGCAGGTGCAACTTGTTGTTATTTTGATCTATTGTTTAATGTAATTTGAGGTCATTTGTGTCAACGGTGCTCGAGAAAATGATGAGAATTAAGTTGCCAATTACTTGCTTTTATAGTTTGACACATAACACATAAAAATGGCAGCTGCTGTCGCTTAGTAAAATAGATTTCCTGACTTGAGGCCTGTACTGTGAAGCTGGATTAGATGGTTACGTCATATGTTGGATCACTTTCAGGGTATTTCTACTGACAGGTTAAATTGCCCAAATAAGATAATATGATGACTCTTTTACCAGTCTGAGATGCAAATCCTGCTGTGATCCTAACAAGCAGCCGGTGTGTTAGCGAGAGAGAAAGGAGAAATGAGGAAATGTATAAGCAACTAACCACATTCTGTGCACACAATGTAGAATTCTACATTTCAGTTTATGCATTTCATGTCTAGAATGAATATGCAAATGTTTCTCAGTGGCGTAACTTGGGTTTGACTCCAGGTAAACACAGCAACCTTTTTTCCTTTTTTAAAAATGCCTTGTTGTATACTTTACGAATATATTTGACAGTTAGTCAAATAGTGCTTTTCCTTCAGAAAACACGGTATGGTATCGCATTGATCACATGATTTATGTACTCATAGAAATGCCCACCTGCCCACCTGACAAAACAAGACATTACCTTGTCTTGTAAAGAGCAGAGAAGTTGAAGTTGAAAGGAATCCTGCTTTTCCAAACCAATGTGTAGAGATTCCTTGGAGTTGCTCCAACACGAGTCATCATTTCGATCTCTTTTTGCAGAACCACAATATTAATGACCTTGGAAAAATAGTACAAAGAAGATTTTTATTTGCAATCCATTTGAACTAAATTAAAATGTGTTAAATGGGAATAAAAACTTCATGGTAATGTTTATGAAATGCTGTCCATTGAATGGGTATTACCTCACATGAAACAGATTTGGATGAAAAAAATGGAAATACAGGGGAAACTTGAACAACTAGGCAAAATGTTAGTTTTCGTACCTATATATCGTACTTTTTTTTTTGTGTGTGTGTGCACTGAAAAATGCCACATAATTAACCTAACTTTAAAAGTATGTAGGAAATTTATATTTGTGATCCATGTAGGTTATGCTGCCTCCATGTGCTATCGAGATTTCCAAAGCAAAGTTAAACTGTTTTTCTGGACAAATGGAGCTAGCGTAAATTCAGCCTAACTTCACTCCCGACTCCCTCATTGCTCCTCTGAGTTTACCTGCTCCTCAGCTTTCATCACCTCACCACAAATCCCTGCTGCTATATTTTACACATATATTTCATATTTTCAGACTGTATATAATCTTCTAATGTATAAATATATATATATTGTCTATGGTTCACACTTTGGGCCAAACCTTGCTGGTGAGTCACAAGGCATTCTGGGAAATTGCTCATACCCCTCCGTTTGGAGTGTGCCTCTGAAAAATGTTCATTTGGAGGGACATATAGCCCTACCACTTTCCTTTACCTCTCTGCCATAACGGTAAATGGGACATCCCTACCCCTACACGTGAACGCACAAAACGGAGGGGTAGGGAAAAGTGGTATGGTCAAGGGGTGTAATAGGGGATTATCACACTTCCAGGTTTTGTGGGCGGGGTTTGTCGAGTTTGTGCACTTCCACTTCTGGCACAACCACAACAATGGCTCAAACGACGGCTAGATGTCACTGCTCTTTTTAAATTATGAATTAATCGACACGATCAATGCATATTCTTTGTAAATACTTTGTAATAGCTTTATAATTGGCAAAAGAAGTTACTGGGACCAGTTAAAGCCCACAGCGGGAGCAGGACAAATGTAACAGACACAAAAACGAGGAAAAAAGTCCTCTTCAAACAGGTGTTCTCGCTCTGTCTTTTTTATTTTCTCATAGCATCGTGAAGTCCACTGAAGTCCGAAACATCACAGTGCTTTGAGAAAACAAAGCACCGAGAAAGCCTGGTTAAAGCTGACTTTTTTCTCCTTTAAGTGCTAGCAAAAGAGACACTCGTATGCCGACGTTAGCTGACTGAAACTGAGAGGCGAACGTTCTTCCTCTCAGAATACAAATGACATGGGTGAATTTACTTAGCATCATTTAAAAATTAATACTCTTGCTTTTGTTTGGGTATGTTGGATAAATGCCTTATATCCATACACCAAACTGACATTAGCATAAGATAACCTACCTCTTCTAAAGCAGGCATGTCCAAACTATGGCCCGGGGGCCAAATGTGGCCCTCAGACACATTTTTCTTGGCCCTCAGGCTTCCAGGTGAAATGGCCCAAATTACCTTGGATCAAATAAAAATATTTTTTTTACTGAAAGTTTTCTGAAAATCTACCTTGATAAAGATAATATTTAATATTTAGTGTGTGGTTTTAAGGATCTAAGCACGAATAAAGACAATGCACATATTTCATTTATTCACTGTACTGAGCTCCAGTCTACGGCCCTCGATCAGCCCTCTGCTTCATCTGTGTTTAGATATGTGGCCCTTGATGAAAAAAGTTTGGACACCCCTGTTCTAAAGCATAGGCAACCCCAATCCCTACATATCGTCACTCCAACAGACCCCCGCTCCGACATACCGTCATTTCGACAACCCTCCACCCCGATATGCCCCCATTCTGACACTTTTTGATGCCCCCATTCCGACACCGATGAACCAGGACTAAACCAGGACTAATCTTGAACGAAAGAGAGAAAGAGAGAGAGAACCGCCATCCCGTATTGGAGGGTATCTGCTCTGTTGGCACGAGAGGGGGCCACATACGCCTGACCTCCCTGCAGGTGAGAGCGCGTGGAGGTGCCAGGTTAATGAGTGCATAAAAGTCCGCAACTTTAAGTGCGTGCACGAGGAGAATGAGCGCTGCGGCTGCCTCTTGATAAACTTTTATGACTTTATAAGGGACCGACGCAGGGACTTATTCATGAAAATATTCAGATTCCTAAATCATTGATCTTTTTAGTGCCTCTATCTGACTGCGAGCCCGGCACCGCTTCACTCCCGCAACACACTGAGCTTCACAGCGCATTCTCGTGCACCCTAGTCTTTGGTGACAGGTAATGAATGTCTACTGCTCTTGTCCATTCACAAAAATGTCCAAATTGTCACACAATTAAGTTTTTTGTAGTTTCTCTGCTTGGCCGTATCATTGCGCCTTGAGCCAAATGCGTGTCACCGCGAGCCTCCATCTGCAGTGTCAGGTAACGCCTAACAGTGGTGCGCCTTCAATAATAGGATTCCGCCACTCCGACCAAAGGAAAAAGAAATGTCGGAGTGCAGGGACGTTTGATAAAAAATGGAAATGCTGCTACTCTGACAATAACACGTCAACATCGGAGTGACGGTATGTCGGAATGGCAACTGTGAAGTTATGTTAGCTAGTAGCCACTCACCTTTATAGTTGTAGGTGAAATTTTCAAAAAATAAACTGTATCCATTGTCCACTTTGGAGCGGGCTGTGATTGAAAGTTGATCAGTGAGACGATCCACATTGGAAAAGGGTATTTTCGGTAAATTTATAAGGGATGTAGTATATGTAAACAACTTTGGTTCGTCCATCATGAGTTCAATCACCAGAGTGACAATTCACCGGAAGTAGGCGTGCACAAAGATCACTGAATGTGGAAGTACTACGTATCAGCATAATAATAGTCTATGGCACAGGTGTCAAACATCCGGCCCAGGGGCCAGATCCGGCCCTCCAAGACCTTTAATGTGGCCCTTGGGTGATTTTCTACTAAAATATTTTAATTATATTTTTTTATAAAATATTGGTAATTTTCTGCGGTGCTTAGCATAGTAGCATCTCCAGCGTCTCTGTGCATGGCCCCTCCCAACAGAGCAGCACAAATGAAGACTTTTCTCTTTCCAAACGCTTTTAAAGGACGATCGTTTTGTCTGCTGACCGTGACACCCTCATCAGCAAAATGTCCAAAATGAGAAAAGTGGACAAAGAGTGCAGGATTTTCCAAGAAAAAATTACTTATTTCTGTTTACATACAGGTTAATGTTAAAACATTGTGTTGAAATTGAATTTTTCTTAAAGTTTCAGGTTGTTCATAATATTATAAGATTATAATAAGAAAGAGTTCATCAATTAAAAAAGATTTCTGTAATAGGTTTGTGTTTCTCTGCACAAATATTTGAACTTATTGTTATTTTTGGGGTTTATATGACATGAGTTTTCTGATCCGGCCCCTTTGGGATCAAAGTAGGTTGGATACGGCCCCCGGACCAAAATGAGTTTGACACCCCCCCCCCCCCCCCCCCCCCATCTGTCCACTTGAGTTGACATTGAATTTTCTTTTGCTATGGATCTTACTTAGACAACTGCAGGACTACACAGACTGCTTTTTAAACTTCTAAAGACAATATAAGTAAGGATAATAAATAATGTACATTTTCTTCATTCACTGCTGTCCTCCACAGTGAGAGGTCAAAGTTTATTTTCATCTGGGAATCTCTGGCACATTCTGTGCTCGGCCATCAAACATACATAGCCTACCAGTTATCTAGGAGAAAACATGACATGAGCGGTCATTCACGTTTACATGGCATGGCGTTTACATTTATTTATTTTATTTATATATTTTTTTTAAATAGTCATGGTGGTTTTCCAATACAAAATAGATTTCAGTTTGGCGGCTGTTGCTCAGGTGACATTATCTAGCGCATCTTGAATGACGAACATAGTGTTAAAAAGGTTAAACATCTAATATGCTTATGTAATAGACATTAAAAAAAAAAAAACTTACCTCAATATATAAATACTGTACGGCAGAAAAATATGCACTCAGAGGTGTCCTGACCGCGCCCAGAGGCTGTAAATTACAGTTAGCTCTGCAATGGACATTTTTCATTACAGCCGCGATTTACGTCCCTAATGTTATCTGTGGAAATGTCTCGCGTTTTTTCCACCAGCTTCATAAATCTGCTTATCCATCACCAAATCTTCAACCGACAAGGTCCACAAAGGGCATATTCTGTCCATGAAGAATTTATCCACAGCTATCAAGGTAAGAAAGACGAAAACGTAGAGGCTAACAATGAACGACTACTCCTGAGCAAAACTAACATTATGGTCATGAATAAAACAAATAATTCCTTAAAAAGTAACTTGTAAACTCAAGATTGATTCTAGAATTAAAATAAAAAATCGATTTCATGATGTAGATATTAGCATAGACACAGAGATTTGGGAAGGTCGAATGTCTATGCTAATGTCTACATCATGAAATCGATTTTTTATTTTAATTCTAGAATCAGTCTGAGTTTACAAGTTAATTATATTTAATTCATGATCATAATGTTAGTTTTGCTCAGGAGTAGTTCACTAATGATAGTCGTTGTTAGCCTTTACGTTTTTATCTTTCTTACCTTGATAGTTGGTAAATGGTCACATTTTTCTATAGCGCTTTTCCACCTTCAAGGCACTCAAAGCGCTTTACAACAAGGAACCACTCACCCATTCACACACATTCATACACCAGTGTACGCAGACACTGTGGGCTTGCCCAAGGACACAACGACAACATTCATCTGTGGGAGCTGGAATCACACCAGCCAACCTGTGGGTCAGTGGATCTGACCACTCAACCTGTGATGTTTTATGTTGAGAGCTGGATTCGAACCGCCAACCTTCAGATCAGTGGGCGAATGCTCTACCAACTGAACTACTGCCGCCCACAGTTGTGGATAAATTCTTTGGTGGACCTTGTTGGATAAGATTTGGTGATGGGAAGGCAGATTTATGAAACTGGGGGAAAATACGTGAGATATTTCAACAGATATTTTGCCATAGAAAAGCATTAACGTAAGTGATGTTTACCCTACATTGTGGCACTTCTGGCTGTTGAGAAAAAGGTCTATTGGACTACCAAATATTTGCAGTGAACAGTATGTAGCCATGATGTAGCCTGTGTAGCTGGTGCTTTTGGAAAATGGAGGGAAGGACATAATCGTTTCTCAACATACTTGGCTATGTGTAAACATAGCCTTAGGTCAACAATCACAACTGAGCCTATTTTACCCGTACCTAAACCTGCAGATAGATTACAGTTTTTCTTAATGTATGGAAAGGCCCCCAGAATTCCCTCACTGAGCTACAGAGGCTGCATTAGCACTGATTCATCATTAGCTGCAGTGGCTGCAGTTGAGGTAGTGACCATTCAGCTCAGAGGCATTAGGTTTAAAGAAACTGGATTTCAGAATTGAAACTGGCAGCTGAAATGAGACTCGTTTGAGGCGCAACATTCTGCTTTTTGCTTTCTGATAATAGTCTGCAGAAACAATGCACTAAATTATAACATAAATTAATAAGGCATCATGTCCAAAGCGTTAGAGCCATAGAATGTTAGCAGTAAAAGCTATATCTGGATGCACAGACAGTCAAGTTTGTTAAATTTAAAATCTGAAGAGTTCCTTTATGGCAACTAATTTATGTTTTAAATGTGTTTTTGCAAAATAAGATAATAAAATAATGTGGAACATAGTGTGTGAAGAACAACACTGTTCAAGTGTGTTAAGAAGACTGATGATGGTAGACACTGTCATACATCTACTCTATAGCCATGTCATTTTTTCTATACTGGCACCAAACCATGCACACACCTAGTTGAGCTGACTCTTGAAGTTGTAGTGTTTGAGTGATAACAGCTCACAAACCACTATTTACTGTTCAAAACTCAGGAGACGTGTGAGCCCTAGGCTGTGATCGTGAAATTGACAATTTTGTTCTTTATTAAAGTTGTTTGCATGTCACTTAGCTGTTCTAAATACAGTGGTTTGAGTTCTGTTTAATTATACATTTGATTTTATCCTTTACACATGGAGCTCAACTGGTCTACACACTTATTTTTAACAAATACCAACACTGAAGGGCTTTCACTGAACCCAGGTTGACCTGTGTGAATAGCATCAATATTTTAACCTTTTAACTAATAAGCAAAAGTGGGTTTAGTAGAAATTGTAGTCTACTCAAAATTATGCTACTTAAGAAGCCTAAGGGTTCAAGTGATATATAGCCTAGTCCCTTCACTGAGAGTTTACATTTAATGATGATACA
This sequence comes from Boleophthalmus pectinirostris, assembly GCF_026225935.1. NCBI lineage: Eukaryota > Metazoa > Chordata > Actinopteri > Gobiiformes > Gobiidae > Boleophthalmus > Boleophthalmus pectinirostris. Next base: position 30,269,080 of record NW_026571133.1, read on the forward strand.
AGCAGTTTTGGTACATGAATTGAAATGTATTCAAATATGAAACAAGGGCAACATCTGGTGTAACACATTTATTGTGGATGAGCAAGTTCTGTGACAGATGAAAACCATTCACAGTAGAAATCAAGGGGCTATGTTGGACTGAGAAGAGTTATCAATCAGTTCCCTTCACTTGAGAAGTTACACTCCAAGTTACCAGACAAAAATGACACAGGCTGCTTGCTCTGTGTGGAAAAATACCAAAACAGAAACCTAATTGAAACTCACTACAGCATCAAAAATACAGCAGCTTGATTGTTACAAGAACAGAAAAGAAGTTAAACTTAAATATGCACTGGGGAATTAAATCCATTTTATGTCAGAAAGCAAAGGGAAAGAAAAGGTCCTATCAATATATGTAGAGGTAGGGTAGTTGCCCAGGTCAACTTCAAGGGGTCCCAGTAAGTTTAACACACAGCACATTACAGTAACTGCTTCCCAGCTCACTGTAATTGTTAGTACAGACAATGATTGCAATTATTGTTCCCTAAACCCTTGGAAAGATTTTCATTATGTTGTAACTTTTAATACTCTGAATAAAACAACAAACAGCCGAAAATGTGTATTGGTATGCGTTTTTTTTTTTTTTTTTTTTTTTAATCGATGGAAAGTCTAAAATTAAAAAACTAAAAAAAAAATCATAACACTATGCTTTTATGGATTAATAAGAAGAACAGGTACAATCCAGCCTCTTATGAATAACATTCCTTCTTTTACTAATGAGCAGTAATGAGGATACACACTAGAGTGGTTGAGAAGATTGGAATAAATATACTGCACTTCTGGGCTAAGTGGACCTCTACTAAGTCAAAATACTGTTACAAGTCTTTAGATGACCTCATACGTAAAGATGCCAAGTGCTTAAGCCTCATTGTTTAGTGTAGTTCGATTATGTGATTTGTAATGTAATTTGTAAATTAATGAAGTTGCTGTGAAAAAACATTTCTCAATAAAGACGAATTTTCTGAAATGTGAAAAAAATGGGCCACAGTCACACCTCAGGAAAAACTCTACTGTCAATGTTTTGTTACTATCTATTTACTATTATTAAAAAACAACAGTGGAAATAAGAGTATCTAAAACGTTCATAAAATGCATTTACATTAAGGAGGTAACAGAACACATTTTAAGTTGTTCCCTATATAACAGCATCTTTATGGAATCTCCCCATCTGAACACACATTATTGAGGTTTGTATGTAATTTCATTAGATTCATACAGTTTCAGAAGGATTCAGAACATGTATTCTAATGATTAAAAGTTATCAATCTGCTTGTGAGGTATACAAGTAAGTTAAAATGTTGACATAAAAGACAAAAAAGTCTAACATCTTCCAAGTTTCCCTACAGTCCCTGTGCTTTGAGTGGATTTTTAAAGCACTCCTGCATTAAAGGCTCAGGTTTTCGCGAACCTTGGCTTGCAAAGCATCACAAGTCTTCTTGGCGTCTCCTAGCAACATCGCACTGTTGGGCTTGTAGAAGATGGGGTTGTCAACAGCTGCATATCCCACACCCAATGAACGTTTCATCACAATCACCTGAATAAAGAGGATTTGGTTACATACAGCTCAATTAAAGAAGAATCACCTAATTTTATTGTACAGAGTAGTGATGCCCAGGTCAGTTTTTTTTTTTTTGGGGGGGGGGATTTCAAAGTTCAGGCCTTGGGGGGAAAAAATTCTAATGGAAATGTATATTCAGAAGCCATTATTGACAGTCTTCATCTCTTTCTAAGAGTGCAGCAACAATAACTGTTCATGCATATGGATGTGTGTGGACCACACAGTATGCTTGTTGCAATCCTACACTCTAAATGATTCAAACTTAACACTGTCTCAAATAATTCATAATGTAATTAATAAGAATTAGGAGTATTTATTTGGTGACCCTGTGTCCACCTGGGCCCCTATCCTTGAAAATTCAAACTAGGGCCCGACTGATATATCGGCTGGCCGATATTGACAAACTGGGCACTTTGAGACATATCGGCTGTTGGCCTAAATCTTGCAGATATGGCCAGATAGTCTACATGAGCTTTATATCTCCTTATAAAGCCCACAGTCTTTATATTACATCCACTGAATGCAATTTACAGACAGATAAATGTCCCAATATGTGGTGCTGCATCAGTATTTATCTGCAGAGTAATTTGTCTGTGTGCATGACGTCATACTGCCCCTGAATGCACCCCCTGGGGTCAAGTCACTCATATGATCTTGTGGCCTGAGCCACGATACTGACTATAAATAATAGTGAACTTCAGCACAGTTTAGGCCAGCAACAAAACTACTGCTTGTTTTTGTCAAACTTATTTGAGAAGACTTGTGATCTGAGAGGTGCCTGTGTGAGCGATCAGTGTTGCAAATGTGCCAATTTTGAAGTTTCTTTTCATTCTTTCTCACTGGTTAGCAATTATCTGCTGTAAGTAAGTTTTTTATTTATATAGCACTTTCACAGACGTTTGTCACAAAGATGCTTTACAGATCATTATTCATTCACTCCACACCTGGTGATGGTAAGCTACTATTGTAGCCACAGCTGCCCTGGGGCAGATCAACAGAAGCACGGCTGCCAATCAACACCATCGGTCCCTCTGACCACCACCAACACTCACACACACAACACTTTCATACCAGGCAATGTGGCTGAGGTGCTTTGCCTAAGGACACAAAAACCTGATTTTCCCAGTGGTCTCCCATTCAAGTACTAACCAGGCCTGGCCTTGCTTAGCTTCTGAGATCTGATGGGATCAGGCTTTGACAAGCTGTTATGGCCACATGGTGTGAATGATCAGCATTTACGCATAGAATTAATTATCATGGTGCACACACACCGCTAAAGACTAATAGCGGTAGTTTAATTACTTTCTACTGGTTAGAATGTCATGCAAAAATGCCATCAGGCCTACCTATTGTCTTTAAATATGATGTAAAAATTTAGCCTAAACAAACCCAATTTAAAATCCAGTAGAGCCAAACCAAGGTTTTATAACAATTGAAGATTTACAGTGAATTGTTAAATCACAAATATTGGCTTTTATATCGGCTATTGGCACCTCCAACTGCCATTTTATCATTATCATATTGGCCACACAAAAAATCCATATCGGTAGGGCCCTAATTCCAACATGCAATTGTGATGAGTGTTGTAATGTATCATATCATCATACATGCACAGATCTGATGTCTCACCTGCTTAGACTTCCAGACCTCCAGCACAGGCATACCAGCAATGATGGAATTGGGGTCTTCCTGAGCAGCAGAGTTTACGGTATCGTTGGCACCAATCACCAAAACCAAATCAGTGTCTGAGATACAAAGACAAGTAATCGATAGAAAACTTTGTTATATTTCTGTGATACATACAACTCATGTCTCTGTGTAGCAGTGCAAACAGCTCATGACGTTAGTAAAAAGCTGATTGCTATTATCCAGTTATGTTAAGGCTCATTTAGCCAGAGATGATGCATAACATACTTTGAGATGGTCAGCTCAGCTCTGTAATGCAAGTTTACAAAATATCCTGCTATGGAAAATGTTAGAAAATTAGCAAGACCAGATGCAACAGATATGCATCAAGAGGAAAATAACCAAAGTTTCAAAAATGCCTCCAATACAATCAGTGTAATAATTTCAGCAGTTAAGAAAGGGACAATTATTACAACCAATTTAAAGTAATAACACTGAAATGGTAAAATCCAACCTGGGAAGTCCTCATTGATCTCCTCCATCTCCAACACAATATCATATGGGACACCAGCTTCAGCCAGCAGTACATTAAGTTGACCAGGCATACGACCAGCCACAGGGTGTATACCAAACCTGAGAAAGAATGACAACCTATCTTTAAGAGTTCATTTCATCCACTCACTCATCTACATTGTACAGGGAAACTGAATTCATTACTGTGCAATGGACAATTAACATAATTAAACTCATGCGTCTTATCTAGAATATTATTACAACACTCTTAATATTGATCAATAAAGAGAAATTGAAAATAATGGCTTAATAGAGTACCTTATAAAAGGACTGTTATAGTACTACAATATGAACTATAAACAAATAAACAAATAAAGAAAATTAGAGATTCAGTGGATGCGTAGTGTTCTCTTTATTCTCTGGCCACCCACTTCCTCCTCTAATCAAGTGCAAATGCTCTAAGTAGCAGCAGCTGCACGGCAAGATCAAACGAGTGAGGAAGGGCAAATTCCCCTTACTTCCGGTTCACTTAAGATTTACCCCATTCTTTTTACATTTTTATTCCATTCGTCTTTGCCTCCAGCACAGATCTCGCCTTTGTACTCAATAACTTCCCTTCCTTAAAATGAAGTAATGCAAGGATATGTAGAAAACAAAAGACCAGATTGTTTTGAGTCATTAATAAACTAGGTAATTACCTGACTTTTTTGCCAGCTTCCGTCAGCATCTTAACCAATTCTGCAATCGGGTACTGGGCCTTTGCAGCACAGAGCCCATAACCTTAAAGGGGAAAATGGAGATTAATTAAATATTGTTCAGGTTTATCAAAGTTGTGTTGCAATATATGCATTTTTTTATAATTATAGATAACGGTTATAAATAATCAAGACAGGGTTTACAGTCCAACTGAAAAACCCAGAAGCATAACAGAAGTGGCCTATTCTATAAGAAAAACATGTTGGCTGAGACCAGGCAGAGATGGCCTGGACCAAGCCAGGAAAGCAGTTAGATTTATCAGACCACATCTGAATGTTTCCACAGATGTCAATCAGACCAAGTTACTAAAGGTCACAATGAAAATGGGATTTAAAGCAGGCCCCATATAGGACCATATATTAAACCAAAATAAAGTAATGTCATGTGAATACACCATCCATAAAATGCATAGTGTAAATGTTTTAAGTGTTTTGTGTTGAATATCTTGTTTGAAATGTCCATCCAAAAAAAAAAAAAAATGGACATTTCAAACAAGATATTTAACACAAAAAACTTAAAACATTTACATGTAACTCTCTACACCCGGCATACTGCATCTAGTGAGGAGAGATGAATAAATAATGCATGAAATTGTGAAACATCTTTGAGGATCTAGAAAAATGAAGACTAACCATTGTTATTAACATTATGACATGACCAAACTGGAACTAAACAAAGTAATAACAAAAAACAATTGTTATACTTATATTTTACCCCTTTGAGTTCTTTTTTGATTAGTTTGTTTTTTAAGCACCTGAATATTTGAGTTTTTCCATTTAAGCAAATTTAAGTAGTTTCCTCTAAAGTTAGCATTTGTTTATAACAAACCCCTCAGCAATTTTGCTGGAAGCACTCATTTGCAGGCTGTGTGCTTCTAGTCTGTGTTTACATGTACCCACGTGAGTAAAACAACATGTCAAATTTCAAAAGGGTTAACAACAGTCTAGGAGAGCAATGAAATGTCACTAGGCCACACAATTATGAGGTCAGAGTAGCTTCGAGGACTTATTTCATAGTACAAGTATAAGCCACTGGGGGATTCATATCTAAATGGAAATGGAAATATGTGAGAAGAACAAATATGTGTCTGGAACAATGGCTGGACCCCACACTTAAGCCCTTAAAATGGCTCTCCAAGCCTATTCTAAGTGTTGTTTTTGAATTGTCAACAAAAACCCACCATGCCCTGGTTCCATCTAATTTTCCCTTGACCTTGCGTATATATGCTGCACTGTAGAATGTCTATTTACTAGGGACTGCCGACCACACAGAACTCCTGTGCGTGTGTGGCTGCTCTACCATGACTTGTCAATTAGCTGAATGGTGATGTAACATGGGTCAAGAAAAGGTTAAATAAACAGAACCCACACTTTGCTAACACAGAGGAGGAAAAGGATGGTAAAGTCAAAGTATCATGTTTTTCCACTCACTTTCAAGAGTCCTAGTGCATGTGACTGTGTGCGTATGTGCATGTAGAGTGCCTGTGTAGTGCAATAGTCTTACCTGGAGTGATGATTATGTTATGAGCCTCTTTAATCATGTCGACAGTCTGATCCACATTGACCTCAGTGTGAGTTCCTGTGATCTCCATAGGTTTTCCTGTACCAGTGGAAGACGTGCCATAGCCTCCCAGGATTACATTAGCCAGGGACCGATTCATAGCCTAGTGGGGCAAAAAGGGACATTTACCTTAGTTATTAAAAATCTGCACATCATATGTGTGTGTGTGTATATATACCACTATATATCTCTGTGAATAAAAAAGATGTAAAGAAATAATGTTTTAATTATATAATATTTGAACACTTACTACACACATAATGTATGACAGAATAGCCCCAGAAGATCCAATAAGTGCTCCAACAATAGTCAGCAGGTTGTTGTTCAGCAGGAACCCCTCAGCACACAGGGCCCAGCCCGAGTAGCTGTTAAGCACTGTGATAACTACAGGCATGTCAGCGCCTCCTATGGCCGCTGTCAGTGTTACACCCTTTAAAAAAACAAAAAAAACAAAAACAAAACTTTACTAAATGATTACTGACTAAATTTACATTGCATTTGTCATTTATACATATTAAATTAATTGTCTTTGGCTTGTAATGAAATTGTAATTTTGTTATTAGTTTCTGCTTTGTGCAATTGTGCAATGCAATTATAACTTATAATTAACTTAATTTAAGACAAAACTTTTTTTTTAAATCCACAAAGACCATAATTCGGTTTAACAGTACCTACCATCACGGCAGACAGGGCAGAGACAGATCCCAGGCAGGTGATGCCTGTAGTGTAGCTGGGATCAAGCATGTAGGGAACCATCCCCCCAACACAGGCTGCCATCAGGCTGGCATTCAGAGCATGACGGGCAGGAAGCATTAGAGGAGCACTGTTCAGAATTCCTGGGAGAAGTGGTACATATATCAGAAGTTATTAGAACATAAATTTTGCCAAAACATGCTCATTTATTTTTGTCATCAGCAGAGCCTGATTTATACTGCAGTAATGTTATATACCTTGCAATTTGCCAAGCGACTAAAGAGCCACTAAATGTGATGCCACCAATGTATGTGCCAAGGTAAGCAACAATCTTTGTCAGATTGGCAGCTGGATCTGTGGCAAAGTGGGGGTATTCGATCATATACTCAGCCACACAGGTGAGCACTGCAGCCAGGCCAACCAAGCTGTGGAAAGCAGCCACCAGCTGCGGTAAGTCAGTGATCTGGATCCTCTTAGCGATGGCCAGGCCTAAAATAAATCAGATAAATATGTTTGAAATGGAATATATAACTAGTTACAGTGTTATCACAAGTTGTTTTGTAGATATGACAGATGCATACATGAATATAAAATGTAGATGTAAATTCAAAGCATATACCATAAAAGTACTGCTGGGGAAAAGGTCATATAGGAGCCAGGTGCAGCTGATGGAGACCATTTGGGAACATTCCGTGTTAGTGAGTAGGTATACACTACGTAGGCTGCTTTAGAAGTTCTTTAAAGAAGTAGACAGCATTGTTGTCTGTGTAGATGGTTTAGTCTGGGTTTGAGATAGTTACTGGAACAATTAGCCGTTTAAGCATTATACTGTCAAGAGAAACTCTTGGAACGTGAGTAATCTACAATGTCAACTATTACAGGTCTTGCTAAGTCTGGACAGTATTACTCATGTTGTGTTTGATGTAAACAACCCACAGAGGCCACCACCTGTTGCTCTCATATACATACGCATGTGCAGACTAATTAGTCCAATCAAATTGCCTCTTATCACTTCAGTCTGGCTCACTCCATTTGATGTGAACACTTACCGGCAGTTCCTCCTACAGCCATGGCAGCACTCATTTGAGTCAGAAGTTCAGGGCTTGGCTTGAGGGCACCCAATGTGGCTGCAATCCCCCCTGCAACTCCCATCATTCCCAATGCATTTCCAAGACGTGCTGTGGTTTGATTGGAAAGCCCGGCCAAGGCTCCAACACAACATAGACCAGAGCCTAAATACATCATCTGAGGGGACAGAGAATAAAAGTTTAAATAAGCAAATGTACAAAAGTAAATGAGAGGAATCAAATAGGGATTGCCTGTACAATATCTGTACACATAGCATACATATTTGACTGACATTAAGCTAACATGACAAAGAATGGGTTTATTTTAGAAAGTTAAGCTGACACAAGATATTAGATATAATGCTTAGATAGGGCTGGACAACCTCTGCTCTCACACCTGCTCAATGTTGTATCCAGACTGTAGAGCTGCAGCGTAGCCTCCAACAAACACACCACCAGGAAGCAAGTAGAGGTAGTTATGCTCAGGGGGATCAGTGGGACGCTTAAACATGTCCAACATCTTCTGAGTCACAAGGAACCCACCTGTTCAAAAGACAACAAAAATGTACAGTTGTGAAAAAATTAAGCTCATGGAATACATGGAAATGCAATCATTAACCCTCACTGTTTTTGTGTCTAAACTTGCCATTCTTGTATGTTCTCGTTTACACTGAATGTTATCCTGTATAAATGTCTGTCTGCAGGTATGGGTTGCTCACCTAAAAAAGAACTTTCCTCATTAAATTATGGTTAAATACAAAATAACAGGTGAAAAATCAGAGACTTGTTTTACATACATAATTTTCACTGATCCAATTTTTTAATCATAGGTGTTTAAAAGCTAATATCTAAAAGCTGGTGCCAATGTCAATAACCAATGTCAGGAATTTAATGGATCTACTTTGTGTCAATATAAATATTTTAAGAAGAAAACCTCAAATGTGTTCAACTCAGACCAGGCTCCATCTCAGTGCTTTGGGAGAGATCACATTACTGTTGGCATGTCTGTTTTCCTATGGCATGACTGCAGTCACACGCATGTGCATACACATAGATTAAGATGTAAAAGAGGGGCATAAGATGTTTTTTGCAGTTTGTGTAATTTTAGTCTCAGTTTTAGACTCTTTATAATACATATCAGATCTTAGGGTTATTATAATACTGATATGAAGGAACTTTCACCCTTCAGATTCAACAAAATGGGGATCAGCTACTGGAGGAGAAATATTTAGGGATAATTTTAGACAATCAAGTTTAAACCATCAAATGTTTCAAGATAATAAGAAAATGCTTGACATCTGATTGTGCACACATCTTTTTAAATTCTATTATTCGCTCATATCTGTCCTACGGAGCCACTGTCTGGCCAGACAGTCAGATTAAACTTCAAGTCAGACGAAGGCCTTTACAACTGGGCCCTAACAGTGTTAAACCAAAAACCAAATAGATTCTACCAATGTTCAATTTTAGTAAAGCACAATTTTTTTATCATTTTCAAATTGTGTTAACATCATCATAAAACTTTTTAATATGAGGAACTGGTTTTACAGCTATATTAAGAAACTAAAGAGCTGCGGCAGATTCACCCGAGCAGTGATGAAATTTTGGCAAATTTGACATCTTTAAAAAAGAATCTCGGATGTGCACAATTTTAATGTGTTTCTGTGTTCTTAACATGTTTCTAATGAAGATGTATTATATTTCTAACATGTGTTTTCGTGTCCAGTGTTATACTCACTTGTGTCATTGTCATTTCATTCCTTTGTCCTGTGTTGTGTGTTAAAAGCCCTTCTAGGGACAAGTGTTGTGAATTACTACTGGCTATAAGCACAATGATGCATGCATCAGGCTGCTGTGCTACAGTCAGTCAATATTTTCAAAATAAACCAAATAAATTATAGGTACTTAAAAAGGAAATCTAGATGTTAATTGTCCACGTAATATATGTTTGTACTTAAGCGGATGTTTCTGGGAATGTGTTAATTCGATTATACAAAGGCACAACATGAATATCATGGTGTGTACTAAAAAAGTAGCCAATGAGCTAGTTTAACAGCACTATGTGTTCCCCTCCTTGAACAGTCACCTTATCGTGGTGGAGGAGTTAGAGTGCCCGAATGATCCCGGGAGCTATGTTCTCGGGGCTTCATGCCCCTGGTAGGGTCACCCAAAGCAAACAGGTCCTGAGGGACGGGTCAGACGAAGAACGGTTCAGAAGCGCCATATGAGGAGTTCAATGCAGAGGCCAGTTATGTCGCCCGGAATGGCGTTACCGGGGCCCCACCCTGAAGCCAGGCCTGGGGTGGGAGTTCGACGGCGAGCACCTGGTGGCCGGGCCTTCCCCCACAGGGCCCTGTCAACTGATCACCACCTGGTTGTGAGTTGGGTTCGCTGGAGGAGGATAAAGCCGGACAGACCTGGCAGGCCCAAGCGTGTAGTGACGGTCTGTTGGGAATGTCTGGCGGAGCCCTCTGTCAGATGGATTTTCAACTTGCACCGGAGAAGCCCTCCCGGATTCCGGGGGAGTCTGTGGATATGGAGTCCGAGTGGGCTTCGTTCTCGACCTCTATTGTCGATGTGGCCACTCGTAGCTGTGGTCGTAAGGTCTGTGGTGCCTGTTGCAGCGGTAATCCCCCGAACCCGGTGGTGGACACCAGAAGTAAGGGATGCCGTCAAGCTGAAGAAGGAGTCCTGTCAGGTCTTGTTGGCTCGTGGGACTCCTGAGGCAGCTGACGGGTACCGGCGGGCCAAGCGTGCTACAGCCTGTGCGGTCACAGAGGCAAAAACTCTGAGCTGGGAGGAGTTTAGGGAGGCCATGGAGGAGGACTATCGGACGGCCTCAAAGAGATTCTGGCAAACCGTCCGGCGCCTCAGGAGGGGGAAGCAGTTCTTCACCAACACTGTTTACAGTGCTGGGGGAGAGCTGTTGACCTCGACTGGGGACGTTGTCCGACAGTGGAAGGAATATTTTGAGGATCTCCTCAATCCCACCGTCACGTCTTCCGAGGAGGAAGCCGAGGCTGGGGACTCAGAGGCGGACTCGTCCATCACCCTGGCTGAAGTCACTGAGGTGGTTGGAAAGCTCCTTGGTGGCAAGGCTCCGGGGTTGGATGAGATCCGTCCTGAGTACCTGAAGTCTCTGGATGTTGTGGAGCTGTCTTGGCTGACACGCCTCTTCAACATTGTGTGGCGGTCGGGGACAGTACCTCTGGACTGGCAGACCGGGGTGGTGGTCCCTCTGTATAAGAAGGGGGACCGGAGGGCGTGTTTCAACTACAGGGAAATCACAGTCCTCACCCTCCCTGTCTATGTCAGGGTACTGGAGAGGAGAATCTGGCCGATAGTCGGATCCAGGAAGGGCAGTGTGTTTTTCGTCCTGGCCATGGAACACTGGACCAGCTCTACACTCTTCATCAGGTGCTCGAGGGTTCATGGGAGTTTGTCCAACCAGTTCACATGTGCTTTGTGGATCTGGAGAAGGCATTCGACCGTGTCCCTCATGGTGTCCTGTGGGGGGTGCTCTGGGAGTATGGGGCCGGGGCGCTTTGCTAAGGGCTGTCCGGTCCCTGTATGACCGGAGCAGGAGCTGTGTTCGCATTGCCGGCAGTAAGTCAGACCTGTTCCCAGTGCATGTTGGACTCCGCCAGAGCTGCCCTTTGTCACCGGTTCTGTTCATTTTATTTATGGACAGAATTTCTAGGCGCAGTCAGGGGTCGGAGGGGGTCTGGTTTGGGGACCACAGGATCTCATCTCTGCTGTTTGCAGATGATGTTATCCTGTTGGCTTCATCAGACCAGGACCTGCAACATGCACTGGGGTGGTTTGCAGCCGAGTGTGAAGCGGCTGGGAAGAAGATCGGCAAGTCTGAGGACATGGTTCTCAACCAGAAAAAGGTGGCTTCTCCTCTCCAGGTGGGTGGAGAGTCCTTGCCTCAAGTGGAGGAGTTCCAAGTATCTCGGGGTCTTGTTCATGAGTGAGGGGGGGATGGAACTTGAGATTGACAGGCGGATCGGTGCAGCGTCTGCAGTAATGCGGTCGGACCATTGTGGTGAAGAGGGAGCTGAGCCGAAAGGCAAAGCTCTCGATTTACCGGTCAGTCTTCGTTCCTACCCTCACCTATGATCATGAGCTCTGGGTAATGACCAAAAGGACAAGATCGAAATGAGTTTCCTCCGCAGGGTGGCTGGGCGCTCCCTTAGAGATAGGGTGATGAGCTCAGTCACACGGGAGGAGCTCGGAGTAGAGCTGCTGCTCCTCCATGTCGAGAGGAGCCAGTTGAGGTGGGTCAGGCATCTGTTCCAGATGCCTCCTGGACGCCTCCCTCGGGAGGTGTTCCAGGCATGTCCCACCGGGAGGAGGCCCCGGGGAAGACCCAGGACACGCTGGAAGGACTATGTCTCTCGGCTGACCTGGGAACGCCTTGGGGTCCCCCCGGAAGAGCTGGAGGACGTGTCTGAGGTGAAGGAAGTCTGGGAGTCTCTGCTTAGACTGCTGCCCCCGCGACCCGGCCCCGGATAAGGGGAAGAAAATGGATGGATGGATGGTGTTGCTGTACTGAGGACAGTCACTGCCAGCTCAGTTCTTGTTATCTTGACCTACATACCTGATTAGAGGTATAATACTCCCTACAACAAAAGCATAGCCAGACTGGACTGTACTAGACTAGAATGGACAACACTGTCAGGTGTCTCCGGGTGCTGGGTCCTAATTTACAATGCTAAATAAATGTTTCCTGCCTTAGCACTCCAGTATCATGCCCTGTCTCTTCAACTCTCAGTACTAAGATTTTGGGGGGTTTTGCTTTACCTCTTGAGAAGAAATGACAAGGGCCTGTTTCACAATACATACTGAAAGAAATGGATTGAACTGCAAAGGGATTGTGGATAAAGTGGTATATCACTCAGAAACGTGTGTGAAACCAAAGTCACAGAGTATACGCCCAAATAAAATGTATTTCTGTAAGGCCTGCCTGCCTGAGACAAAACTGATATAACAAATTTATGAACACCCAACATAAAGTAAAAACTGTGTTTACGGGATAGCCCTGATATTTATTGTATGAAGTGAGATGACAAAATTATCAATCATTTATATCTGTTGGCGATTGTCTGACTCACCGGCAATGTTGACTGAGGAGATGAAGGCAGCAAGCACAGCCAATGTCTGAGCAGTAGTTTCTGGGCTGTAAGCACCTCCCATCAAAGATAGACCACCCACTGCTGTTAAACCTATACAACACAAATTAGTTTTAATAATCACTCAGATTGTGCACTGTATTCATGTGTGAATCAAATTCATCAAATTTTAAAATTCTCTCAGGACCTCTAATCAGTGCCAAAAAGCTCAACCTGAAAATGAAAGCAATCATTGCACAGCAACATTATTACTTATTTATTCACTGTTGTCTTCTTAAGATATTGTTTTCCGACTGTGGAGGTACAGAAACACTAAAAGACTGTTTACCAAAACAGACCCAGGAAACCTTGATAACATCAGGCCTGTAATGACTTACAGCCAGTAAGATACAATTCAAAACATTCACACGGACATGTGTGCGTCCAATTCAGCTGCAACTCAGGTACAACCCAGAATGTTAGACCTCAAACAACATCATGACATTATTTAGACTTCTCTTAATCAAGTTATTTTCACTTTGTTTCACAACAATGCAAAAAATGGTTCTGTGTGTTATTAGACTTGATGTTATTTATTGAACAAAAATGTAAAACACATACTTGTAACAGATTTGAACTATTAAAAACTGTAATGTTATACCTTTTAAGCACAGATCAATGTAATCTTAGGGCACCACATGCATAATAAGATTGGCAAGGAAGAAAGATCAAAAATATCCCCAACAAAACCTACTATAATCGCAGTTAGATAAAAGAATTTTATCAGACATTACATATTTAGCTATGGCAAAGTGAGGAAATGCTATTAAGCCAATATTTACCATGACCCTCCACCAGTCAGGCGCTCTCCTGACTGCAACTCTATAACGACTCCATGAAAAATATAACTGTCCCACTACAAAAATCTAAATTCCAATATCATTATCTAATGTCTGTAAATGATTGTGTGTTTTTATAATGCCTGGTAAAAGAACCACTAAATTTTGCTGGATGTTTCCATAAGCCAATCCAGTAAGTAACTTAGCATGAATAGGTAAAATGCAAGAGTAAATATTTGAAAAAAAAATCTCGCATGAGTCAGAGTCAAACTGTAAAACAGCCCTAAATGAATGGAACCAGAACAGTTAAAAATGGTGTGACAAACTGCAAAAGGGTGGCTAATAAACTTTTAAATGTGGTGAAAACTGTCCATTATAGCAGTTACACAGCTCATGTCTAGCTGTGTGAACAAGCAACTAGCCAAGAACTTGTGACCTATAAGATCACCAGTGTGTTACTTCCTACCACTGCAGCTCTGAGAACTGATCAAAGGCATGAGAACACACACACACAAACCTACCTTGCTAAACCTCTAACCTCTTTGTGTCAAGACAATAAGGACACAATCTTTTCATGTTTTATTTGGACTGAGTGGTTGGATTTAAATGAACAGCACAGAGGGGACCAACCAGCATATTAGTGGCCAGTTTTTATGGTGGTGGAGGTGGCAAATTAAACTAACCTGAGATGGCGTTGGTGACAGACATGAGTGGAGAGTGCAGAGCAGGGGTGACTCCCCACACTGTGTGGTATCCAACGATACCAGCCAGGCCAAACGTCGTGACTATCTGAGTGAAGGCAGCATTCGGGGCAGAAACACCCAGACCCAGCATGGTGACCAAACCTGACAGAGGACAGCAGACAGAGAACATAAGCAGTGCAAATTTTTTACAAAAAGCAGTTAAAATAACTCATACAAAACATGGCGGACACAGAGTAATTCAAATATGGGATATGAATACATTATCAAATAAAATGAATGTTTTGCAGACTCTATTATAAAGTCATGTCTCAAAACAGTATGCAACAATGACAATGAAGTGCCACACTAATAAGCCTGTAACAGGCACTAATAAAGGGCAAGCTCCAAACGGTGGCTGTGTGGTAGTGTTCAGCGGGGAAACTACAGAGTACCTCAACTATGTGTGAAGCATATTAACTGTGTGTGGTGCACTCACACAGAGCGTGGTGTGGCACCATGGGAACCCACACCTCAGCTCCACTTCAAACAAACACGCAGTGGGACACCATTTTTACAATGCACACTTCCTGACACTAACAGGGTGCCTGAGTGTGCGCCCATGTCACTTCTCGCCTCTGCACATTCCTGCACTGACCTAAAAGCTGATAATTGACCTATTCTTGACCTTAGAGCTGTACCTTGTTCACTGCAAATTATAGTTTGCAAAAGACAAGTGACATATGAAAGAAAATGTTGCTCTATGGAAATGTTTTGTTAATTAACTAAGCAATTTCAGTTTAAAGAACATAGTCTCCTGAATGCTTACCACCAGTATACAGGCCAGCAGTAGTGAGTGTAGCCCTAAAGGGAGAGATCTGTGAAGCTTTCTCTGCCTCCAGTTCTTGAACTGACTTTGGTTTTGGTGGTGCTGCAACAGGAACATTGTTGGGTTGAGGAGCTGGGAATAGATTCTTTCCATTCTACAAAAAATAAAGTGCACAACTGATCAAACACACCATTTGTAATATACTGATATTGGATTGAATGATTCACCAGAGAAAAAAAGCTTTGCATGCATTGTAGAGCTACTGTTACAGTGACATCTAGTGACCATAACATGCAGTTGCTGAGCTACACAACTTTAACTTTAACTATTTCAGAAACGCTGCATTTAAACATTGCTTTAAACAATACCTGCATGACAACAGATCCCCTGACAACATGATCCATTGTGCCATAATCAAATTCATCCTTGACATCAAGGAAAAAGTTGTCTTTGTCAGGGCTGATGGCTCTAACAAGCTTAGTTATGTTGTTAGAATATAAAGTACTGGACTGTGTGGGCAACCGACTTGGCAGATCTGTGTAGCCAATATGTGTCACACCCTGGAAGAAAGAATGAAAGATGAAAAGTTCACTTACTTACTTTACTAGAGTACCTCTGTAAAGTACAGAGTAAAGGTCTCAAGCATGTAATGTCCAAACCTTGTATACTGAAAGCTCCCCAGGAACTGTTGTCTCAATGTTGCCGCCTGCCTCAGCAGCCAAGTCCACTACTACTGACCCATCTTTCATGCTCTCAACCATTGGTTTGGTTATTAGAATGGGTGCCCTTCTACCTAGAATATAAAACATGATTTGTATTCAGTTGTGTTCAGTCAGTTCTTAGGATAATGATTGGAAAAGGTAAGCCTAAGTGATGCATTTTTAGCCGCTGACTGTTCAACACTTCAGATAGATTTTATGTACAAATTTGACAGTATAATCAATCAGTCAGTACTGATCTTTCCTCCCCCTTTCAGGTAAACCTGTAAGAGTGTGTTAAAACAGACTATGCAATTAATTTGCATTAATTCATGCTCAATCGCATGAATTAACCCTTTAACTTTGCCAGCCCTAGGCAACCCATAGCCCCCGCTGGTGAAGGGAAAACCTGTGATGGCTAATTTGCATACCAGGGATTAGAGCAGTGCTGATGACAATATCCACATCCTGACACTGTTTGGCAAACAGCTTCATCTCTGCTTCTATGAACTCCTTTGACATTTCCTTGGCATATCCTCCCTGGCCCTCTCCAGACTCCTTGATGTCCACCTCCAGAGGCTCTGCACCCAAAGATTTGAACTGCTCCAAAGCAGCAGCTCTGAAAGTATATAGTCACATTTGTCACTTTACATTTCATACCATGGTCGGTAAGAATTAGAATGCCAGCTGCAGTTAACAGTTTAAACGCACTGTGGATAATTTGTACAGTATAAACGGCATAACACAAGACTACTGGTTGTTTCATACATTTTCTCAAAATAGAAAAATTAACACAAAAACCTTGTATCAAATCCTCGAACTATAGCTCCCATGGCTCTGGCAGTACCAGCTGCTGCTAAACCAGCCACACCACCTCCAATAATGAGTACCTGCAAAAGCACAAGCGCACACACAAGGCAAAGAATGACTGTCTATGTCAATTTAATATTCAATCATAGTAATATCCTGAGAAATAAAAATACATTCAAATAAGTCCACAAACCTTTGCGGGAGGCACTTTACCAGCTGCAGTGATTTGTCCGGTGAAGAAGCGTCCAAAACTGTTAGCTGCCAACACCACAGCCTTGTAACTGGAAAAAATACAAGCTGTATACATAACAACAAAAACACACCTTTTACTAAGGTATAGTGTTCAGTCCTTACCCAGCGATATTTGCCATAGAGCTAAGCGCATCAAAACCCTGGGCGATAGTGATTCTGGGCACTTGATCCATAGCCAGAACTGTAGCCTTCTTTTTGGAAAGCAAGTCCATCAGTTCTGGGTTTTGAGCAGGGTAGATGAAACTGATTAATGTAGCGGCATCTTTCAACATGTCCACTTCATGCACACCCAGGGCAGGGTTAAAGACAGGAGCACGAACCTGAACCATAAAATACTTTTGTTTATATTTATATGTCTTAATCATTTCTTTAAAAATGTTGACAGTATAATTCCACCTTGACCACAACATCCGATGCCAACACATCTTTCACATCTTTTATTGAAGCTCCAGCTTGAGTGTACTGTTCATCAGGAAACTTTGATGATTCCCCAGCACCAGACTCCACAACAACATTGAATCCCTGTTTGATGAGCGCCTGCACACCGGCAGGAGACAGAGCTACACGCCGCTCATTCTGGAATATCTCTTTAGGAACTCCAACTGTAAGTTGTTTGTAAGGAACTCCTGGGAAAGTCAAAAAACAATAACATGGATTAAACACTTTATTTACAGTTTAAAATGCACTATATACAAAGGTCAAACTTATTGTGCAGGACAGGACAGGATATCTAAAGAAAATTGAGAAATAATGGAACCCAATGACTAATCAGGAAATGCAAGAATATTGTAAGGCAAAACCTTAATACCAGTAGTCTTTTCACTTGGTTCTACTTTGTAAACTGATAAATGTGACAAGGATAGTGGCTGCTATTACTGGTCCTGACCTCATCTCATCTCAGATATGTCAACGTCTGTCCCTTGAACAAACTCACCAGTAGTTCACACAGCTTAACAGATAGAAGAACTGTGACCAGATGGAGCGGGATTTCACAACACCAAAATAAGAATTGGTCATACAGTTAAGTAACAATTGATAGCAACTGCATGAAGTCTTCTACAAAAGCAATAATTAGAAGCATTGACTATATATACAAATCCCACTTCAACTGTACCAAAAGTTTCCATTTTATAAAAATACAGCAGTGCTGCATGTGGGATGCTGGAAAATAAACATTTATCAAACCCAGTATGCATGTAACACACATGTGAAAAACTTCCAAGTGGATTAGAGAGTCAGTGTATGTGATGAAAACAACCATTATGTTCTCAGTGTGTTCTCTCCACACAAACCTGTATGACCCAGACATGCACAATCCCCTGCCTTGTTGTTTAAATCCGTCTGACTCGACATATCTGAAATGGACTTACACTGGGCTTATTTGATGTTGATTACTGGCAACATCCCCAACTTTTTTTGGATACAGTTGGATACATTTTGATAAAAGATATATTACTATGTAAATGTACAAAATATATTATTACTGGTTTGTAGTGCGAAATACCTGGGCTGGCACATCTTGCCAAGGCAGGGTAGGTCCTGAAAAAGCGCAAGTGAGTTTTGACTGATGGAGCTTTTTGCAGTTTCAAACAGGAGACTCCACTGAACACAGGAACTGAGCAGCTGGTCACTACAACACGAAGCAGACTCGCCATGGTGCCCGCATCCAATGCTCACCCCTGGAGGAGTCAACACAAGAAGCAGCTCCCCTAATGTGGACAAGAACATAGTAGTTACTCTACATTACTTTTACAGTGACACTACTACTTTTTCTGTGCAAAAAAAGTTACATACAAAGTAAGCTAGAGACTAAGACTCCAAGTGTAACACGCGGTAAAATGCAGGGACTGTTTATTTAAAGTGGAGATAAAGGAACGAGAATAGACTGGTAAGAGTTTTCCTGTTGAAGAGGGGCTTAAGCTGGAGTGAACTGGTAAAAACAACTACTGTCATCACTAGGCTTCGACCATAGGCTTATAACCACTCATTTTTTCTTAAAAAATAATGCTTAAAACATTTAGACTTTTGAAAACACATGATTATTTATGCTTTAATCTGGGTTACAGTTTTCATGGATTGCAGTTGACTTTGTTTCTCCCATTTAATAAAGCCTTCACTTTCGTGTAGCGTAAGATAGATAAGTGAAAATTAAAGAGGTAATTCTAAAGTCTAAAAAATAAATGTTATTTTTGCAGTAGTTTGTAATTAAAAATCAATGCATATGGCGAAGGTTGAGACAACTGATATTTGAGTTGCCTTTGCATGATTATCTAGGCGGTTCTTGTAAGTACAGCATAGCCTACTACTGAAGTTCTCTTTTTTATCTGCCTTCAATGCTAAATCAAGCGGGTAAAGCTAACGTGGCTAACGCCACGTTAGCCGCCATTATTTTACCATCTGCCAATGGAAGCTGCAAAAGAGGGACATATGAAGCCTCTTTTTACATGCACATCCATCAAGCCAAAGTAATGCATACTATAAAAAGACAGTAACAAGGATAAATCTGAATGACTTCACCGACCTTTGCAGACACTCTCCTGTGCAGACCAGGCGAACTTCTATCGACCCGGAAGATGTTACGCGGCTGGGATAGGAATATTGCGCATCCGATGCCATAGATGTGCCGGTTGAACAGCTATCCTCTATCGTCTCACAAATGCGGGAGAACGAGTCATCAGATGCCCATAGAATAGAAAATAAGCAATAGCCAGTGTGCAGTTTGGACTACGCAGGCAATTCGTGCATTTAATATGCCAGTATATGTCTGAGTAAGGATTGTCTGACTGAGAGCAGGCACATAATAAGTGCATGGTTGTCCGAGCTATTCTCCCATGTAATTTAAGTTTAAAAGAGCTGTAACTCTATAAGCATCCACTGCGGGGCGCCATTGCACATTGTACACGCACAATAACATGAAGTCAGGGCATAGACCAGGGGTGTCCAAACTTTTTTCATGACTGGCCACATATCTAAACACAGATGACACAGAGGGTCGATCGAGGGCCGTAGACTGACGCTCAATGCAATGAATAATTGAAATATTTGCATGTTTAACATATTAGAGTGAGCTGTCAGACTTTATTCATGCTAAGATCCTTAAAACCACACACTAAATATTAATTATTAGCTTTATCAAGGTAAATTTTCAAAAAACTTGCAATACATTTTTTTTTAGTTGATGTAAGGTAATTTGAGCCAATTCACTTGGAAGCCTGAGGGCCAAGAAAAATTTGTCCAAGGGCCGCATTTGGCCCCCGGGCCATAGTTTGGACATGCCTGGCATAGACTATAAAAATGTATATACAGTATCAGGGCAAATATAGGTTAGTATAAGTATTCATAACAATTAATCACAGGTTTGATGGTCAGTTTGCATTGGATTTATAAAATGTATAGCACTGACCCACAGTAGGTTAGAGGTGGGCTATATGTGGGTCTTTAGATGTCATCGCTTAGGCCAGTTATCATTTCAGCCAGTTATTACGTCCTGACTGTGTGTGTGCGCAAATGAAATAGCCCAAGACGATAACAAAAACCTATGCAAATGTTTCATGATAGAAGATATAATGGGTGGTTCTCAACTTCTCACACCTAGGCTTTAGTATTTCGCATTCCGAGTAACACCACAGGTCTATAATAGAACTATCCACAGCCTAAACAGGGGCTAAACCAGGTCCACTACAGGATTTCATCACTGCTACAGCAGTTCTAAAAGGACTCAATCAGAGGACAAGACAGACAATGCATAAAATTGACTTTAAATTAAACAAAAATGAACAGCTGTGGGGCTTGCATTCAGTTTGAGAACCA
The DNA here is from genome assembly GCF_026225935.1 of Boleophthalmus pectinirostris. Lineage (NCBI taxonomy): Eukaryota > Metazoa > Chordata > Actinopteri > Gobiiformes > Gobiidae > Boleophthalmus > Boleophthalmus pectinirostris. The sequence goes on from NW_026571133.1 coordinate 30,289,924, forward strand.
CTGGACTAGTGAATTCCAATAGTGTCCTTTATGTAAACACTTCGGATCTACAATAATCATATGTTTCTCTTTATCAAGGCTAGCGTGAGGAATGCACACTGCATCTGTTTCTGATTTAAGCCTTTAGCAAACAGAGTGATTTTAAATATAAAACTTTTCCTTCACATATTTAGGATGTCTGATGCTGAATCACAGTTGATTTCCTACTATTTACATCAAAATACTTTTTGCCTTTTGAATAAATCTATCTTTGAATAAGGCATAGTAAGAACTGTAATGACCTGAGTGTGTCATTAACATCTTTCACCTTTTGACCTTTTATTTCACTATGTGGCAAAATTTACCTTGATGTTAGTCAACATCTCCATAGAAACACACTGATTTGCAGACTGAATACATGCATGCACACTGGGTACTTTCCAGATATCAGTTTGACAAAGGCTTTAGAAAGGTTATTGTTGCAGACATGTGGGCACTGAGCTCCTGTATCACAACTTTGAACTGGTGTGAACTGTTCTGTAAGTGCTATTTATGACAACAGACTTAGAGTAAAACATGGACAAATGGACTACGAAACAATCCTTACTGCCCCTAATGTCAAAAATATGTATGTATCTCTGTCTTTATCTGTTCATCTACATTTAGAATTATGACAACACTAATAAGGAGGTTAAGGTCTACCAATGCTTTGGTGACCATTCTTGTGTTGAACAGACAATTTATAAAAGCGTTGCTTGATTAAATGATTGAATTCACTGATAAAAAATTGCTGTGTATTCCATCACTGGCTTTAAGCTCCATTAAAATGCATAAAACTGCATGTCAGCAATTATAGTTTTTGAAGGACAAAGATCACATCAAAAGTTAATGTTGAATTGACTAAAACTTTAATGTGCACATTTCTGTGTACATTGTGCTGAATGGGTTCCCAATGCCCTGACCTCACTGCAGTAGGCTACTGCTGCCTGTATGATTCTGCCATTGAAAGGATTCATCAAAACACGTGATGAACAAAGCTGCCACCTACAAAAACAAAAAGTATGCATTTTATCTGTTGGAGTGAGAGGGTGGCAGTTGGAGTGGGAGTTGGAGTGAAATTTGTTGAAAGAAAATGCTTTGAAGTCAGAGCAAATTCCAGGAGTTTCCTGTTAACGACAAGGCTGGGGTATAATGTGAACCAGGAGTGTGTGTCGAGAGGGAGAACAGCTTCAGTCAGTCTTTCTCAGCATGTGTTGGGGCAGATAGCATTGAACTGCTCTTTATACAGACATTATGAAAAATTTTGACTCAGAGATGTGGAGATTTTTACCAAACAACCTTTAACTGAAATAGCAAATGTGGATATGGACATTTGATATAACGATCAACTTGTGCAATAAGGATGCTTCTACTTTGCAGATTAGTTCTATTATTATCATTTTCGAATTGGGTGCATACCAGACCAGGGGCTGGTCAAAGCAAGTTAAAGTCTTCAGACCCAAATGTTCGGGACTGGGGAGACTATTCAGATCTACCAACTGGACTTGAACTGGGTCTTGGGCTGGAAGAAGATACACAACATGAAAAAACAAAAGCAGAGCCAAGTACAACTTTTGCTCCAGAGCTGGATTTTCTGGTGGATTTTGCAGGTAAGACAAATACATAATTTTACAAGTCTCAGCCTGATTGTGATTTTTATATGGAGTTGTATTGTTTAAGGCAAAAAGAGGCTATGGGTTATAACAGCCTCCTCCCATAACGACAACTATCTGCGCATGATGGAAAAACAGCTGGAAGACATGGACCAGGTGAGATTAATAAAGGACTTAAACTGAAACCACAGTGTCTACAGGGAAGATATTTCCACTTTTCTTTACAGAAAATGATCTGTTTCCTTTTGAACTTGCAAAAACGAGTCTATGGTTTATCTTTTTTCTATTTATTCATATAAAGAGATCTGTTTGTTGTCCACAACAACAAACTAATGCATACCAAAATCTACCTCAGGTAGGGTTGAACTGCCATCTTGCAGAGAGAGACACCTACATTATAACCATCATCCAAAATGCCATGATGGAGGGCAGGATAGTGAAGACCACCATAGAGGGTCAAGCATCAGTGGAAAGCCTGGACCCAGACACAGTGAGCAAACTACTCCATTACCTGGAGCTCACTGGACATGTAAGGAAAACAAATAGATCAAATATAAATTGTTATGCAAAATATTCACATTCATGCATAAATTATTTTAGGATGAGTTCATTATGCTGGTGATTAAAAAGAACCTAAGAACCAGTGAGCGCTTCCCTTATCCAGTCCGAGTTGAAGCCATTTTTGAAATGATAGACCAATTTCCAAAGAGAAAGCTGGAGAAGATGACCAGGCAAGGACCCAACATGAGGTGCGCTCTTTATTTATCTCTAGATTTTTATGTTATGTTTTAGTTTCCTTATCTCTGTTTAGCATCTCTATCTTTGATCGTAGGTGTAAACTTACCAAGAAGAAAGTTGTGAGGAAAAGGAAAAGGATAAAGACAAAAATGGTGTTGAGCTCCCAGAGACGTGGAAATGTAACTTCAGTGGCTGCACCTAAGAGAAAAATGGTTCTAGACAAAAAGGAAGCCCTAAAGAGCAAGATCCAGGATATTTTAAATGGGTACTACAGATTTGTTATCCGAAAAGGGTCTTCTCCAGGATCTACACAAAAGCTGAACCCAGAACAGAGAAAAAGGACTGAAACTCAAAAAGAGACAGACAGACATCCTTTAGTAACATCAAGCAACCAGGAGGAAAGGTGAGGATAATTTCTTTTCAGTCAGTATCATATAATCAAGGCATGTTACGATAATTACTACATCAACTAATCATTCAGTATATGAAAGCTGGACCAATATTTTTGGGTGGTCAATATTGACTGTGTGTATTTTTTTTTGTACTAGTGGGAAATTTTGGGTTATTTTCTACCAATCTGATTTGAGCATGGTTGAATTATGAATTTCTATGATTCATTATAGAGGTTTTGGGGGATAGTTCTGCTTTATGGTTGGTTTCATTATTATCATTTATCATCTATACTACTTCAGCAATATATCACACTTCAAAATTTGTTATCGTGATAGGCATACTTTTGGGTTGCCACTAAATATATGTAGCGAAGCATAGTTCGTGTCACCATGTGGCTCTTGGAAAAAGGTCAGCATCATTTCGGGTTGGGTAACTCAGCAAATTTGATTTTAGAAACCAAACCAATTTTATTAGTTTTATTGTTTTTAAAGCTTGTTTGGAATATTTTAATTAACATCCCTGTGATCCATACTGAAAAATTTACCCTATATTTTAGTCCATGCAGAAAATACATTTTACATTTTACAAATGCATACATACATTTTGTTATACACTATAGATGGTTTACGTATGGAACGCTACAGTTGGTTTATGAATATCTGGGGGTATCAAAAGAAACACCTAGAAAGACACACAGTAATATGTATGGCAGACAATCCAGCAGGACAACAGCAGACAAAAGAAGATATTGGTTGAGTAAAGACCTGTGACCTAATGTCCTGTGCACTGATTAAACAATTAAATGAGGGTGGGCAAAAGCACACAACATTATTACAAAGACTCCTTGCAGTGGTCTATGTGTCAACATAATCCTAATACAATAATTATATAGTTAATAAAGTATATAGTAATTCATGTTCAACACCAAAAATAAAACGCTTGTGCTTTTGAAATTTAAGAATCATTTTGTGGTCAATAATGAACAATAAATAAAAATGTATAATCTGTGCCCCACTAGGATCGATAAGGCAGTAACAAAAACACATAAAGAAGACAAGAACATTCAGCATGAACCAAATGCAAAGGGTGACAGTAATGACAAAGCAAGTCCAAAGAAGAAGGGCAAAGGGAAGAAAGGGAAAAAGAAAGGGAGAGGGAGAAAGTCAAGCAGAGAAGTGAGTGAGAAAGACAAAGCCGCACTTAGAGCCTTTATGGACTCTTTAAGGGGGACAAGACGACTTATGGTGAGTTTTTATCATCTCCCTTTGCAGTTTTCTCTTATTACAAATGATGTTTGTTTCACAGCTTATTTCAACTCCAAGCCAAGATGCCAAACTGTACATGCAACTGAAAGAGGAGAATGAGAGGCAACAGTGTGAGCTTGCTATCAGAAAGTTCACTGTGGCAACAATAGTGGGACAAGGAAGTGACGCATTGCTTACCCTTCAGCATTACCACCCTGGTATAACTAGATTTACACATGCTGCTGAATACATCATTATGTATTAGTTAAACAAAACTAGCCTTTCTGGTTAGTTTCCACAAAAGTAAATCATAACCAATACAAAAGTTAATACATGACTTCAAAATCTAACCTATTTCAGTCCACTGAAAATCAACCTAATTTACCTTGTGGTTCTCCCCCACCTTTGCATTGAAATAAAGTACCTGTTTCAGAGTCCAGTGCGCCGCTGAGTGGTCCCTCAGAGCAGATCTCAGACACAGGTCTCATCTCTCTGCTTCGCTCTGAACTTGGCCTCTCATCTCCTGATCTCTTCTCAATGACCATCACAGACTATGACATTAAGCCCACTGTAAGGACACAGTTTGTTTTGTAAATGTAAAGTATTTTAAGTATCTTAAGTTTGTCTTTCCCATTTACTTTTTTAGAGAGTTTTTGAGGCTCCACCATCGACTCTTGCTTTGTTTGAGTTTATTGATAACTTCTCATCAAGACGGCCAGAGAAAGAAATTGAGAGAAAAACTGTGCCAGCTTGCTCCAGAAACCATCAGCAACCAGAAACAGAGAATTCACTTCTAAGGTATTTTTATCATTAGTATTTCTTACAGTATTGACTATGTAATTGTATGCAGATTACAATTGGCACAATCAAAAATCTGACCAACAGGTTCATGTCAAAGAGGAGGCTGCTGCTCATTTCGGCTCCCTCTGAAGAGGACTACTCTTACCAGCAGCAGCTCTCAGCTCTAAGCGGACAACAGTGTGCACTCGGTGAGTAAAGTACTTCACAGCTGTGATAAACCACTACTGTTAAGATCGCATAATACTGCACCTGCTTAATTTACAAGCCATATTATGCAAAATGTATCTCATATACATCTCATATATCACATAGTTGTTTTTGGAAATCTCTGGATCAGGTGTATCCTCTATTTTTTTGCAGGCATCAGACACTTTGCGATGTTAAAGTTGACAGGAGCAGGCCAAAAAGCCACAGGGACTGTTGAGCTCTTTCCATTAAATGGTATAAAAGGGGTTTCCCTACTATTTTAAATGTACTCATATGTATATTAGAATGATCTTGAACTTATTAATTTGCTTTTCACCTTGAAAATGGATTTTAGGTCGCAGTCAGAGTGAAATGGAACCTTTGTCCAAAGACACCGTGAACAACCTGAGGGAGCAGCTGAAGATCAGTAAGGATTACTTCAGCATGCTTGTGGTAGGGAAGGATGGCGACGTGAAGGCCTGGTTTACCTCTCCCATGTGGTCCCTGGACAGTGTGTATGACCTGGTGGACTCCATGGAGCAGCGTGTGCAGGAGGAGAGACTGCAAAGGAGACTTGGGATCCAATGTAGTGACATCAAAGATCAGCAGGGAGGCGAGGAAGGGCATTATGGATATGATGCCGAGGGAACAGATGACAGGTACTTGTATCAGGGACCAGAGGAATAACCTAGTTTTATAGAAAAGGACAGGTGAAAATTAAATAGCAACAACAACAATAATAAAAATGCTGTGAAACACTTAAAATATGGTCAGTGCAATCAAATGTATTTCAGATTTTGCTAATAAAATTCAAATTGAAAAAAAAAAAAATGTTAATATGTAAATGTAAAATCACAGAAAAGGTATTTAAGGTATATAAAGGTTTTTATTGATGCTTTATTGGCTGGTGTCATAGATGAGTTGAATAACGATGGCTTCATTAAGTTTCTGCATTACAAGAACTGTAAATAATACTACCTTTTCTGAATAAAAACAAAACATTTAGAGTGACAAATAGAACAGAATGTAGTAGGTTAAATAAAACTTCCAAAGCAAATACACATTACAAAATAATGTACTGTCCAATAAATCATCCCTCTTTTATTATAATGAATGTAATTTATCAGTTTAGTGTTTTATAAACAAACAGTAACTAAAAATATAATAGATATTAATATAAAGCATCCCTCTCTGGCTATTAATTTCTTTCTGTTAGTTGGAGAAGGAAACTACATGGTGTTTGCTCGGGATAGGCAAATCCATTTGATCAAACCCAGAGATAACTGAGTACATGCACATGCAGTATGAACACGCACTCACAAAGACAGACACACACACACACATGCTCAGGCAACACATTCACACTTACACTCACATGCACACACTCACACACATGCACACACACACACACACACACACACGCACACACTGAGCAGAGGAAGTCGTCAGTGGTTGTGATACTTACGCTTTGGACAGAGTTCACATTTGCCCACACTGAAGGCATACACTGTGGCTGGATTTTCTATTTCTCCATAGCTCTACTCTGAAGGACTTTCCTACCAGTAATAAAGTAATCAGGCTCAGTACTGGTTTGTCCTGTAGCTCTCTGGACACAGCACAGGCACTGGCTCCTCCATTATGGTGAGTACAAAGCATGTAGCATTACTTAAACAAGCATAATATTTGAGTTAACTGTCACATATTCAAATATAGATTTGAGTGTATTATACACCTTTGAAACTAATACCATCACATGATGACAGACTGTCTGTATATTTGCGTGTATGTAAAAAACAGTCTTTTCTTGCTGTTTGTCTATTACAGTTATATACTGTATAACTGGTCAGTATATAGTATATAACTGGTCAGATTACTTTCTGTTCTTTACAATGTAATATAATCAAATTTTTATTTTGTGGAAGCTGAATATTTAAATTGCATACATATTTAAAATACATGCATAACTTCGGAGTGAAATAGTTGTTCCTCATTGACCACAAACTTACATTCCTTCTTTTATTTACTGGCAGGCCAGCATTAACTTTCAATGTTACAGAGCGTTTTCCAGCAAGGGGTCAAATATATGTAATGCATGTGTCCTTCACAACATAGCAGATCAGTAACATAATATATATAATAATATATCATTCAAGTCAAAGTTGCTTGATAAAACATGAAATATGTGGAAGTCACACATACCCAGCATTTTGGAGAACTAGTTGTTTTTTTTTTTTACATTGGAAATTGACAGGTTTTTACCAAATTGCAGTAGCACCACTATTTTGAGAACCACTTGCTGTAACTCATTTGGAAAGGGACATATTGAGCCATTTTAAGTTTACTGTGGTAAAAAAACAGAAGCATGATGAGGGAACTTTGCATTGTTTCTTTTCCCCTATTTCACAGGCTACCACATGTCAAAACTTTTGCACATGATGTTTGAATATTACATGTGATTCTGCAATATTCACATGTCCTATGTTCTCACTTTCACATGTTTAGAAAAGCAGCAGTGTAGTTCACCCTCCTGCCTTATCTGCACTTCCTGATTTAGTTGAACCAGCTACTGTAATAGGTGTGGCGACATACTGGCCACCACACTGACCCTACTGGTTGCCATTTGTTTCAGGAAAACAAGCCTGATGTAAAGGCCATGATGGCTCGCTTTCAGGGAAATGCATCAAGCAAAGAAGATACCCCCTTCGCTAGTCCAGGACAACCCAAACAACCAGTCCATGCCACACTGTCAGGGCAGGCACTGCACATGAAAAAGCCTGTGTCAGACAGTGGTGCACCTATTCCTCCAAAACCCTCTTTTCTTAAAAACACTCCATCATTTAAAAGTGACACAGTGGCCCAAGAACCAAACAAAACCAAAGCCCTGGCCAGTAAGTTTACAAACTCCCAGGAAAACACAAGTCCACCTATTAGCAAACATAAGTTACCCTCAAAATCACCTTATATACAGCCTATATCACCTGAGCCTATAGTACCTCTGTTCAAGGCTGGTGTGAGTGCTGCTGGGTCAGAGCCCAAACCGGTCTTTCTCAAACCCGTTGTGAAACCCAACTGGATCAAAGAGGACTCCACATCATCTCCACCACCACCTGCGCCTAAAATACCCACTGTGCAACCCAAACCTAACAACAATATTTTCAAATTACAACAGCAAATAGAGGCAACTGCTCTGAACACAAAGGCAGAAGTGATCACAGACCCTGTCATAAAACCCACATTTCCTGTAATCCCTGCTGTTAAACCAACCTCAAACACAAGGACTGCACAAATCTTAGTTAGCAAAGAGCCAGCAGAGCAAGACGCCTGCGTGAGGCCAAGTGCAGCCAACAAACCGCCTCTAAATATCTCCGTTCCCCCTCCCAAACCTCTCGCCAGCAAGAAGCCTAGTCTGAAGAAGCCCTCCCCTCACATTAACAACAGTGACTCCTCAGCGCCAAAGAAGAACCCACTCCCCAACAGTTTAGCCCTGGGCCCAGCTCCAGCTAAACCAAACCGACCTCCATTTGTCAACCTAGATGCGTTTAAGGGAGGACCCAAGACACCTGCTGATGGTAAGATCTACACAAAGCGCTACTACAGAGTATATGAAAGAAAGGTTACATACTGTAAAGAGCAGTGGTGGCTTGTGGTTGGCCTGGTTGTCCTATTACCACGATTTACACACGTTACATGTTGGTGAAACAAATATAAGATGCATCAAAAAAAAAAAAAAAAGTGTACATTTATAGGCACCTGTCTAGAAGCCGCAGGTGTACACGTCTTCAAGAACGTTTTTAAAGCCTCTTAAAGCTTTTATAGTCTTTTTGCATTGAGCCAGTTCGTCCCGCTGCATCATAGCATAATAACTTATTTTATCACAGGGTGATAAGCTGTTTTAGTGCGCTGACATCAGCGCTAGCTAACACTTCAGCTTCATGTCAACCGCACACAGCGGCACTTTCTGCTGTGATGGCCAACCATAGACCGTACATATGGACAATGTGCCAGTGAAACAACCCGTGCATATATTAGCCGCATGGTTGTAGGCTATAAAGCGCAGGGTTCAAAGTGTGAGCTTATAGTCCGGAAATTATGGTTATATAGCACATAATACTGTAATGAAAGAGAAAGAAATTATATTTTATATGGTTTACTTAAGTACATACCCTAAAAGAAGAAAACACATTGTACAATAAAGTTTTACTGTAACATGTCTTCTCTAAAATTAAGCCTTGTTGTACAGAGACATTTGCAGCTGTTAAAAGTGTGAAAATAGCGTGCTTCTATTTTAACACCAATATCTTTTAGAGGAACTTTGTAGATTCACCTCAGCAGACTCTTTCCCTTTTCAGGTCTGGTCAAGAGAATACTGTAAGTTGATACCAGTTGAGTCTATATAAAAATTACAATTTGTAAGCAATTTAATGAGTCGAGTCAGGTGAATTATTGGTATATATTTAATTGTGTGCAGGAAACATGAGGTAATATTATAGATAGGCAAATTCATATTTATTACTCTCATGATATGTATTAGGGTCATGTTTCTCCAACCCCTGTACTTAAGACATAAATGCATGTAATTCTTGTATTAGTTCATATTTTGTTTCCTATTTTGTTTCCCATATTTTGTTAATACTTCTGGATGTGTTTTAAATGAGCTAATTATTCATATATTCAGTATTATTATGTGAAACATTCTGTAGCATCCCATATTCTTTTTGTACAGCCTCAGTTTTGTAATTTAGAATGCCTAAACTGCTGGTGGAACATTCCTTGTGTTTTAGGTAAATTGCATAATGTTTGGCTAAACAAATGAATCACTTTTACTGACACTTGGAATTTCTGGGTGGGAGTGAGCAAAACTCTTCTAACAAGCAAACCCTTCTTTATGTCTCTAGGTATATTTATAAGGTATAATATGCTTCAAATAGTGGATCTAAAATGTCTGATTAAAATATAACCATCAGAAATAACTGCACCAGCATTTGAGGACTGGTCTAGATGGAGATAAACTAGAACAACATTTGGAGCACACCTGTGAGCCTAAAGGCTCCAAAACATCTGTCGTCAAACACTTTCATTTTCTGTGTATTCTCCATCATTCACCTTTTATAGAAGTTGGACATTGTTTTGCTGATGGGAGACCTTGTGACAGGCCAAGCTTCCTCTTATTTAGTGGTATCAAGAGCATTTCCTTTTCACAACAGTATGCAATGAACAGCATGTCAGAAGTGTGAAAAAGAAAAGAGAGTACTCCTATAGTAAGTGCAATGATATTCAAACATTATCAGTGTTAGAGACCACAATATAAAAGCTATGGCATGGTCTGTAACAATAAATCAAGTATTTACTGTCTCAGTTTAACAGTGGACTTTGTTTCATGAGGAAGTAAGAACGAGGGTGTTCTAAAATAAATACAAAAACTCCATAATTACATTCAGCTTCAATCGACAACTGTCGGTTATTATCATTCAGTTATGGGAGACAACAGCATTGTATGTTAAAGCCATTATACCATCTGACCTACATATGTTTGTTGTTAAAGATCCAAAGAGGACCATAGCTCCGCCTCCTCCCTTTCACCCCAGTAACCATAGCAACCATGTGACCCCTCCACCACCCCCTGTCCCAAGTCTGCAATCAAGATCCATAGAAGACAAGTAAATGGCAGTACTATTATCAAAAACAAATAAACACATACAAAAACTAAGGAGGAGACCTTGTGTTGTTCCAGAAATCTAACAGAAGACTTTTATGATGATGTTGATGGACCGACCAGTGCACCACCACCTCTGCCACCAGGTTTGTTGCTACAGAATTTTTAAAAGTCATGTTTCAGAGGACAATGTCATATTATATTTCTTTATTTTGTGTACTGGTGCTCCATCTGCAGATTTAACTAAGTAAAAGCAAAAGTCAACTCAATAAAATGCTATATACAATAGCTCAATACAAGTAAATTCTGTATATTTTTTTTTTTTTTTTGCAGTTCATCCAAGCCAGATATCAAAGGTGAGTTGTGACAATGCCTGATTTATTACATTTGGCCAAGATAAAGATTGGCAGACAGTTAAGTTAAATGAAGAGTTAAGTGCTGCAATGTGCAGTGTATTTGTGTGTAATGCTTTTTATGACACAGGAGAAAGATGAGGATGATGACGATGATGGGGAAATGTATGAGGATCTTGATGAAAGATGGTAAGAAACTATGATATAATTGATCACTTATATGAAATTATAAATTATTTGGTAAAAGCAAATGAATAATAAAATAATATATTCTAAAACATAACCCTAAGGGCATTTTAAAAGAAAGAGCACTGTTCTATAGAGGCATGCATTCTCAATAAAATCTTGTCTATTGCACTCTTTGTACTCTTGAGTAATACTTCCCCCTAGTGGCTGTTTGACAACACATCGAATACATACAGAATACTTTGGACACATGTTTATTACAGCAATAACCTGGGACACCTCTAGATTATTTTCTGAATTTCTTTTGTGAAGGGAAGAACAAAAACAGGACAAGAAAAAAGCAAAAGATGACAAGGAAGAAAAAAAACGCTTGGAAGCCGAGAAAAAGGAACAGAAGGAACGAGAGAAGAAAGAACAAGAGGCCAGAAAGAAGTTTAAAGTAAGTGAGAAAATAGGTCTTATAAACAACTGTGCAGTGCTGTGCTCATTGCATTCTGAATACCTTATTTTTATGGTGGCAAAAAATGTGAAATGTTCCCAGTTGGTGGGTCCAGTGGAGGTTCTTCAGAAAGGCAAGGCTCGTGTGGACTTTAAAGGCACTAAGACTGACCTTAGTCTGAAGCAGGGAGACTCACTGGACATCATCCGCATCCAGGGCAACCCTGAGGGCAAGTGGTTGGGCCGCGCACGAGATGGAGCAAGTGTGTTAACCCGAAATATAAAAAGTGAAAGTGGAGTTTGGAGGCTTTCAAAAATTTAGGCTATTTTTCAAACTTCTCATTTTAGTCGGTTACGTAAAGATAACATCAGTGGAAATCGACTTCAACGCTCTAAAGCAACAAGGGGCTGGGCAAGCTTATGAACCTGAGGTCTATGACGACATTGATATGGCACCTCCTGAGAAGAGGTAAATCTGATCACATTTATGTCATATTTTGAAAGATGTAAGTCTACCAGAGAATCAGTCTATAAAATACCATGTACCACATGTTCTGTGTTATGTTTTTCAGTAAAGCCAAAGGTCCTGTGGGTAAGCTGAATTTTCATTCTTATATTTATATTACTTACAAGTCTTTACTATGTAGTTCATCACACATGCACTTCTGTCTGCAGTGGCTCTCCCACCTCTTCCAGTGGATGGAGAAGAGATATATGATGATGTAGATCCTATCGTAGATGTTAGGTAAGAACATGTAAAATATATTCAAATTTAACTTAAAATAGAACTTATAGCCAAGTTTTCAGCTGGTCTATCAACAGTTGGTGTCTGGAAAGGTATGTAGAAAATAGAAACCTTTCTGATGTTTGGTTGGCTGTTCAGTCCCTCAGAACCATTGCAGTCTCCCATGAAGCCACGTGTCTTCCAGTGGATGCTTGAACGGAGCAGAAGAGCTCCCAGCACTAAAGTGTAAAATGCATGCCTTAGTAAGATTCAGCAAAATCCTATTAATCTTCCCCATCTAAATCTGCCAATCAAAATTAAACTAATATATATATATATATATATATATATATATATATATATATATATATATATATATATATATATATATATATATATATATATATATATATATATATATATAAATAAAATATATATATATATATATATATATATATATATATATATATATGTACTTTTTTATTTTTTTTCAAATCATTTTATGTCCTCAAATTCATGCATGCTAAAATACTTACTGCACAAATAATTGTGATCACTAAATGTATCTACTTGGTTGATTAAGACAGTATTTAATTGTGTGTTTTTATGATTTTAGATTGCCCCCAACAAGTCAGTTTTCAGGAGATACAGGTAAAGTATAGACATGCTGTAAAGAGTGTTATGAGAAACTGTGTTCTAAACCTTTGCATGTTTTCATAGTTCATAAGGAAGATGCCATTGACGAAGACATTTACGATGATGTGGACTCTCAAAATATGCCTCCCCCACCCATGATAGGGTAGTTGTGGCTCAAATAGTTTTTTCTGTCAGATTACAGAAATCCTTAATAGATTTTTTTCTTGTTGTTTTTAAAGCATACCAAAGGTAGATCCAAAGAAGCAGAAAAAGTTAGAGAAAGAAGAGAAGGAATTCAGAAAAAAGTTTAAGGTAGACACCAACCTACCTCATTTCAGTAGTTTTGAATACTGTACATAATTTTGAAATGACATGCAGTAACTGTTGTCGATGGCCTGTTATTTTAGTATGATGGAGAGATTACGGTGCTGCATCAGGTGACCATCATCCCAAATCTAACCAACAAGAAGTGGAGTAACAAAGAGCTCTCACTCAAAGCAGGGGAGAAACTTGATGTAATTGTGAAACCAGTTGATAACAAATTCATCTGTAGAAATGAAGATGGCAAATGTGAGTCTTGCGCTGGAAAGTAAATTAAACATGGTGAATTATATTCAATTTACTTACGTTTGTTTGTTGATAACAGTTGGTTATGTATCAACCAGCTATGTTGCTACAGAGTAAGTATATACACCAAGATACATACAAGAAACTACAATGAGCCAGTTTTTATATGTTTGTTTTTCTTGCAGTGATGGAGATATCTATGATGATATTGGAGATGATGGTAAGTAAATTATTTAAAGTATATCAGAAAATATAGATTTGTACTGTACAGCACTAGCACCAACATTGTTACAACAGTCCTTTATTTTCTTTACAGAATGCATCTATGATAACGACTGAAGAATTAAAAATGTCATTGGAACTATACTGAATATTATATTTATTTATATTGTCTGCACAGATGGTATAGCATCTGAAATTTTGCAAATGTTTGTATATTCATATAGGTCACATAAAAATGTATTATGCATTATGCATTCTCTATAGCAATTTGATGCACACACATACACACACACACACATATATAGACAGTTTTACCTTTTATCTTTATCTTTTTATGATAAAATAAATGTGTTGTTATCTCAGCTTGAACACCTGAGTCACTTAACCTGTCTTGAAAAAGAGCAAAAAGAGCAAAGGAGAGACAATTGTATTTTGGAGGTATCAGGGTATAAAGCAAACAGTGACATACATTTATAACTCACACCTTGATGTCTACTGAATCTATGCACTACTGTCCTTCAATAGAAGATGAAGAGGAATGATGTTGTAATCCTAGCCTTGTTTAGCAGCAATCCCTGGATTGAGGTCACAGACAAGTGGTATAAAATGCTGTGTGGACAGAAGCATTACATGAAGGCAGGGTGTTGTGTAATGTTTTGCTTACACTATGAACTAGATATAGAGCTCTTTTATGTTTCAAATATAAAATGTTGTTAATTATTGTTTTATACTGTGAGTGTTGTTTTGAGTAAAAAAAAAAGGTTTCCAGACTGAAAAATACATTAGCTTTATTATGGCCAACATTTCACAAGCTAGTGGTCGAAAATACAGTAAAAACATTATTAATAATACAGCAATTCACAGAATCTCCAGTGAGTGTTAAGTAGAAGGTAATCTACCTTAGTTGTTCTACAGTACATGTCATCATTTGAAAGCACATTTTTAAATAGCTGCTAACATAAACTTTATATATTTAATCATTTGAATTTGGAATTATCAATCAAAACGTGTAAAAATTTTAGATGTCAGAAAGCAATATAAAACAGTAGAAAATCTATGTTCCAACTGACTCTGTGGAGTTTAATAAAATAGCACAACTAGCTGGATATTCCTGCACTTTCTGCATGTGCATTTGAGCACATTTCTGATCTGAACTGCCAAAATATCATCATTGGGATCATCCTAAAATATACAGGATACAAATGTTACCAGTCCCTACAAGCACTCGTCACTGACAAATTATAAGTTAGATGACATTGTTTTAATCATTGAAATGTAAACATATGCAGTTATTCAAGTTACAATAAAAATAGGACAGTAAGTTTTAGTAAATAAAGTTCAGTTCAAATAAACAATTGCATTTACATCTGTTTTTTTCTATTACATATACAGTATTGTATTTACAATAAAGGCATCATTTTTAGCTACAGATCAATGTGACTGCTCAAAACCCTGAGCTGATTATCTCACCACTATCTACTTTTTGCTTCTATGGTGCTTAAGCAATCCCACAGTAAATCATAGTTGACTGGAAGATGGTACAGTAGCCTAACATTTTACAATACTGAATGATGATATTAGACCTTTTAGGAAGCTAAAAGCACCTTTAATTTCTTAATTTACATTACTGAATTTATTTCTGGACAGTCAGTTAGAAACAGTTTCTCCTTTAATGATTGTGCTGATGTCCTTTAGCACACAGAACAAGTTTTAGAGCCTCCTGGGTTGTCAGCTGTTAGTCATCCAAGCAGAAAAAAATATTATTAAGCTTGATCACAACTGTTAAATCCAACAGGAATAAGCTAACTGAAATCTATATTATATTGAATAGCAATGATAATAATACCTTTACTGGCAGCAGCAGCCTGTTTAGAAGCCTTTGCATCTTCAATGGCTTTGAGTTTAGCCTCATATTCTTCCTTTTTTGCATTCCACTCTTTTCTGTTGTTCAGGAGACCATCCAACATTGGCTGGATTTGGGGATGGAAGCGAGAAAATTCCTAGAGGAAAAGAATAAATAGAATAACACAGTGCTTTCATGTCTTGAGATACAGATGCATGTGTATTTCACATTACCTTATAGACAAATGTGCAGACAAAATCAATGAAACCACACTGAAGTTTGGGGAGGTCCGCTGATTTAGTCCTATCCATCATTGGCTAGAGAATAACATAAAATTGTTTTGAAAAAGACAACGCTATATTTGAAAATCATATTGGTAAATTGAAATCTTACAATAGGTTGTTGTTCAAGTACTGTTCTTTCCAAGTCACCCTGCTCCCAAAACTCTTCAGCAACAGACAGAGCCACCTAACCGATAAGTCATCTTTACCATTAATAGGCTGCCTTAGCGATTGTTAAACTGTAAACAACATCTATCTTAGGGTTTCTCACCTTACTCTGTACTTCCCATGGTTTGGTAATAGCTGATAGGTCACATGCAGTCATCATCATGGCCCTGAAATAGTTACAGATGGCAAGGTGACAAAAGTGTCTAAATATCTCTACATTTGTAGTGCATTGTACATACATTACAATCTCTTTCCTTGTTGTCTCCAGTGACATGAAGTCCACCCACTTCTTTTCATCCTCATATGTTTTAGACAGGTCCACAATCTTCTGAAACATTGTTCGTTTCCTGAATTGGCAAAGGATTCACATTTATGACCATTTTATATTTGCAAACACATAAATATATTATGTGTCAACTGACTTAAAGTATAAAGCCAGGTCTGTGGCAATAATAGCAATGTCCATGAGATGAATGACATGCTCAGACTGTCGCCTGTTGAGGTTCTGGTAGATATTCAGAGACTGCCAACAATATAAGAGAGAGTATTTCAACATTGTAGAGGATGAGTCTTCTAGAATCAATCAGTCAATCATTCATAAATTTTTTGTCATCGGTTCTCTTCTTACCTCTTGAGACAAAATAAATTTTCCAAACTCTAGATGGTGTCTCTCCAATATGGAGGAGCCATGCAGTTTTGCCAAAGGATTGCCTGACCTGAAAATATTGATTCATATTTTAGACAAAATGTTTTAAGTTTTTTGTTTTTTTTTCTACAATTAGGCTTTATGGTATAGTAACTAAATGATATGGCACAGCACTTACTTGACTTGGTACAAGTTGTTGGTTCCTCTGTGGTCAATATCATGGAGGAATCCTGCTGTTATCATGGCCATTACTTCTAAGTCAGTATAATATCGCTTCAAATTCCCTGTCTGAAAATTATTTGTTTATTGTACAAACATTTAAGAAAATAATGATACTTGGTGGTTTATTACCGTAAGAAGTGTGAACATGGTCTGTCCCACATTGAAGCCATGGCGCCAGTTGTGGTAAGTAATTCTTCTGTAGCCTTTACAAACAGAGTACATGAAACGCACCAGCACCTAAAAAGATATAATATATTTTATAGGTATTAACTTTTACTGTGAAGACCTTTAGATTTTTGGTTGCCTACCTCTTGTGGGACCTGAAACTTCTTGACCACACCAACTTCATAGTACATCTGGACTCCACACTTCACCAGCTCCAACTCAGTGCAGTTAAAATCAGAAAAGTGAAATGCATAGATCTCAAATTTTTTAATCAGTGGCGGCAGATCTTTTTTCTAAAAAGATGAACAGTGAATCCAGTATTCATTTGTATTTTCATGGTTTCAATTGTCAAGCTTCTACATTTTCTGTTTCTTCTTTCTTTCTTACCAGAATTTGTAAAAGTTCTTCCTCTTCACACTCACTGGGCTCACATCCAAAAACTTGCCTGGTATTCTTGGTAAAACATAAATTACATTATGTTTGCCAAAATGGTCATAATTTGATAGTATTTCAAATATTAAGATGTAATAGCATTCTTACAAGTATGTTCTGGATCTCATCATTTCTGCATTTGACATGGTACAGCACCATGTCCTGTGCAATGTCCTTACGGTTTTCTAGCTTGTTCATTTTGTCGTAAGTATCTGTGTTTAAGGCGGACCAGCCCAAAAACTGTGTCAAAGCCTAAAAGAGCATTCAGCAAACTGCATTTATACAGGCAATCTAAAACATGACAAGATATGATTTGATATACTTTTTACCTCCATGAGCTGCTCATCATGATCATCAAAAGGCTTCCCATCTTTCCTGTTGTAGAATGTGGCAACTCCAACAATCTCTTCTTTTTTGTTAACAATTGGCAGTGACAGGACGTTCTTTATAGTCCAACCACTGCCATCAAGGGCCTCAGTCTGAAGGAAGCAAATGTGATTATGATCTTTTTAGTGAATTCTTACCGTGTACAAGATCATACCTGAAACTTAAATGTCTCATCAGCAGCAGCATTCATGATGTTGCAAATCTAATGTAAAAATCAAGATGATAATTAGAAAAAGACCTAACATTAAAATAGTCTTTTAAAGGTCCTATATTACACACATTTGACTCTTGTGAGCTTTTAGCCATGTTGTTATCTCCTCAAAAACATACCTGTAGTTGTGTTTTGTTTAATTCACACATTTGAATAACCCTTTATTATTAGTCTGTCTATATCTCCAAAGCTCAAAATGCTCTGTACCACCTGATGATGTCATGCAGCAATATTTTTCGAGTTAATAGCTACCTTTTACCTTTTTTTTTTTTTTTTTTTTAGGAGAAATTGGCAATTCCATGGTTGAAATTATCCAAAATAATTCCAGTGAAGGTGTATGGAGTTTAAAAACACAGTGGAGCACTTCCTGTATTGTTGCATGACAGTCACAAGGTGAACAGTGTTTTCTGTTTGAGAGAATCACCCATCTTAAATATACAGGGTTTGTGTGTTAAACATGTGTGAATGAAACAAAACAGAACTCCAAGTATGTTTTTGATGAGGAAACAACATCATAACATTGATCACTGATCAAATAGCGTAATATAGGTGCTTTAAGGGATTGATTTCAAACTTACAAGACCACTCTCTGCAACATACGTAGGAAGACCACTGCTCAAAGCCCAGTGGTCCACAGGAGGGTTCCTGATTTAAAAAAGAAAATGTTACCATACAGTACATTGGTGCTTTAGGCATAGTTTCATTCATTTAAGTTAAGATGATGACTACATACATTTTTTAGCTTGTAACTTACGGTATGACTTTGATGTCCTCTTTTCCATGCAGTATGTAGTCAATTACTTTATAAAATATAACTTCCTAAAAGCAAAAACAGATGAGTCTCGCCATAAAAACACAAATCGAATACTTAATTAACTGTTATTTTTTTTTATGTTTCTAATAATTATCCTAGAGTACATGGTAGTATTTGTACAAAATGTGAACTAAATGAAGCTAATGCTGCTTGATAGAGCTTTATAGAGACAAAAAAAGTTTTGACCCTATCAGAGTCTATGTCTGTCTATGATGCATCAATTGTAAATATTTACCCGTCCATCAGGTGTAACAGGTCCAGAGTAAGGTGGCTGCTCTCCCATCAGTACTGGCCAAATATCAAAAAATTCCTAAAGACACAAATATTGAGATTTGTAAAATGTCTAATAATACTCATTATTATTAGACTCCTTATTATTGCTTTTGCAACAATACACTTAGTACCCATTTTCAATACACACTATGCCTCATGTTATGTAGGGAATATTGACTCTGGTAATCTGTTGTTTGTCAAGATGCATGGTCTTATTTACCTTCTCCTTGGTCATATCCAGCAGACCGACTGAGTACCGATCACAGTTAAGGTAGGCTCGAACAGTGTACAAGGCTTTGTGAAACTGTCGCTCAATATCTGTCAGTTCTTCAAAAACCTTGTTCGCAGACCACAGCAGCATCTATGGGAACAATTACCCATATATTAGAAGTTCACAGTTTTATCAGTAATGGCATTACAGTTTTACTGCAATAAATGTACTTACCATTCCTTTACGTGTCTCACAGTTGTGAAGGTAACTCAGATGGAAGATTTTCAAGTTCAAACTAGCAATTTTCAGATACTTTAAAAAAATCTGTTGAGGACAAAACATCTCAAATATAAAACTTAGGTGGGATTAAATCTGAATCTGAGTTGTATTTAGGCATAATAGATTAACAATGCTTTAAAGTGTAAGTGTATGCTGTTGTGCTTGACTCTCACATCTTCATCCTGTTCAGTGAAGTGAGGTCCTGTAGTCTTGTTCAGAGCCATGATCACTGCCACCATGTCTTTTCCATTGAGGATGGGTGTAGCCAAAACGTTGTGAGTCTTATATTCAGTGAGTTCATCCACAAATGAGCTGAAGTACTGGTTCTAAAACAGCATTTATAAAAAAAATTATTTGTTGAGAGTTGACAATAGAATACAAAATGAGCAAACACAGACAAGCAAATAAAACAAATCAGAAAATCTAATCTACAAACTGCTCTTTCTGCAGTATGGGAAATCTGTGTTATTTTTAGCAATATAGTAATTGTTAAGTGAGAAAGAGAGAAGGACATTGACAAATAAATGAGGGCACAACATTTATTTATAAAGTGAACCACGAGGCATCTTCAAGTAGCCTACATATTGATCGGTTTTATAATTCCACTCATAGCTGAGTAAATGCCAGGGATGTCTAATCCAGAGCTGAAGCAATGGCCCATGGGATACTGAAATAAATGGATTATGTCTGATATGGGATTTACACATCCACACATTCAGTGCTACACGTATTAACTCTGACTATAGTTTGTTGGTTAATAAAAGGTCAGCTAATTGTAAATGCCATATCTTTCCTGTGTGTGGCAAACCTTTTAACCTTTTGTATATAGTATAAGAGTACCTGTTCAGTGTGTCAGAAGGTTTGCCTCTTACCTCTGTAACATTTTTGACATTAACTGATTTCTTGGTCTGAGCCACGTGGCCCACTATACCCATGTCCAAGGGATAGACAATCTCTGAGTCTGGAGG
The DNA here is from genome assembly GCF_026225935.1 of Boleophthalmus pectinirostris. Taxonomy (NCBI): domain Eukaryota; kingdom Metazoa; phylum Chordata; class Actinopteri; order Gobiiformes; family Gobiidae; genus Boleophthalmus; species Boleophthalmus pectinirostris. The sequence goes on from NW_026571133.1 coordinate 30,310,596, forward strand.
AACCACACAGTCATCCAGCTGAGCCTGGGCATTCACATTGAAGAGCCTGGTGGCCAGTTCTCCAACACCGTTCCTCTGTCGGTACATGAACAGGCTGCAGCGGTCAGCATGGATCAGCGCACTGATCCTCTTCAGGAGTGTGAACACAACCTTTTCCATATTAACATTTTCCTGCATGTCTGTAATGATGTCATATAGGATTTGGCTCTCCTCCATCTTAGAAAAAAAGCACAAAGACAGAAAGATCAGTTATCAGTTAATGTTGAAATGCATTTCTTTTCTGATACTCGTGTGTGTGTGCTTGTGAATAACTGTGGTATTTCTAAAGGGGGAAATATTTCAGTTGTTATCATTGCAGTTACCTGAGAAAGTCGCTGAAAACTGTTGAAATCCACCTGGTTTTCTGGAAGTCCTGAGGCCTTTGAGATGAAGTCTGGACTCAACGCCTTGCCAAAATACTCCTTGGCAAATGCAGGATTTCCTTGGAGAAACTTTTCCACATCCTCTTTTTTCACTCCCATGCTGTTGGTGTCTTCTCTTGTTTCCTCAGTAATAAACTTTCAGCTCATCAAACTTTGCTACCTCCAGAGCTCTTCCCTAAAAGTCCAAAAACTCATCTGCATATAACATCAAAATTATACTCCTGTGAATTAAGCAGATATTAGTCCAATTACTGGGGGAATACAGCGATTGCCCCCTGGTGTGCTGAGTGGACTGAGTGAAAGAGAACCTTAAGGAGCAGGTGGAGTCTGACAATCCCTTTGTCATCAGGGGATAGTGCTGAAGGTTAGCACTGATCTACCTAGCTAAACATGTCAGCTGATCATTTAGCAGGCTGCAGGATATTGTTAACAATGGGACTATGCCCTAGCACTTAGCATGTCTGTCCTAACTCAGGGAATACATGAGTGAAGAGATACTACTAATACTATCAAATACAACAGGGTACATGATGAACTTGCCTTGCCTGTTACCATACCCATTTCCAGTTATCCCTGTGGATCATGGACATCTCGATTGTGCCTAGGCTGTGCACTTTCTAAGGTCCTCTTGTATTGGCCAGAAGATATGGTCAATAAGTAGAAGTGACTATGGCTATGCCAGTGATTCTCAACCTGGGGATAGGTGCCCCCATGAAAGTTGTGAAAGGATTGGTGGTCCCCAGTCCAGATGATATGGGGAAAAATTTAAAAGGGATGCAATTGACTTAAACAAGGTTTGATCTCCTTAAAATGCAGTGGTAATTGTATAAATTCCTTTGTTTGCCTAGCCCATGCTTTTCAGTGTGCCATGTGGACAGACAGATTAATTTAATTTGGATGGCTAAAAGTTGCTACACTGTTACATATTTTTAGTATTTTAAAGTAAGAGTTTCAAACTGCCTATTTGTGTAAGCTTATTTATTATTTAAGTATTCTTTGTGTCTTCAAGTTGTTGTTTTTTTGTTTTTTGTTTTGCCCTAACCAGTCTGGGGAGAAGTCTAATTTAAGGCTTCATAAATACCTTGACCAAAAGGTCAGATAGATAATCTGCTTCAACTATAATACATAAGAGTGTTCGTGAGTGAGCTAGTCAGTGTTGTAGAGAGAGGAGAAGATCGTTACTACAATGCCACAAATAGATCACACGCTACATTTTACAGTTTATCTTGAAATTGTAGTTTTATTGCATTGCTGCAATAACTTTCAAACCCGCAAGAGGGTGGTATAACCTGGAGAATGCAATAGAGCAGAGTTGAAAATGTAGCTTATCATGGATCTATAATAACTCAAAACAACACGTGGGGTTTACTACACTACTTTAAGCCTACATGATCTTAACTCAAATGTGTGTGTGGGACATAGACTGCATATATAATCCTATATCTTTATCTTTATACAGTCTATGGTGTGGGGGGTCGGTGGGTGGGTCACAGACACATGTAAGATGTTAGCGTTTAGCCAAAAAAAAAAAAAAATAAAAATTTTAGCGTTTAGCCTACCTGTTTTTGGTGCTGTGAAGATCTGGTGAGCGCCATCGAGATTCAAGATCATCCTTCATCGTGATGAAGATCACACACGCCTATGATGGCGAAGCTGTCCAAGATAAGAGGCTAGTGTTTTTTAGGCCATAGAATATGGTTTAGGCCTACTTGAAATGTAATGTAGACTTCATCTTATCGTAGAAATGTAGAAATGTAATTGTTGTTTAATAATAAGATAATTTGAGATAGAGACCAGAAAAAGTGAAAAGACTGTAAGATTACTGTAGGTTGTTTTATTTTTAATAGGCTGATTTTTAGAGGACTTTGAGATTTTTATTTTTTTTTATTATGAGCATTGAGCAATATATTCAAATCACTAAAGTCTCAACAGAATGTAGCCCTAACTGGAAAATGTAAAAATGGGCAAGGTACAAACCCAAGGCCACCGACTGAATATATTAAAAGTCCTTTATTACATGGAGTGACGCCAACACATTTCGACCAGCAACCTTCTGTTGTTACCTAGAGTTGTCTTTTGTTTCATTCATACATGTTTGAGTAATCCTATATTATTAGCCTGTCTGCATCTTCTTTTGCTAGTGCAAAAGTGTGTCTATTATCTGTTGATTTAAGGTCAGTTTTTTTACTTCATTGATGAAACACTCAGATCTTGAGGCCCCTGTCTTTAACCATAATGTCAATGAACAGGTCTACAGACCATACAAGTAGAGTATTACTATTAAATCATAACATCAACAGACTGATAAATATAGTTGGAGATTTGACTAATTGGAGATCTCAGGTTTTGAGGGTGGTGCTATTTATGTCTGGGATTAGAAAGCAGCACAGACAGTGGAAAAAATAGATGGGCTGTCTGGCATGGACCATGCTCTATGTCCAGACTGGAGAGTGACAGGGATTAATCCACTAAGATACTGACTTTGTAAATAACTATTACATCAATTAGTAGTTGTAATTCACTGGTAATACTATCAGCTGAGGTTTAAATGCACTGTGTTTCCCACAGGTTTCTATTGTGACTATGGTGGCACAGAGGATAAACCATTTAATTTATTTAATTTAGTAAAAAGTGAACAATTAACAATTTGGTGTAAACGAGCCACTTAATGCCTCTTTTAGTATTAAGTTACTACCTTGTTGTCTTAATATGATTTATGATTTTCCTGCAGGGTTTTACATTTGATTGCTGAAACCTCAAATGTTTGATAGAAGGACAGTAGCCTATGTTAAGTTATTATTAGTAATATATGTATATTAATACATGTACATATTTTTGTTCACACATTCACACTCTTCAAAAGTCTTCCCTCCAAGTTCATGCCAGGGACATTTCAGGACATTTGAGGTGTAAACACTGTAGCTCAGGCATTTAATCTATGTATCTGCACTTAAATTCACATTTAGTTGTTAGAGAAGTGGATAGATAACACAAACAACAGTTTCAATAGTTGCTTATTATTCCTTTTTGCTCATGATTGAGGGATTACTGTGCTTTGGCACCAGCATGGCACGTGGCATGTTACCCTTAATGTTCTTATCAGGAACATTCCTTCTTTTCCCCCACAAGATGGGTCTACAAACAAAAAAATCTTTCTTTAAAACCATTTTCATGTTACAAATGCAATTTGGTCCACTCTGCTCACAATATTTGTGAATTGTCCTGATCTTGTAAACATTTTCTACTATTCTTGCTACTAGTCAGTTACATAAAGAACTAATTGTTTTTATCGTAAGTCTTGGGCAGGTTTGAAAGTAGAAGCCAGATTAGAGTAAGGATTTCAACCCAACAGGATTACTTTTAGATTTAAGCACCTTATTTAGTCCCAAGCAATGAAAATCAGCCGTAAGCTTGTCTGTGCAGAGTGTATATAAAGACACAAGCGCACAAGACGACCACACTGTGTCTGAACCTTTCGTCTCTTAACCAACAAGGTAAGATCTAAGATGGATTTTCTTTATACATTATTAAATCTTAGTGTTTTGAAAGGGAACATTTATTTCTTTGCAGTTACTGAAATTCTTTGTAAAAGTTTGATTCTATTTGTCAATTTGTCAATCAATTATTGTGGTAAAATTAGCTAAAAATATATAATTTTTAAATTTACTTTTTAAACATTACATTTATATTCTTTCTCTGTGAATTAAAATATTGTATTTCTAACAGAATGACTTCATCAAAACTGCCTCTGCTGCTGGTGCTGCTGGCCTGTGTGGAGTACAGCCTGTCTGCCTCTTGTGTTGTTGACAGCTTTAACGTCAAAGAGGATTTTGACCCAAAAAGAGTGAGTCAATAAAAACATTCCTCAAATCAATTGTTCAGCATGGTGAGTGGTTGTGTTTGCCCTGTAGTATGCAGGTAAATGGTACGCTCTGCAGAAGAAGGATCCTGAGGGTCTGTTCCTTCAGGACAACATCTCTGCTGAGTACACGATTGATGATGATGGAAGCATGACTGCCTCCTCCAAAGGTCGGGTAACTCTCTTTGGGTGAGTTTCAAGTGTAAACATTTACTTTTAAGGAGTAAAAATACAGTACAATTATTTACCTGCTCAGTTTCTCACTGATCTCAATGGTCAGCTTTTTAGTCTTTTTTTCTTTGTTTTTAATACATAGGTATGTCCTTCTTTTTCAGTTTCTGGGTTGTGTGCGCTGATATGGCTGCTCAGTACTCTGTCCCTGACCCTGAAACCCCTGGTAAGATGTTTATGAACTACCAGGGACTGGCCAGCTACTTGTCCAGCGGAGGTCAGTAATGATCTTTCTTTTATTGCTTTTAAAGCCTGTTGCTCTTTGAATGACTAACACATGCATATTTCACAACAGGTGACAACTACTGGGTGATCGACACTGACTATGATAACTATGCTATCACCTATGCCTGCCGTACCCTCAAAGAGGATGGCTCCTGCGATGATGGATATGCCCTGGTCTTCTCCAGGAACCCCCGTGGCCTGCCCCCTGCCATCCAGCGTGTTGTCCGCCAGAAACAGGAAGACATATGCATGGCTGGGCAGTTCCAGCCTGTGCTGCAGTCTGGAGCCTGCTAAACAATTTAAACACCAAGAGCTGTGGAGGCCTGCTAGCCACAGTCTGTAGGCACTGCAGCAGTGAGAATGACAAGAGTGAATGAGACCTTTTGTATGTGTGAGTGAAAACTCAATTACCTGCTTTACTGTGGACAGCTGGGGTTCCTTATGACTCATGACTGTCATTTTACTTACTGTAATATCAAAATGTAAGATCTGGCTGTTGTTGTTTAATTTGGGGTCAATAAATTACATATTTTTTATAATTGAATATGCGTATTAAAGTATAATTGGACTTTCTTATTTGTGACTGGACACAAAACAGCCAAGCACCACACAACGTTTACAAAGCGCCTATGGGCTTACAGTGGTCTGATGTGTTACCACCACCTTACCTGTTAGGATACCTAACAGGTGATGCCCCATTCAGTTTTATAAATCTTAAATTTTGTTTTATTTATTTGCAATGCCTAAAGTAAATGTACAATAAAATTCTTCAATATTACACAGCATTTAGAGTGCATAATGATTGAATAACAATTTGTAGTACTGCTTTGTGGGTGGAGTGCGCCAATGACTATATGTGTTTAATCAGACTCAGGCACATGTTTGCGGGACAAGGTGCACCATGCTAATGCTAAAGCTGTAGTTTGTCTGTAAATATGCTTTGGTCTGATGGGATTAGCTCAGCTCACTAAAGTGACCAAAAGTATTTAGTTTTTTAGACTACAGGCACTAGGTACTTTTTAAATATAAATAAATAAATAAATATATATAATCAGAATTTTATCATTTTAAAAATGATGTTGCCAGTCGGGAAAAAAAAAACATAACACATATAACTAGTAACAAAAATATAATTAGGTATGCACAGTAAAGTCAAAGTACCAAGAAGGAAATACAATTAGAAAGCAATATGTTTGGCATGAAACACAGAGATCTAAGTTTATGAGAATCTCAGAATGCAGTGGCAGTCCAGACTAATGACCTAAGTCACATGATTTATGGAGGGGAAGCACATAATCAAAGCCATTGTATTTGAATTTGCAGACTTAGCGCTCGGAAGATGAGATTTCCTTTAAAATGTCACAGGGAAACATGCTAACGCCACACTCCTCTGTTGTAAACTGCTGTGATTACACTAATGATCTGTCTTTATCTCTCATATATTCTTGACTTGGGTTCACTTGGTAGCTATGGGTGGTATTTGACAGGACTTTGTTTTTGAAACATAACAAGGCTGTGTAATCCCATAATCTGTCTGTCTGCTCTTTGTTTTTCTCATTTTTGCACCAACCACTGTCATTTGAAACTAGACACAAAACACATTGTGGTTATTCTGTACAGCGATGGACAGGTGATGGACAGGTAGCATTTCCTTTGTTAAATAGACCACATTAAAACATTCTGCACCTTTCGTATGAATGAAGCTTTAGGTCCTAACAGACCAGCCTGTGTATTAGACTCTGTAGCCTGCAGGTAAGGGTTCAGATTCAGAACAGGAGAACACAGTCTGAAGACTGGCAGCTGCTCACTCATCTGCATCAGACCCTCTCAATTGTAAAAATACTTTGGGTTTCTCTGAGTGGCCCTTTGCTACACAGTGACCCCAGCCCTAAAGGTCATGACCCTAAATTACAGGGTGAACAAAATTCAGACTAAGGATAATCTTCTGTGACTATGAGTGTTTAGGTACAAGCCATTCATTAAAGGGGCAGCAGTTCAACTCTGTCCATAGTTCTCCAATCTTAGAATTTTTCTGTACACTCTCTTTTGTATCCACTCTCTACGAGTATTAATCCTGCTCTAGGACTGCAATGGCAGTCGAATTAATCAGTTATTGAGCAGAGAAGAGGCATTAGTCAATCACATTGGCATTTAGTGATTCTGATCCATTCATCCATTTTGTTCCGCTTATCCAGGGCCGGATTGCGGGGGCAGCTTTCTAAGCAAGGACTCCCAGACTTTCTTCACCCCAGACACCTCTTCCAGCTCCTCTAGGAGGGCGCCGAGACACTCCCAGGCTAGCTGAGAGACATAGTCCCTCCAGTGTGTCCTGAGTCTTGCGTGGGGCCTCCTTCTGGTGAGACATGCCCAGAACATCTTCCAAGGATCCAGATGCCTCCTCCAGGAGTAACCTTGTGCAGTGATTACATTTTCGTGTGAAAATGATTTATTCAATGCATTTTCTTGCATGCATTTTACAAGAAAATGTAAAACTAGACATAACACTATAATTTATCATGTTTAAAGGTAACAAAACATGTATCGTATTGTGTGTCCGATAATATTACTAATTAGTTCAATATTTTGTGATATTTTAACTGAAGACATGTATTAAGTAAGACAGCCTCCAGAGAGATGTACTTTGCTTTTTGAGATTAACCTTAGTATTATCCTTCCTTAAAGTGACTAACACATTTTAATATTGTACCAGTAAGTTCCATTATGCTTATAATATTTCAAACTAGTATTTAATTTACAAATAAAAACTGCAAGTGATTGGAATTTAAGTTATTTTTATTCAAGGTACCAACACAAAACTATTAACTTTTAAAATGACCACGTAAAGCCTATTGGTTATGATAAACTAAAGTAATCATACCACAGTATATCATGGTAGTACATGTAGTAAAAGTTGATCCATTATATTTTTGTTCCAAAGTTGTACAAGTTTCTGTACATAAATAAAGCACATGTATTTTAGTAACACAACTTTGAAGGAAAAACACAAAATTATAACGTTCTTAAAACAACATACATACAACAACAAGGTTTAATTCTGTTGCAAATGTGTTTTGTATAAGACCTCAGCTGACTTATCTAACATTGTCTGTTAAATATATTCTACTTCTTAGTCTCCTCAATTTGTTCCACCTCACTAGACTCATCCACCACTTTTCCATTAACCATTGTTTGTGTCACGACCTTCACAATCTTCCTGGTACGAACATCAGGCTCCTCTGCAAAACAAGGAAGTTAGTTAGGACATATGAATGTTATGGTGGATAATCAATTCCAAAATATAGAAAAAAGTACTTCCTCTCCAAAGCCTCCCAAGCCTTATGTAATTATGTAATTACATAATTTTATGTAATTACATAATTACATAAAATTATGTAATTTTAATTATAGCTATACAATTTTATATACATCCTGTCAACTTGTATATTTTACAACCATAAAAACATTATTTGAGCTAAACATATTAAAGCACTAAGCAGAGTTCACCTCTACCTTTACAGGATAGGTACTCACTTTTAGGGGGTGGAACTTCCTTCATCCTATCCAAAAAAAAAAACAGCACACTTAAAAAGTTTGAAATATTAAATCAATAAAACATTTAATTATTAAATGTCATCATGAATAAATACCAAAAGTGTTTATATAACGCACGAAGATTAGGTCTAGACTCAATACATAAATTAGTGTTTTTATTTTGCTTTTATAGAAAAAGAATAATGATCAGTAATATCTTCCTATGGACAGTCACTCACGTCTCCTCTCCTTCCAACAGGCGCCTGTAGGTGGCGATCTCCATCTCCAGATTCTGCTTGATGCGCAGCAGTTGTTCGTAGTCAGTTTTGGTGCGCTGCATTTCCAGTCGGAGCTGAGAAAGATCGTCCTCCAGCTGGGTCAGAGTGGACTGCAGACGCTCCATCTCAGAGGAGTACTTCTGACCCGCGTCACCCAGGTTCCCCTCAAGAGCTGCAATCTAAACAAACACCAGATCAACTTTTTATTAAAGCTGTCCTCATACTGGCACATGGCGCCTATGACAGATTTTCATGTTAAGTTGTGTTTCATGTTAACCTCACAAATAAGAATGATTTTTTTTTTTTTTTAAAAGAAGAAAAGCTAGGTAATATTGTTAGTAAAATCTTAAATACAATGATGTTAACTATATTTTTGTGAAATGGGTGATCTATCCTTTTATATTTCATAACCTGGTCTCACATGAGCAGCAAGGATGAGCATTCTTCTTTGTTTTCCCATTGAAACTAAACCATAAAAACCCTGATGAAATGAAAATGACTTCCCAAAGTATTTTTATCTCATTATATGTGACATAACAGGACCTTGGCATCCAAAACAAACCATATCAGTGTGTGCATCATCCCTGTACAATTTAGGAACTCTATCGTGCCTGTGTTTGGATGAGTTATCAGTGTGGGAGAGCCTGTTTACTGTCAACAAGGGATTACAAGACAGAAACAGATTGAGAGTTTTCTCCCATAAATGATAGCAACAGGGAAGAAATTTGAACTGCAAATGATGACAGTCATCACTCTCACCAGGTTTAAATCACCAGCCAATTGTCTATGCAACACACTGAAATTTTGTTATTACATTTTCAAGTAATAATTTTTTTTAACAAATTCCCTCTTGGTCATTTCTCAAAACTGAGCATTATTGTGTTAGCTTAAAAACTTGACACGAGACTTAAACTACTGGTAAAATTGTTCTGTACTAACAGATAATTGGTGACTACATTTTGTTCTTACCTGTTTGTGTAGGCTTTCCAGCTCCACCTCCAGAGTCTGTAGGAAGCGCTGCCTCTCAGTCAGTTCGCACTGGGCCCCTCTCAGAGCCTCGTTGCTCTCCTTCACCTCATTCTGCACTGTATCCAGCTAGTGCCAACACAACACAATGCAGTATCTGAATAACTTAAGGATGACTGCTACAGCAACAGGATTGACACACTAGATGCATGTGAGCATATAATGTTGTATCATGTATATCTGACCTTCTTGCGGTACCATTGCTCGGCCTGTTCCTTGTTCTTCTTGACAATTCCTTCATACTGATTGCGCAGGTCGGACAGAATAGTGCCCAGCTCTGGTCCTCGAGCTGTGTCCACCTCCACATTCACCTCATCTCTGGCTATGCGAGACCTCATTTGTTCCATCTCCTACAAAAAAAAAAAAAAAAAAAAAAACAGGCATTTGAAATAAGCTTTATACTAGTTTATAGCATGGTATGGCTTTCTACTTTATAGCAGTTAGTTAGTTTAGCTAGCTTGTAGGAGCAATGAAATACATTATACATAATACATTTTTAGAGTCATTGCATTACGCAGTAATGAAAGCGACACAGTGAAGTAGGCTAAAGCAGGTGCATATATGTATATGTATATATGTACATATGTACATATATATAAAATAGGTGTGATCCCAAAAGTTTCTTGCTTTTCAAATTAAAATGATTCAGGATGCATTTTTCACAACTTCAGGAAAATATGTCTTGAACAGAAAAATAAAACATGTGGCTGATTAGGCTAGCTTTCTGCTGAATGTGCAGAACACATGTCCTGATGAACATTTGTATAAACCCTACACCATGTGGTGGCTTGAAGGATGTGGTGATCTTTTCATTATTTAGACCGTTTCCATCAATAGTTAATGGTAGCGAGCTCAGTTTACCCCTGGCCTTTTGGCTCCCCCACATTGAGTCGGTCCATGGGTCGGGCACACTCTGTGCTTCTCTTTCACTCTCTCTTTGTGACAGATGTTATGTCATGTCTCAGTGTTATAGGATCTGGTTTATAGGCTATGCATGGTTCTCCCTTTGGTTTATAGTTAGGTATATAGTTAAACTACACGTATGCATACGGTTATGCACAGTGGTGGAAACTTGTGCAGAAACTGTATACATGGGAAACACACTGAGATCCAATTTCTCTTCTAATCCCAAAGGTGCTGTTTTGTTTGAAAAAGAAGTCAAGCTATACATTTAGAAGCGCTGACATACATTTTATAGAAGGAATAGAAACAAAGTGGTGCATAAGGACTGTGTATCTACAAGCATTCCCCAGTACGGTGACATGTTTAGAAATAATAGAAACAAGATGATGGATGTGATAGGAGGTTTTGACCTTCTTTATCAATGAATAGAACGGAAGCGCAGCCTATAACTCAGCACATTCTATAAATTGGATTGATGACAATGAAGTCTATTAAAGTTTTAGTTGAAATTTAGAGACAGAATTAGCCTACAGTAAAAAAGCAATGAATATATACATTAGAAATATAATATATAAAGAAATACATAATTCAATAGTACTATAACTTCTCTTTTGTATCTCTTTGTAGATCTTGACATGTAAGGCATTGTCAATTGTCACACAGAGAAAATGTCTTTGGTGTATTTTACCCCCAGAGGACAGTAGACAGAACGCCTCACACCAGCTGATTGGACAGAGCCTTCAGGTGTCGGAAACCAGATCTCTTTTGTTGGTAGTAACTCTAAGGCCACTCCCCCCACTCCCCTCCCACTCTGCTCGACTCTGTAAAGGACCTCTTGAGTGCCTCTAAGTGGGTCAGGTAGATATCTAGTTCTGGATAAATGTGAAAGAGGTGATTGGCTGACCTCCTCGTGGTTTTTCTTGAGGAAGTAGAGCTCCTCCTTCAGGCTGTCCAGGTCTCCTCTAAGGCTGGCGATGATCTGCTCGTGGTCTGTTTTGGCCTTTTTCAGAGCCACACAATCTCGCTCCACAGACTGACACATCACCAGCTCAGTCTCCCACCTCAAAAGTTAACAATGTAATGAGTTTCTATGGCACTGTTATCAGTCTCCAATCAATACAATCTATTCCCCTCACAACAAGTTTCTCATTATTCATGAAAGCACTACTATAAACCTTACTGTGTTACCTAGTCAGTGTAATAATTGAACTTACTTGATTCTGAAGTCGTCCGCAGCCAGTTTGGCATTATCAATCTCTAACATGAGACGGGCATTTTCCAAGGTCTTCTTCCTCACCTGACAAATATTAACACAGTCAGAGGGAGAAAAGAAACATTTCAACAGTGCCCTCTTTGTCTTTATAGTATCAGTATAAAATGTGCCTAATACAGTACTATTCAATACAATATTATATTCTGATTAAGATGTCATTGTCCAGTTTGAGAAGTATAGACATAAGTTGATGAATATTGGTATTTCAAAGAGATTATATTTGTTGTGGTCATTTCAGATAAAAATGGTGCATTATTGAATGTCATAATCTCAAAAATTCATGTTGATAATGTTATCTTCCTGTATGATTTTTCTAGATGCATACCTCCTGTTCAACAGCATGAGCCTGAGCCATCATGGAGTCGAGGTCGTGACCTTTAGGGATGCGGTCGAGCATCAGCTGTTTGATCTTACTCTCCAGGTCTGCATTGGAGCGTTCCAGAGTACGCACCTGTACAGGACAGAGCAAAAAGGGGTAAGTGATGTATGAATGTGTCTATGAATGGTTTCTTGACGTGAAGCTCCAATTGCCCAATGGAAATAGATAAGCATTTAGTATTGAAAGATACACATATTTAAAAGCTCAAACTGTTCTTGTTTGGTGTTAAGAAATCCTAGTCTCTAAACCTGATACCCCTGTGGCCTATTTGGCTGTCTTTAAATAGTTTTACAGTGTGAGACCTTGTCCAGGTAGCTGGCCAGGCGATTGTTCAGACTCTGCATGGCCTCCTTCTCATTGGTGCTGTTGCCATGGAGTCCATTTAGCTGAAGGCTGATTGGGCCGTTTAAATCTTGGCCAATGGAAGCTGAACGGGTCAGTGGGCTGGCAGTGAAGGAGACTGAGGCTCTGGAGCGGGCACGTCCGGTGTCCATCAGAGAGCGACAGGAGAAGGAGGGCTGGCGGGTCACAGAGAAGTTCCTCATGGACATGCTGGAGGCCATGATGGAGCTGCCTTAGGGGATAAGAGGGATGAACAGCACTCGGTCACATGCTTGTCTCTTTGATGTTATTGCTTTGCTAGGACTGTTCCACAGTATTGTATTCCACTTATCTATCTCCATCTCTAAACAGGTTTTGCCACCAGGCCAAGTTATAGATTATATCTATGGACAGGCAACTCCATTCGAATGTAGGTTTTTCAAGGTATTTTTGAGCAATCAAACACCTTTAATTTAATACATGCATATAGACAGAACTTAAATGTCATACTGTGGAATATTCCAACCAAAAAATAAATAAATCTCCACTAGAAAAGCAGCTACATAGTGTACCACTTTGTCTGAACCTCCACACCTGTACTTTACATCTTAGAAGATAATACTCTCACTACTTCCTAACAGATAAAACCTATAAGGAGATGAATAGAGTGTTAGAATAACAGCTGTTAAATGTATTAGACCACTTCTGAAACATGAGGGGATGATTGTTGAAATAGCAAATGCCATAACCAGAATACATCACTTCAAAAGCCAGACAACTCGACCACGATTGTAATTTAGAGCTAGTGTTACATGGCTGAGGAAAAGCTCTTTTGCAGCTCTTGAATAAATGCATTTTATTCTAGCAGACGTACAAGCAGCCCCTATTAATCTGGACCCATAAATCCCACTGAGATGAGAAAAGTTGTCTTCAAATGAGTGTATGGCTGACTAGTGACAATTGAATATCTTAAAAGAGCAACATAAGGTCAAACATTCAAATGTCTCCATGCCAAAGATGTACTATACAATTAAGTAAACAGTTTAAGCAATGTCTGACACCCATTCATTCTGTGTTTATCAGTGAACCATGTCTGTCCCTTAGTGCATGTCGCTGTGTGTCCCATTGGCAGATTAGCGGTCAAGGGAACCTCTCTGTCTGGATGTTACCTGATCCTCACTGCAACGTTCCCACAACACTACAAAGGACCCTACACTAGACAGGCGCTCGTTGTTCACATGAAAGATAAGACTTGGGAAATGATTGGAAAAATGTTTCAAAGTGGATGCCAGGGATACAGGGAGTGAGAGAGGCGGACGTGAGCTTGATATCTCAATCCATGATGCATTATCTGAAGGGTAGATGTGATGACGGTAAATGTGAACAAGAATATGTATGTTCATAAGATTTTAAAAAAACACATAAAAAAACACCCAGTGCACCTTTAGTACTCCTTTCTACTTACTATCTAACACTGAACATGAAATTATTCAAATTTGTGTAGGATCATAATAATGTCAACAAATGAACAACAAATGAATCTAACTCACCACTTTCGTCTTTAGTTGCAGGTGATGTGGGATCCAGAGGAATGCAGCGGGTTCTGTGCTGCTGATGGGACAGGTGAGGCTTTATGCAGGTGTACAGGAGAAGGGAGGAGCCTGCGCTCAAAGAAGGTAGGTCTAAAGAGCACTCAACTGTTTAACACAGATCACAGTGTAGTTTCAAAGCAAACATATATTTACATAACAAAACATGTTTTATTTATCATGTTACATTGACATTAATATATAAAATTCCATGTGCTAAACAGTTTGCCCTCAAATATTGAACATATTCTCTAAAATCTTAAATTGTAAAGATGCAAATAACCCAAGGCACTCACCGGTCAAAATAAAAAGCCTTTATTAATTTACGGCATGCCTTAATGGACAACTTACAAAGTCCTGACACATTAAGCCTATGTCTTTCCTCAGGGGACAAACAGCTGGGCGCTCCTTTTGAAACCTTTTTATGTTGTTAAATTGTGTTGTGTTTAAAGTAAACACAAATTTGCAACTAATATATATATATATATATATATATATATATATATATATATATATATATATATATATATATATATATATATATATATATATATATATATATATATATATATATATATATATATATATATGACAATAACTATACTATAACTGCTAACATTATTTAAAGTGAAATCAGGGCTTTTAATTTCAAACTAAAAATGTCATTTTCCCTTACAATTAAAAATGCAGCCTGCTGCCCCATTTATTACAGTGCAGCATTTGGTCTCATATTTCATTTTATATAAATATCTTATAATCAGCAGCAGTGGCCCATTCAGTAGCTCTCTGGATGCCTCCTGTCTGATTGTCACTCATTCCCCTGCAACCTGAGCCTCTTGCTACCTGTTAGGCATGAAATATTCAACAGACAAAGAAAACTGACTGCTTTAAAAGAGCTTTAGTGATGTGGGTTCAGTGATGTGGGTTTAAGTGTGAGAGAATAGGGTTAATAAGGTTAGGGTTCATAACACTTTTGTTGGAAATGTTGCAAGAAGTTTATGTTCTTACTTTGGTAACAGAAATAGCCTAGAGCAATTGTGTTGGAAGAAATGCTGCAAGACAGTATGTTAATGATAATGAGGTCAAATGTTTGACAAGGACAAACATAAGAGAAACATTTCATGCAATTTTCTCATTGTTCTGACAAATAAAGTTTGCCATATCAACAAGACATTCAATGATGTCGTTTTAGATTGTATTATAATATTCAAATGTAGGTGAACTGAGAATGTCTGTGACTGTTGCAAATGAGTGCTTTGCATTTTACACACTGCTAACATAGTTTCTCCAATTTCATCTATTTTTATTGGATAAAAATACTTTTTTTTTTTGCATATAATCAGTGTCAGGTATACTACATGTAATTTTATCTTGAAACTTATTTCTTAACCCACCCACCCCAACTCTCTCATTTACCATAGAAAAAAAAAGACAAATCAAATAAACTAGTGGAGCAAGTATCAAAACAGCCTTTGCACACTTTCAGTCAATACTGGTTTCAGTGGGCTGCTTTATCTGTAATCTAGCTCCCCTTAGGGGTACTCAGCAGTAAATACAACTTTGAGGACGCTATAACTTGAGCATTGATTCCAGAAGAGGGCAGCAACAACCCACAGCACTCTTTTTTTGTGGTTATTCCAAG